>NW_012115710.1:5493820-5524457 GCF_000951035.1 Colobus angolensis palliatus | reverse complement strand
GGTATGGTGGCCCATGCTGTAATTCCAGCTACTCAGGAGGCTGAGGCAGGAGAATTGCTTGAACCCGGGAGGCGGAGGTTGCAGTGAGCCGAGATCACACCACTGCACTCCAATCTGGGCGACAGAGCAAGACTCTGACTCAAAACGAAACAAAACAAAACAAAAAACTTATCTGGAATCAGACTGGAGTTTAAACCCAGGCTCTACCTGGTCCCCACTTAGGAACACCTGAATGCCTCAGTTTTCCCCTTTGGAAAGAGACGGAATTCACTTCTGGACACTAAAAGGGATTGTTTTAAGACCCAGCTGCTTCCTAGAATGACTGCCATCTAGTCAGCCTGGCTGTGCACCAAGCTCTCCATGTTGCTGCACCCTGCAGTGCTCATCTGCAATATGGAGCCAAAACCTAGGAAGGCCGGGTGCGGTGGCTACGCCTGTAATCCCAGCACTTTGGGAGGCTGAGGCGAGAGGACTGCTTGAGGCTAGGAGTTTGAGACCAACCTGGGCAATGTAGCAAGATTCCATCTCTACAAAAAATTGTACGAAATTAGCCGGGCATGATGGTGCACCCTTATAGTCCCAGCTACTCTGGAGGCTCAGGGAGGAGAATCACTTGAGCCTGGGAAGTCAGGGCTGCAGTGAGCCAAGATCGCGCCACTGCGCTCCAGCCTAGGCAACAGGGCAAGATCCTATTTTTTTTTTTTTTTTGAGATGGAGTCTTGCTCTGTTGCCAAGGCTCAAGTGCAGTGGCACAATCTTGGTTCCCTGCAACCTCCACCTCCGAGGTTCAAGCAATTCTCCCTGCCTCAGCCTCCCGAGTAGCTGGGATTACTGGTACCCACCACCATGCCCAGCTGATTTTTGTATTTTTAGTAGAGATGGGGTTTCACCACGTTGGCCATGCTGGTCTTGAACTCCTGACCTCAGGTGATCCACCTGCCTTGGCCTCCCAAAGCGCTGGGATTACAGTTGTGAGCCACTGTGCCCAGCCAACTTTAAAAAAAAATTAAATTAAAAAATAAATAAAACATAGGAAGATTCAAATGACTGAACACGGGTCAAGCCCCCTGCACGTGGCCACTGCTGAGAGCCTGTGAGCTGTGGGAGCCAGTGCCCTAACACTTCCTGTCATCACAGTAGTTATTGAAAGCACCAAGGGCCAGGCGTGGCGCGGTGGCTCACGCCTGTAATCCCAGCACTTTGGGAGGTCGAGGCGGGCAGATCACTTGAGCTCAAGAGTTCGCAACCAGTCTGGCCTACATGGTGAAACCCTGTCTCTACTAAAAATACAAAAATTAGCCAGATGTGGTTGCACGTGCCTGTAGTCCCAACCGCTTGGGAGGCTGAGTTACAAGAATCACTTGAACCTGGGAAGCAGAAGCTGCAGTGAGCTGAGATCACGCCACTGCACTCCAGCCTGGGTGACAGAGTAAGACTCTATCTCAAAAAAATAAAATACAATAAAAGCAAGCCAGCACTGAGCATGAATCCTGGCACACAGTAAATGCTCAGTTAATACACCCTCTTTTTTCCCAGCCTTTTTGGAATTCAATGAACCTGGCTCTCATCCTGGCTCGGGGACCCCAGATACATCACGTTCCCTTCCCCAGCCTCGGTTTGCCCATCTGGAAAATGGGGTCACCATGGGAGGTATGAGGCTGAAGTCAAGCCCCTGGTGGGTACAGCACAGAGAATATGGACAAGCTTGCGGCCAGCGTTCTCTAGGTTCAGGGCGTCTTCACCTTGGCGGAGGTGGCAGAGCCCTCTTGTGCCCTGGCAGGTTGGCAGGACAGGCTACCCCTTGGATTGTGACACCCCCTCCTCTCACCTATGACCTCATCCCGAGAGCAGCCAGTGGGAACCCTGAGGGATCTGTGAGATCACTCATTCCATTCATAGACTCTTGTCAGACAGCAGCCACCGGCTCACCTCCATCCCCAGGACGTAGAGGGACACAGGGCGTTGGGAACAGAGGACAGTCCAGGCGCTGATACTGGGAGGCCAGGACCAGGGCCAAAGTCCCGTGGGCAGGAGGAGTCCTCAGAGGTCCTTCATTCAGCAGTTCCGGGAGGTCTGGGAAGCCCACGGCCTGGCTGGGGCAGCGTCAACGCCCCCAGGCCGCCATGGTCCTGTGCTGGCTGCTGCTTCTGGTGATGGCTCTGTCCCCGGGCACGACAGGTGTCAAGGACTGCATCTTCTGTGAGCTCACCGACTCCACGCAGTGTCCCGGCACCTCCATGCGCTGTGGCGATGACGAGGACTGCTTCACAGGCCGGGGGATCGCCCCAGGCACCGGTCCGGTCATCAACAAAGGCTGCCTGCGAGCCACCAGCTGCGGCCGGGAGGAACCCGTCAGCTACAGGGGCGTCACGTACAGCCTCACCACCACCTGCTGCACCGGCCGCCTGTGTAACAGAGCTCTGGGCTCTTCGAGCAGCCAGACGGTGGGGGCCACCACCAGCCTGGCACTGGGGCTGGGTGTGCTGCTCCCTCCACGTTTGCTGTGACCAACAGGGAGGACGAGGCCTGGGACTGTTCTCCCAGATCCGCCACTCCTCACGTCCCCGTCTCCTTCTCCCACTAAATGGCCAGAGAGGCCCCGGACAACCTCTTGCGGCCCTGGCTTCATCCCTTCTAAGGCTGTCCACCAGGAGCCCGGTGCTCAGGGAAGCACCCCCAGGCCTGATTGAGCGGCAGGGGAGCACGGCCTGCGGGTTTGATTGTACTACTCTATTCCACCGGTTCTAAGATGCAGAGCTTCTCACGTTTCAATCATTGCTTCTCTCCATTGGTGGCACCTTAGAGTCCATGAAATACGGTAAAAAAAAAAATATATATATATATATATCTCACAACAAATGACAGCTGATATTCATGGAGCATTCTTTGTTTTTCCTTTTCCTTTGTTTTTTTTTTCCTTTTTGTAGCGATAAGATCCAGCTATGTTGCCCAGGGGGTTCTCAGATTCCTGGGCTCAAGTGATCCTCCCACCTCAGCCTCCCAAAGTGCTGGGATTACAGGTGTGAGCCACGGCACCCAGCCAAGACTGTCTTATGTTACATGCCACTGAATCCTCACGCAAAGCTGGGAAGGTAAACACTCTTTCAAACATTTCAGACATTTCAAACATTCTGGTCTCAACTCTAGTGGGTTCTCAAAGTGTGGTCCCTGGACCAGAAACAGCAGCAGTATCAAGTTGGAACTTACTAAAAATGCAGATTCTCAGGCCCTGTTCCAGGCACGATGAATGGGAGTGGGGTCCAAAAGCTGTGTATTGTTTTCTCTTTTTCTTTCTTTTTTTTTTCCTTTGTGAAACAGGGTTTTGCTGTGCTGCCCAGGCTGGAGTGCAGTGGTGCAATCTTGGCTCATTGCAGCCTCTACCTCCTGGGCTCAAGTGATCCTCCCACCTCAGCCTCCTGAGTAGCTGGGACTACAAGCATGCTCCATCATGCTTGACTAATTTTTATTTTTTTAAATTTTTGTAGAGATAGGGTCCCGCTATGTTGCCCAGGCTGGTCTTGAAGTCCTGGGCTCAAGTGATCCTCCTGCCTCAGCCTCCCAAAATGCTGGGACTACAGACGTGAACCACCACGCCCAGTCTTTTTCCATTTTCTTTTTCTTTTCCTTTTTTCTTTCTTTTGTTGAGACAGCGTCTTGCTTGGTCACCCAGGCTGGAGTGCAATCATGCAATGGCGCCATCTCGGCTCACTGCAACCTCCACCTCCCGGGTTCAAGCGATTCTCCAGCCTCAGCCCCCCGAATAGCTGGGACTAGAGGCGCATGCCACCATGCCTAGCTAATTTTTTGTATTTTTAGTAGAGACAGGGTTTCACCATGTTGATCAGGCTGGTCTCAAACTTCTGACCTCAGGTGATCCACTGCCTTGGGCTCCCAAAGTGCTGGGATTACAGGTGTGACCCACTGCGCCCGGCCATTTTTCTTTTTCCTCTTCCTTTTGCTGAATTATCTGCTACAAAAGCTGTGTTTTTGTTTTTGTGAGATGGAGTCTTGCTCTGTCGCCTAGGCTGGAGTGCAGTGGCATGATCTCGGCTCGCTACAACTTCTGCCTCCTGGGTTCAAGCGATTCCCCTGCCTCAGCCTCCTGAGTAGCTGGGATTATAGGCACTCGCCATCATCCCGGCTAATTTTTGTATTTTTGTAGAGACGGGGTTTCATCATGTTGGCCAGGCTGGTCTTGAACTCCTGACCTCAGGTCATCCGCCTGCCTCGGCCTCCCAAAGTGCTGGGATTACAGGTGTGAGCCACCATGCCCAGCCCAAATCTGTGTTTTAACAAACGCTCCCAGGGATTCTGGTGCACACACAGGGTTGAAAGCCACTGTTCCTGCCCAGTGTTCTCAGCTAGGCACCTGTGCTCCCCAGTGAGCATCTTTGCTGTCTGGAGAGGTTTTCGGTTCTCTCATTGGCAGGGAAAGCTGGGGGTATGGGGCGTGTGATGCTACTGTCCTCTGCTGGGTCAAGGCTGAAGATGTCAAGCAGCCTCCCACAGTACACCCAACTGCCCCCACAACAAAGACTCAGCCAGCCCAAGTGTGGGTGCTACCCTTGTTGAGGGACCTGCTTCTAGAGGCTCTAACCCTATCAGCCCGTGACATAGAGGGGGAAACTGAGGCACAGAGAGGTGAAGTAAGTTGCCTGAAGTCACACAATGGGGAACTGAATCCAGGCCGTCTGCTCCCAGAGGCCACACGCCTCTCCTCCCCAACTGTGCTGTGACCCTGTGAGGTAGGTGCTGTTATTATTTGCAGTTTCTTTTTTTTCTTTTTTTTTTTTTTTTTTTTGCTTTTTTGAGACGGAGTCTTGCTCTGTCTCCCAGGCTGGAGTGCGACAGCGCAATCTCGGCTCACTGCAACCTCTGTCTCCTGGGTTCAAGTAATTCTCCTGCCTCAACCTCCCAAGTAGCTAGGAAGACAGGGTTTCACCATGTTGGCCAGACTGGTCTTGAACTCCTGACCTCAGCTGATCTGCCTGCCTCGGCTTCTCAAAATGCTGAGATTACAGGCTTGAGCCACCACGCCCGGGCATTTTCTTAGATGCTCAGACAGGTGGAGTTATCTACCCAAGGCAGAGCTTAGACCCCAATCCAGGTGCCAATACACCCCCAAACTGTTTGCGCAGTTTTCCAGATGAGAAAACACCAGGTCAAAGAGAAGCAGACTTACCCAAGACCACTAAACAGACCAGCGCTGGGTCCGGCCGCGGCACGTATCTCCTCCCCAGGGAAAAGTCCCCAGGGAAGGGTGTTTGAGCCCATTACACAGATGAGAAAAGAGAGGACTGGGCAGGGGATGCCAGCTGTTCTCTGAGCACACTGAGGGAAAGTGGGGTATAGAATGCCGGGAGGTGGGGGGCGGGGCGAGGACTACACCTGTAGGATCCTGAGATGACCCTCTCGCCGTCCAGCAGCACGAACTTCTCCCGCACGGTGCCGCTCACCTGCCGTCGCCAGCGGCTCTGGAAGCTGCAGCCCCGCACGATGCGGACATCCATGTTCTGTTGGTGTGGGGAGTGGACAGCACACCCTTGCTGAGGCCCACTGCACGGATTCAGGCTCCCTCCAGGCTGGTTTTAACTGGAGGGACCCATGACTCCATAGAAGTATCTGTCCAAGGCCAGGCCTGGTGGCTCACGCTTGTAATCCCAGCACTTTGGGATGCCAAGGCGGGTGAATCACCTGAGGTCAGGAGTTCAAGACCAGCCTGGCCAATATGGCGAAACCCCGTCTCTACTAAAAATACAAAAATTAGCCAGGCGTGGTGGTGTGTGCCTGTAATCCCAGCTACTGGGGAGTCTGAGGCAGGAGAATCGTTTGAACCCGGGAGGCAGATGTTGCAGTGAGCCGAGATCGTGCCACTGCACTCCAGCCTGGGCAACAGAGCAAGACTCCATCTCAAAAAAAAAAAAAAAGAAGTATCTGTCTCGGCTTCCTCAGAGCCACTGATATCACCCCTCAGGGATTTCCTGGGGATACCCAAACTCAGTGACTCAAGATTGCTTGGGAACGCCCACCCCACTTCTCCAGTGCCATGGGCATCAGATCCCAGAGGACCATCCCTCCTAGCATCCATCTCAATGACCCGGGGCTCCGTGGAAGGGTCTGCCCCCACCGCCCCCATGCCAGGGGAATGGAGACTCACAGGTCCCCCTCGCCCGGCCCCTACCTCCGTGGCCCAGGGGTTCACCCCCAGCTGCTGGGCCAGCTCCAGGAAGGCAGGCAGCTGCTGGCGGTCCAGGAGCAGGTAGACAGGTACCCAGCGACGCATGGCAGCATCCACCAAGTCCAAAAGCAGGTCTGGGTCAGTGAAGACGTCCATGACCACGGCCACCAGCTGGGGGTGTGGAGAGGGGAGGTGGATGTGTGAACGGAAGCTGGTTCGGGGGACATTCAGAGGGTGTGGGAAGCCTGACATCCGGAATCTGTGAGTGAAGTGCTCTGGGGGCTGGGAGTTTAACATTCAGCGGGGGCTAAAGGGGAGACTCCCAGACATACACTGCTGCTCAAACTGCACTGATGTGTGAATGAGCAAAATGCTGCCCCTCCGTGAGATCCCCAGCCCCTTCTCGAGATTTCCAGCTCCTAAATGCTGGAAAATTATTATCACAAATCATATGTTTGCTTGTTTTTTTTGTTTGTTTGGTTTCGTTTGTTTGTTTGTTTTTGTGTTTGTGTTTGAGACGGAGTCTCACTCTGTCGCCCAGGCTGCAGTGCAGGGGCACAATCTCAGCTCACTGCAAACTCCACCTCCCGGGTTCAAGCAATTCTCCTGCCTCAGCCTCCCGAGTAGCTGGGACTACAGGTATGCGCCACCACGCCCAGCTAATTTTTTGTATTTTTAGTAGAGATGTACTTTCACCATGTCAACCAGGATGGTCTCGATTTCCTAACCTCGTGATCCACCTGCCTCAGCTTCCCAAAGTGCTAGGAGTACAGGCGTGAGTCACCACGCCCAGCTTTTTTTGTTTCTTTTTTTAAAGATGAAGTATTGTTCTATTGCCCAGGCTGGAATGCAGTGGCACAATATCAGCTAACTGCAACTTCAGCCTCCAGGGCTCAAGCTATTCTCCTGCCTCAGCCTCCAGAATAGCTGGGATTACAGGCACCCACCACCACGCCTGGCTAATTTTTATATTTTTACCAAGTTGGCCAGGCTGGTCTGGAACCCCTGACATCAGGTGATCCTCCAGCCTCGGCCTCCCACAGTGCTGGGATTACAGGCCATGAGCCATGGTGCCCGGCCTACAAATCACATGTTTGTAACACAGAACATCGTCCCCTGAGCTGCGACACTGCGGTGCCCAAACGTCCACGGCAGTTTGGCTCTAAGATCAGTGGTGGATGTCCCATAGGGCACCGTGGGCAACTACATTTCTGGGTCCTGGGAAATTTTCTGGGTGCTGGGTGCAGGAGGGCTGACCTGCTAGGCCACTGTGGCGAACCTGGGGGACATGGAGGTGCTGAAGGCCTGGATCTTGCAGGCAGCATAAAGTAGTGGAAACCCTGACTCAGCAACCAGACAGCCTGGGTTCAAATCCCCACTCGGCCACTTGCAGGGAAGAGATTTAACTGCCCCGTGCCTCCGTGGTCACAATAGTCCCTCTGGCGGCACAGGGTTCTGGCTCGATGATTCACATTAGTCCCTGGGAAGCCCTTCACATGGGAGCTGGCGGACGCTAAGACTGTGAAGTACATAGTGGGCTTTCCAAGGGCTACAGTGGGGACATCTGGGTCCTCCTTGGGGGGAGAGTGGAGACCTCTGGCTTGGTGTGATGACTGAGACTGGGGGTGTCATAATTAGTCTCAAGGGGCATCGATACCTAAGGGCACCCAGGTCTTGAGGGAGGGTAGGGACCCCCATTTCTTTTTTCTTTTTGGCATGGTATCTCGCTCTGTCGCCCAGGCTGGAGTGCAATAGCTCGATCTTGGCTCTCTGCAACCTCCACCTCCCGGGTTCAAGCAATTCTCCTGCCTCAGTCTCCCTAGTAGCTGGGACTACAGGCACCCACCACCACAGCCGGCTAATTTTTGTATTTTTAGTAGAGATGGGGTTTCACTATGTTGGCCAGGCTGGCCTCGAACTCCTGACCTCATGATCCGTCTGCCTCGGCCTCCCAAAGTGCTGAGATGACAGTCGTGAGCCGCTGCACTCGGCTGGGCCCCCCTTTCTGAGAGGAAGGATGAGGTCTGGGGGTGTAGGCACCTGAGTCCTGGGGCTGGAAGGTGTGGACTCCTGGGTTCCAGGGGTACAGGTCCTTTAGGGTAGGGGTGTGGGCTTGCAAGTCCCAGGAGGACAAGGGAGAGAATGCCTGGCTCCCCGTCCCAGTCTGGGGAATGGACACCAGGCCCCTGCGACACCCACCTTGTGGGCAGCCTGGATCTCCAGCCGCACTAGCTCCTTGAGGGGCGGCTGGCCCTCTCCAGGTGGCTGGGTGTACAGCTGCGCCCGGGTGATGCCCTTCCACGCTGAGTCCACTGGCCAGCCCAGCCGCAGGATGGGTGCTGGCTGCTCCGACTGCCCAGGCCAGTAGCTCAGGCTGCCCGCATCCCCATCGGTGGTGGGGGCTCCGTCCGCCATCCTGCCAGGCTCCGGCTTGGCCACTGTCCAGTCTTCAGCTGCCGCTGCCAAGCCCTGGACCTCATCTGCACTGAGGAAGGGCCGCAGCTCCTCGCGCTGCACACAGGCCTGAAACGCCTCCGCACCCTTGCTCAATAGAGCCTCCAGTGCCAGCCGCTGGCCCTCGCAATACAGGAAGCCGGGGCTGGCCCCGGGCACCCTGGGACCGGAGTCCACTCCTTCCAGCGCCGCCAGCTGGGAGGCCGCCATCGGGGTCACTTGGGTGGGAGGACTGACTGTGAGAGGCTGGGTCTCTGGGTGTCTGGCTGTCTTTGGGGACTGTGACCATCTAGGGGTTCTCCTGATAGGGAGACCCTATGTGGCCATCTGAGGCCTCCAGGGGGTCCCTGCAGATGTCCAAATGGCTCCCTGCAGCGGCCCCTGCCTTACTGTCCTGACAATCACACTGCCCAAATAAGCGACTACCCAATGTGTCAGGCCACTCAGATCCGCCACCTGCCTGCGCCCAGGTGGCACCATGCCTGGCTGGCCTTCCGTGACCTTCCTGCCAGCCGTCTCTGCTGGTCAGGCTGACCTCCTGACACCATCTCCGACTGTGTGGCCCATCAGCTGGCCATCCCTGCTCAGCCACACGACAGCCTCCAACCCACCGGTCACACAGTGCCCAGTCGGACCCTTCAGTTGTCCTAAATTTGGTCAGGCTGACCACTTGATCATTTCCAGGCGACAGGCTGTCTCCCTGTCTCCAATCACCCAGAGGTCCTTAAATAAAGGCACGGCAGGCTGCCTGCCTGCCCCAGGCCAAGAGCACAATGAACTGACCCTCTCCTTTCACTGTCTGGCAAATGCCAGTGGCTTCCGACTGAGTCGCAGGATCTGGCTGCCTGGTGGAGCATCTGTCTCTGGCTGAATCCAACGGCCCCCACGAGTTTCTCCTACTCACCAGCTCTCACCTGCAGACCAGCCAGGATGCCTCTCCACTGGACCTGCTCGCTCAGCCTTAGAGAAATGCTGAAGGCTTGGCATACCCTTCCCTACTCTGTCAATGGGGGACCCTGCTCCATGGACCCTCAGTCCCTCCAGCTGCCGCAGTGGAGGGTGACACGCGCTACAGGTGTCTCCATTACTGTGGGATGGGTCTATGACCTTGGCAGCCCATGTAGGTGTGAGTGCCACCTAACCAACCACTCTCCTGAGGCTGGCTGCCCCTGCCTGGGGCCTGGCCCTGAGACCTGTTTCAGACCGTTCTCGGATCTGTGGTGATCCCTAACCAAGCTGCCCCCAGCCTGGTTTCTGCCTAAATCCTATCTCCTGCCAGGTGCCCGGACGCTTCTTCCCAGACAGGGGCCACTCTATAACTCGCCCTGTCTCCCTCCCAAGCCCCAGTTGCCCCCTTGAGGGTCCTGACCCAACCTCGGGGATCCCAGCAACCCAGGCAGCTGCTTCCTCCAGACCACAGCAAGGAGCTGCAAAGAGAAGGAAGGAGTCAAGCCAGGCCAGCCTCCCTGCCCCACCCCCACCCATCCCCCTCTCGCCGGGGCCCATCCACACCGGCTAGTGCTGGGCTCCATGGCCTCCCTTCCGGCACTTGCCTTTTCCGAGGACACGGGCTGTGGCTCTCTGGCTTCTACTTCTGCGGTGCTTGCCGGCCTCTGGCCTGTCATCAGGCCTCCACCTGGAATCCGGGGAGCCCTACCCCTTGTGTAAACACAGGACGGCCCCCACAGGCCCCTGGGGGAGGTCCGGCTCACACACTTTCTTTACCTGTGCTCACTCGGGGTAAACGCCCCTCCAGACGCAGGCTTCCCAGTCGCGGCGTGAGGAGTTGAGATCACCTCACCTGTTTCCAGGCAGCCTCTCCCTTCCCGCAACCCTGACTGCCTGCACCCTGCACTTCCCGGTCCACACCCCGCCCGCCATCCCAGCACCAGGGAGGGGCACAGGATCCTTTAAGAGGGGCGGGCGTGGCTGACCCAAAGAAGCAGGTGTGGGAACACCTGCCACCTGGCTGTTGGGAAGGAGGCAGGGCTCAGACCCTAAGGGGCAGGGAGCTTCCGGGGCAGTGGGGGCAGGAGGAGGGCTGGTCTTCGCTGGCATGGCGTCCCTGTCCCCAAACCAAATGCATTCTCACCTGCAGGCGCCAATCCCCCAACCCATCCCCCAATAACACACACACAGGACTGTCAGCATTCAAAATCTTTTTAATAAGAGGGTAGGATCCAAGGTTAGTTTTTGTAGCCTCGGCTGGCCCGTCGGCCTCTGGCACGCTCGAACTTCCGGCCCTTGGAGCGGACGTAGGGTCTGCGGGGAGAGAAGTGAGTGAGAAGGGGGCCCGCTTAGAGGAAGCCATCATGGAGTGGCACAGGAACCCCACACGCCTGTTACATTCAGCCCCAGGAGAGTCAGTGGCTGCTGGAAAAGCGTGGCAGAGTGGGAAGCCAAGGAGCCAGGAGGGGCTACGGAAGCACCTGTCCCACCACCTGCAGGGCCCCAGCCTGGGCAGCAGAGGCCGGCGAACCGCATGCTCCCCAGGAGACGCCTGCTCAGGCCCTGGAAAACACCGCTCCAAGCAAAGTGTGGAAGGGAAAAGCAGGCAAGATGAGGCAGCTGAGAGTTGCAGAAGGCCTGGGGCTGGCTGATACGAGAGACAGGAGAAGCAGCCCAAGTGTGGCCAGGCCTGGCTCTGCAGGCTGAGTCTAGGTAGAGGGCAGAGCTGGCGGCCTGATACTCACTTGGTGTGGCTGTGCGGGGTTCCTGGGGCCTTGCCAAAATGCCGGTACACCTCTCGGCCCTTGCGAGGACCTAGGGAGGGGGAAGGAGAACCAGCTGAGACAGAGATCTGGCGCCCAGCTTTTGGCCTCCCAGATCCAGGAGAGTGAAGGCTGCCAGTAGCCACACAGCTCACTCCAACCCCGTCGACTACGCGTCGCTCACCGGAGAGCAGGACAGTGCCGCAGCCCTTGGGGGAGTCCAGGGCCAGCTGGTCGAAAGTGAGGATCTTGCCTCCTGCCCTGAGGATGCGGCTGCGGGCCCGGCTGGTTACGCGCAGTGCACATACCTGGTGGAGAGAACAAGGCTGGCGGGTCAGACCCGTGTGGTCACCTAGGGGCTGCAGGGACTCACCCTCCACTGCCTCGGTGCAGCAGAGCCCTGGTAACCAATACCATCATTTATTACCTGGAGCACCCCGGGCTGAGAGCAGCTGTTCTCAACACTTTCTCTCTAGGAACTTTTAACACCGCATCCCTAGTGTTACGCTAGAAGTAATAGCAAGGAAGCTGGGCCAAAAAAAGACCTGTTCAGAGGTGACAAACGAGTCTAGACTTGAGCCCAGGCTGTCTGGCTCTAGGGGCCAGCACTAACAGTTTACAACTTGCCCCAGAAGAACCCTGCCTAGGGGACCCCACCATCGACGACGCCAGAGACGACCCACTCCAACCCTCAAAGCCACTCGGACAGGCAGGATGCTTGCCTCAGCAGAAGGGGCAAGACTGAGGAAGCAAGCACAGCACAGCAAGGGTCTGACGGGTGTGCCCGCCCCCGCCACTCACCTTTAGTTTGGGCACCTCCTGAACCCGCACGTCGTCCGTTATGGTCCCCACAACCACGGCCGTTTTGTTTTCCCGGCCAGGAAGCTTCATCTTCCGGATCTTGGGGTGGGGAGGATGCATATTGTAAGTCCTTTTGGTGCTTACATCCAGCCCCGCTCCAGGCATCCCCAGACCAGGGCAGCCGTGCCCTCTAACGGGACCCCCCACTCACACCACACCCCTTAAACCCCACAGACCTCCCTCAGGTCCCGCTGGGGAAAGCTCTAGATAAAAACGATGCAAACTGTTCAACAGGGCCTCCCTCAGCAGGGCCTTTGACATAAAACTCAATTATGACTTGGGGCCTCGGGGGCATCTCCTGAAGCCACCAGGACACCTCCACCTCACAATGAGGAGAGAAGGCCCAGGAGCCTTGCCCACTGCCCATGAACACTCAGTTCCAACGAACAGTCCAAGCTCTCCGCTCGTGGCTGGCTGAGACAAACCCATGATGCCCCAGTTGCTCCTAAAGCTCCAAGTCCCCCCTCCTTTCCAGACAGACAAGACCCAGTGGCTCCCAGGTCCACCATGCTCTCTGGACCAGCCACTCACCATCCGGGAAAGGGACAGAGGTGGCCGGTTGGTGCGACTCATAAACAACCTCTTCAGCACAACCTGGTTGAATGTGGAATTGGTTCTTCTGGCCAGAAACCTATACAACTGGAGGGACGGGAAGGGAGTGAGAAGCTGAGACAGCCGGCTCCCCCGCAGCCTTCCAGTGAAGGGGCAAACACATGACGATTTGGACTAGAAGAATCTTTATCCCTTTTCCCCAACCCACCAACCTAGAGGGAGAAAGCTGGCCTTGGTCCTTCCTGGCCAAGGACCTAGAAAATCCCAGCTCCACTCCCAAGCCAAGCTGTACACAGCCTGGAGGCTGAAAACACAAATGCATGGAGGCCCTGGGACAGAAGCAGAGACGCAAGCCTGCCCTGCAGGCCCCAGGGAGGAGCCTGGTGCCAGCACTAGAATGGAGGATCTACACGTCACAGACCTGGGGTGACCCTCCCCAAAGACCTCTCAGGGCCCAGCCTCACCTTGACCAACAGCCTCAGGTAGATATCCTGGCTCTTGGGCTCCTTGCGCCGAACCTTTCGGTCCTTGTTGTGGCGAATGTCAACTCCCTGCGGGGGTGAAGAGGCAACCATGGACCCAATTACCCCCAACCATGGCCAATTATTACTTATTTCTGAAACTGAGAGCTGGGTCCCAAGTCCAGCTCTGAACACACCAGCTCAAATCCCAGGCCCACCACAAGGAGACCTCTGGGCTGCCACCGACCCCTCTGTAAAAAGGGGCTACTTACAAAGCCTTCAGCCCATGGCACACAGAACCCCAAAACAGAAACAGCGTAACACAGCAGTCATGTTAACTTTATATAAAAAGGTTAATTCTTTACAACTTGTATTTTGCAACAATGTTAAGTTCTCAAAACTGGCTCCCATACCTGGAGGATAACCAAAAATATCAAACCAATGGCAGTAACGATGGAAACGAATCCTTATTCAGAACCGAGCACTACTGGAACCACCTCTCCTACAGTATCAGTCAATCCAACAACCCTTACCAAGTACTGTCTTTTTAAAAAGTTGTTTTTGAAGTGGAAACAGGGTCTCACTATATTGGCCAGGCTGGTCTTGATCTCCTGGGCAAGGAATCCTCCAGCCTCGGCCTCCCAAAGAGCTAGGATAACAGGCGTGAGCCACCTCCCCAGGCTCTTACCTCCCTGCTGCCTTTCTGAGTTTTTTCAGACTTTGTTCGCAATCATTAAGAACTATTTAAGTTTTAACAGTTCCACTTATTCAGCACTGTGTGCAAGACCCCGTGGTGAGAATTTCCTATGAATGACTTATTCCCAAATTCGCAAACTTGTCAGATGGGATTATTGTGTACATAACGAACAGCCACACTGGGGCAAAGGCTCAAAAACCATCACAAGGTGGGAAGGGGCCTGAGACCTGAGACTCAGAGGCCTCCCTGGTCCCCAAAGCGATCCTCCCACCCGACTTTTCATACTAGAAAGTGCCAAGTCCGCATAGAGGCAGCAAAGCCAAGTAACTAAGAGTGGCTGCGGGGCCAGCCAGCCACTTGGGTCGGAATCCTGGCTCCGCCACTTCCTAGCTTTGTAAACCCAGTCATATCAGCCTCCGAGTACCTCAACTTGGTCATCTACTCAATGGGGGCGGTAGGCTACGACTCTGACCCATCCCTGCTCTCCTGGCCGCAGAGTACGCCGCCAGTATCGGGAGTTGCCCCCTCCGGGCAGCCGCAGACCCCCTGCCGCCCTCCAGCGTGCTCCTAGGCCGCGACCACAGCGGATGGCAGCGGATTGCCCAGCCCCGAACGCCTCAAAGCGAGCTCACCATGATGGCGCCTCCTTCTCTGCCAGGTCCGGAAAGAGAGAACAGTGCCGGGGTGGGCGGGGAAAGGCCCCAGCGAGTGGCGCCGCCGTGACGTCACATGGCTGCGACGCGGCGCTCTACCACGATCCGGACTTCTCTGTGGTGAGTTGGACGACTGACTAGTCAGGCGACAACCTCAGAGAGCATAGAGCAGAGGAACAAGCGCAAGAGGGAAGGGCCAGCACGTCGGGGGCCTCTCTGGCCCTATCCGGGCCGTGTTCTCGATAGTTTTCCGGAAGAAAGGAGCGAGATGTGTGGAGCTAGCACGACGCGTCGCGCTGTGACGCTCTGGCCCGACACCGACGGCCTCTCAGTGGCTCCCGGAGGACCCGGCGGGCCGAGTGTTGGAGGTGAGGAGGCGGGGCTGGCAGGGCTAGTCGGGGCATCTGGAAACCTCTGACCCCACGCTTCGGGCGTTTCCTTATCAGGTTCACTTCTCCCTTATCTCGCGCTACACTTTGTAGGCGCAGCCGCTGCTTGGGAAGTCCTACTTAAGGTCTAACCCGAGATGATCTTGCTGCACCTCAATCTATAGCATTCTGTATTCCCATCCTTTGAGTTCTTCTCCTTCTCCCCCGGCCCCTAGATGACCCTTTGCTGACGTAGAAAGAGACCTAGAAAGAGGGAGACCCCCGTGGCTTGGGGGTGGGGGGAATGGAGGCCCAAAGCGCAGGAAGGAGACCCAGGGAGAAGTAGAGGCAAAGAAAGATGGTGAGATGGGGCCTTGCAAGGCTGTAACCAAATTCAAATCCTGGCTCTGCTAGTTACTAATGGGGTGGCCTTGGGCAAGTCACTTAACCTCTCTGTGATCTTGGGAAAATCACTTAACTTCTCTGGGCCTTACTCTCCTTATGGACAAAAAGGGGATGACAACAGGCCTGGCACACAGGAGGTTTTCCAGGATTATGAAAGTTAATAAAACTGCTGAGGTCAGTGTTTTGCACATAATAAGTGCTCAATAAAAATTAGCCTTCACTCCTATTATAGCATACATACTGTGTGCAACCAGATGGACTGGCTGGGGCAGTGATTAAAATGACTTACCTACTCTTCCCCCCCACCAAAGAGGCCCCTGTCTCTTGGTTCTCAGGCACATTGAGCCTGGAAGGGCCTCCTGCAGTCGACTCTCAATGCTGCTCCTCACTCACATCTCCTCCACAGAGCTGAAGGTCGGAGCTGAAGTGAGACCTGACTCCTTGCTCCTACCAGCCTGCTATGGCTTAAGACCCAGGCCCAGGGTCCCACTGATGTAACAGAGCAGAGGACCAGCAGATGAATGGACTCCTTGAAGCAGAGGAGCAGGACTAGGTAAGGGACCATCGAAAAGCCAAGATCCTCATACTGTGGAAAGACAAAATCCAAAGCTTTTCTTCTTCTTTTTTTTTAAAAAAAGATTGGAGGCCGGGCGTGGTAGCTCATGCTTGTAATCCCAGCACTCTGAGAGGCCGAGGCCTGCAGATCACCTGAGGCCAGGAGTTTGAGCTCAGCCTGGCCAACATGGTGAAACCCCGTCTCTACTAAAAATACAAAAGTTAGCCGGGCATGGTGGTGTGCGCCTGTAATCCCAGCTACTCGGGAGGCTGAGGCAGGAGAATCGTTTGAACCCAGGAGGCAGAGGTTGTAATAAGCCGAGATCGTGCTGCGCTCCAGCCTGGGTGGCAGAGTGAGAAAAAACAGGGTCTCACTCTTGCCCAGGCTGGAATGCAGTGGCGCAATCACAGCCTACTGCAGCTGCAACCTCCTGGGCTAAAGTGATCTTCCCACCTCAGCTTCCCAAGTAGCCTCCGCCATGCCTGGCTAATTTTTTAATTTTTATTTATTTTATTTTGAGGCGGAGTTTCGCTCTTGTTGCCCAGGCTGGAGTGCAATGGCACGATCTCAGCTCACTGCAACCTCCGCCTCCTGGGTTCAAGCACTTCTCCTGCCTCAACCTCCCAAGTAACTGGGATTACATGCATGCGCCGCCACACCCAGCTACTTTTGTATTTTTCCTAGAGACGAGGTTTCTCCATGTTGGTCAGGCTGGTCTCAAACTCCTGATTTCAGGTGATACACCCACCTCGGCCTCCCAAAGTGCTGGGATTACAGGCATGAGTCACTGCACCCAGCCAATTTTTTTATTTTTTCTAGAGACTGGGTCTCTGTTGCCTAGGCTGGGCTTGAACTCCTGGGCTCAAGGGATCCTCCCACCTCAGTCTCTCAAAGTGTTGAGCTTACAGGCATGAGCCACCGCGCCCAGCCCGGAAGCCCTTCTATAAGTGATCTCAGACCTTCTCTCCAGGCAGGTGTTGCAGTGGGATAATTCAGGAATCAGAGAGACCGAGGGGTTGAGGAGGATACTTATTATTTATTATTTAGGTGCACCGGCCCAGTCAGATTAACATCCAAACAAGACTGAGCCCCGAACAAAGAGTCAAGTTAGCTTTTAAGCATTTTGTGGGGCTGGGGGAGATCTGTGCATGGGGAAGCATGTTAGAGAAGAGAGAAACAAAGAGTTATTCAATTGAGTCATACATTACATTATTTCTTGCATTTCAAGGAAAAACATGTTGTATGACTTGAGTTTATCCTGTCTAGTGATCTTGCAGCTGCACAGCTAGAGAAACAGGGTCTTCACAATGCCTGGGAAAGAGAGAGATAAGGCTCACTAGCCACAGACAGAAAAACAAGCAGTTAATTTTTAAAGGACTCGACCTCTTTCTCTTTCTCAGGGGGAACTGGGTTTTTTACATACAACTGAGTTTTTGCTTACACGTTCTTTAATTTCTTTTAATTCCTGTTTCAGTGTGAATAGCTTTCTTCCCGCGTCCCAGACAGGACAGCTGAGTCCAAGAATTCAGGGGCTTCCCAGCAGTCACACAGCAAGTCTGTGTGGGCTGCAGGGTCCTTTCGCCTTTTCCTCCTCCCTGTCCTCTCGTCTGTGTGACTTAGGCTCTGTGCTTGAATCTCAGCCTCTTTGCTCAGTGTCTCTGCCTTTCCTTCTCCCAGGGCCCCAGGCTCAGTTGCTGTGCCCCCTGTCTCAGTCTTACTGGGTTTCTGTCCCCCTTTCTCTCCGTGTCATTCCTTGGCACATACTATCTGGTGCCATTGCTGCTGTGGGTTAGATGCTAGGTACATGATTTGGCAATAAGCAAACCTCTTCCTATATTTATCTTTTTTTTGGGGGGGGGGGACGGAGTCTTGCTCTGTCACCCAGGGTGCAGTGCAGTAGAACGATCTCGGCTCACTGTAACCTCCACCTCTTGGGTTCAAGCGATTCTCCTGCCTCAGCCTCCTGAGTAGCTGGGATTACAGGTGCATGCAACCACACCTGGCTAATTTTTGTATTTTTAGTAGAGACGGGGGTTTTGGCCCAGTGAGGTGGCTCACGCCTGTAATCCCAGCACTTTGGGAGGCCAAGGCGGGCAGATCACGAGGTCAGGAGATCGAGACCATCCTGGCTAACACGGTGAAACCCCATCTCTACTAAAAATATAAAAAATTAGCCGGACGTGGTGGCATGTGCCTGTAGTCCCAGCTACTCAGGAGGCTGAGGCAGAATAATCGCTTGAACCACGGAGGCGGAGGTTGCAGTGAGCTGAGATTGTGCCACTGCACTCCAACCTGGTGACAGAGCCAGACCACATCTCAAAAAAAAAAAGAGACGGGGGTTTCACCATGTTGGACTCCTGACCTCGCAATCCACCCGCCTCAGCCTCCCAAAGTGCTGGGATTACACTTTCTAGGGAGCTCTGGCCTTGTCTCCTAATGCATATCTCTTTCTCTCTATGCAATTCTGTTTCTAGGTCTCTTGATATATACTTGCCTTTCTTTCACTTTCGCCATGTCTTTGCCTCGGTGAGTCTGGCAACATCTTAACTTTCTGTCCCAGTTCCTCCCAGCCCCTGGGCTTCCAATATTCTCTCCCTCCCTCACCTTTGACCTAGGGATACTGTCCCCATCTCTCTCTGTCTCTGTCTTGCCATGTGACTGGGTCATTCACTGGGCAGATGTTTATCTCATGGCGCTTCCATTCTGGTTTGAGCCTGAGGTAAATAAGTCTGAATTAATGAGCCTCTCCTTCCCGTCTTCCGTTCCAGAAGTGTCTGTCTCCGTGTCTGTCATTTTCAGGGTTTTCTTGTATCCTTACCTTGCACATTCTCAATCCCACTGTTTTGGTCTCTTGTTTATATCTCTGCTTTTCTCTGGGTCTCTCTGACTCTGTAACTGTTCGAAAATAAACGTATCCTTCACTTGCCCCACTCTCTCCTCCCAGCTCTCTTATTGCCTCATCCAGCCTCTCTGGGTCTCTGCCTTGCTCTGTGTCTGGATCTCTGGGCGTTTGTTACGCGTGTTCGAGTCTCGGTCTTTGCAGCTAAAGACCTCCTCCCTCACGCCCCTTTCTTTTGTGAATTCAATGGATGGGACAGGCCCACTTTCCCTTAACAAAGATGGCGACAACGGCGCTGTCCATGGGGCCGCGACGTCGTCACCGCTGCTCGTCTGCCCTACCTACGACGGCGGCCCGTCTCCCGAAGCGCGAGGCCCCGCCCAGTTCTCGGCCTCTCCCGCGGCCGGTCCCTGCGCCAAGCTCGCGAGCTGACTGGCTCCACCCCCCGCGCCCTCGTATTGGTGCGGCCCAGGCCGGCTGCACGGCCATTGGCTGAGCGGATGCACACCCTCCCCCCACCCCTAGGTCTGATGGGGGCTGTTGGTGCTGACTTGCGGGGCCGCCTGGAGGAGGACCCGGCGTGTGAGGAGGGTGCGGGGGTCGGGGCAGGGACCGGAGTCTAGGGGACTGAGGGACCAAGAGGACGCAGGCCTGGGACTGGGGCACTGGGGTGGGAGATGGAAATGAAAAACGTGGGCCAGGACTGAACCCAGGCCTGGGACTGAGTTCTGGAAATAGGGTGCGGATGGCGGCTCAGAGGACCAGGGCCAGACACGCAGGCCTATGGATTAGGGACCAATGGATGGAGACCCAGGTCCAAGTCTCAGGGACCCAGGCCCAAGACTGGAGAACATCTAGGGCTCTATGCTTGAGCCTGATTTGAGGTTCCCATAATGGGGCCAGGGCAGGTTTAGGGGTGAGGCAGACATCCTGGACCGAGGGAGCCGCTGGGGGTAGGGAGCAGATGTAGTTCCTAAGGGTGAGTCCACAGGCGGGGCGGGGAGGCGGTGTCCTGGCGCTCTGGGCCTGGGGAGTGTGAGGGGCAGAACTGGCAGGTGGCTGGGCGGGGCAGTGGGGAACAAAGGTGAGCGAAAAGAGGAGGAGGCAGAATCCGGGGAGAGGGCAGGGAGAGGGCCTATGGGGAAGGGATCTCAGTCCTGCTCCCACCCGCTCCCTGGAGAGCAGGCGGCCAGATACCCAGGTCAGTGCTCAGGGACCAGCTCTTGGCCCCTGCCCCTTGCAGGTGCTTGCATGTGGCTCCTCTCAGACCCCGCAGTCCCTCTGTCATATCCCTTCTCTCCAGCTGTCCCCATGCCTGCCTCCTACCCCTCCTATTTGCTCTCCCTTTCACTCTGTCTTGCTTTTCTTGTTGGGGTGAGAAAGTCTTACTCTCTTAAGTATCTTTCATCAGCCTGGCTTTCACCTCATTGACCCTGTTTGTCTCCTCTCAGTGTTTCTCTGGCTCTCAGACCGTATCTCTATTGCATCTGTGATTGTTTTGCTGCTGTTACCCTCCGCACCATGTGGTGGCAGGGGATGGAGGGGGTGTGCCTTTCAGTCTTTGCATGTCTGTTTCTGCATATTCCAATCCCACTATCCATTCCCTTTCCTGTGCCTTCTTTTCCCCCAAAGCCCGTTATCATCACCCAAGCCGCTGTATATTTTAATCCTTTCTCTTGTTTATCTGTTCCTGTGAAGGCAAGGATTTGGGGCTGTTTTGTTTCCTGCTGTGTTTGCTAGGCCTAGCACCGTGACTGGCACATAGAGGGTACTGAATACATACTGGAGAATAAATGATTGAATGTTTGCATGCCCGGGTCTCCGGCCCCCTCCAGGATGCTGGCCTTCCTGCCCAGCTGGCCTCTGTCCTGCATCCTCAAGGTCTGCCCGCACCTGTCAGAGCCTGTCTGTCTTTGGTGCTCCTGTCTCACCTGCCACTGCCCCTCATTGTCTCCTCCTGTCCACAGCCCCTGCCCCTGCCATGGGGTCCTGAACTCTTACTCCTTCTCTCCTTCCTTTCCACAGAGGCCAGAACAGGAGCTGACCGGGAGCTGGGGCCACGGGCCTAGGAGCACCCTGGTCAGGGCTAAGACCATGGCCCCGCCCCCACCGCCACTGGCTGCCAGCACCCCGCTCCTCCATGGCGAGTTTGGCTCCTACCCAGCCCGAGGCCCACGCTTTGCCCTCACCCTCACGTCGCAGGCCCTGCACATACAGCGGCTGCGCCCCAAACCCGAAGCCAGGCCCCGGGGTGGCCTGGTCCCGTTGGCCGAGGTCTCAGGCTGCTGCACCCTGCGAAGCCGTAGCCCCTCAGACTCAGCGGCCTACTTCTGCATCTACACCTACCCTCGGGGCCGGCGCGGGAGCCGGCGCAGAACCACCCGCACCTTCCGGACAGATGGGGCTGCCACCTACGAAGAGAACCGTGCTGAGGCCCAGCGCTGGGCCACCGCCCTCACCTGTTTGCTCCGAGGACTGCCGCTGCCCGGGGATGGGGGTGAGGCGCTGGGCAGCTGCTCTGTCCTGGGGCCACCTTGGTGTCTCTGCAGAATTTCCTCCATAGGCAGCTGTGTCTTTATTTTTCTGTGTCTGGGTGATTGGATCCATTAGGAGTGATACACGGGGATGGGCTACAGAAGGAACAAAAAGACAGAGGGCCGGGTGTGGTGGCTCACGCCTGTAATCCCAGCACTTTGGGAGGTTGAGGCGGGTGGATCACCTGAGGTCAGGAGTTTAAGACCAGCCTGATCAACATGGTGAAACCCCGTTTCTACTAAAAATACAAAAAATTAGCTGGGTGTGATGCCACGCACCCGTAATCCCAGCTCCAGGAGGCTGAGGCAGGAGAACTGCTTGAACTCAGGAGGCGGAGGTTGCAGTGAGCCGAGATCGCGCCACTGCACTCCAGCCTGGGCGACAAGAGCAAAACTCTGTCTCAAAAGAAAAAAAAAAAGGCACAGGCAGAGGTCGGGTGCAGTGGCTCATGTCTATAATACCAGCACTTTGGGAGGCCGAGGCAGGTGGATCACCTGAGGTCGGGAGTTTGAGACCAGCCTGGCCAACATGGCGAAACCCCGTCTGTACTAAAAATACAAAAATTAGCCGGGCGTGGTGACGGATACCTGTAATTTCAGCTATTTGGGAGGCTGAGGCAGGAGAATCACTTGAATCTGGGAGGCAGAGGTTACAGTGAACTGAGATCACACCATTGCACTCCAGCCTGGGCGACAAGAGCGAAAGTCTGTCACAAAAAACAGAACAAAAAGGCAGACAGAGAAGTGATTTACATCTGCTGTTCTCTTGCTAGATTTATGTTTCTGTCTCCTGCCCTCTTCCCCTTTGCATGGGTCTTGACCACAGATGAGTCACCCAGGCTGGTGAGAGCAGCAGCCTGAGACAGGACCAGGCACCACCCAGAGTGATGGGTGCCAACAGAAGTCTCCTAGGGCTTCCCTGGAGTTCAGAGGTGGCATCTAATCCTGCCTGGGGCCCCTAAGGGCTGGAAGTAAACTGATCCTGGGTGATAGGTGTTTGGGGTGAGGAAAGTGGGAACCACAGCTCCGAACTAGAGCTCTTGTGCCCTCCTCCCTCAAGTGGGGACAAAGGGCATTTGGTTTCACACCTAAGCTCTGCCTTTGTCTCAGCACCTGGGTGGCGGGGTAGGGCTGCATACCTAGGCCTGGCCAGATAAGAGCCAGCAGGTTCCAGGTGCCAGCCCTCCACCAATTCTGTAGGGGGCTGTTTGAAGTGACTGTTTCCAAGGTGGGGGGCCTGGGTCGCTGGCCTCTGCAGACCCTAACCTGTCTCCACAGAGATCACCCCTGACCTGCTACCTCGGCCGCCCAGGTTGCTCCTGTTGGTCAATCCCTTTGGGGGGCGGGGCCTGGCCTGGCAGTGGTGTAAGAACTACGTGCTTCCCATGATCTCTGAAGCTGGGCTGTCCTTCAACCTCATCCAGACAGGTAAGGGCCAGTGAGAATGGGAGCTGGGGGCTGGGACAACTGAGTCCTAAGGGAGCAAAGTGGTGGGTGGGACTCCTGGGGCTATGGGGCTGGGCTAGGACAGCCTGCCTAACAGCCCGGTATCCCACTTCAGAACGACAGAACCACGCTCGGGAGCTGGTCCAGGGGCTGAGCCTGAGTGAGTGGGATGGCATCGTCACGGTCTCGGGAGACGGGCTGCTCCATGAGGTAGAGCAGGAGCACCCTGCCCCTAACCCTGGGCCCTGGGGCACTGCAGAGGCTGCCACCAGGACCCAGGCTTCTGGTCTCCCACCCTCCAGGTGCTGAACGGACTCCTAGATCGCCCTGACTGGAAGGAAGCTGTGAAGATGCCTGTGGGCGTCCTCCCCTGTGGCTCGGGCAATGCGCTGGCCGGAGCAGTGAACCAGCATGGGGGGTAGGTTGAGAATACCACCAAGGGAGGGATGAGGCCCTCCAGGGGTGATAGGGACCCCTATATCTCTCACTCAGCCAAACCCACAGTCAGTCAAGTAAATCAGCCTGCCTGGTTCCCAGCTGTATCCCTAGTGCCTCACCCCCAGCTCCTGGACATTTGTGACTGCCTGGCTCCCAGCGGTATCCCTAGTGCCCAGAACTCTGCCTGGCATGGGAGGCACTCAGTGAATTGTAGGGAGCAAATGAAAGAGATGACCGGGAACCTGGCCCCGTAAGGAATTGCCTAGAGGTGGCCCCACGGCTGTGATGGGCTTGGGCCATGGCCTTCCTGGCCTCATTGCCACCTGCTTCCCTGCCTGTCTCTTTCCCCTACCCCTATTTGCTCCTTCTGTGTGTCTGTCCACCTCTGGCTGTGAAGATTTGAGCCAGCCCTGGGCCTCGACCTGCTGCTCAACTGCTCACTGTTGCTCTGCCGGGGTGGTGGCCACCCCTTGGACCTGCTCTCCGTGACGCTGGCCTCGGGCTCCCGCTGTTTCTCCTTCCTGTCTGTGGCCTGGGGCTTCGTGTCAGATGTGGATATCCAGAGCGAGCGCTTCAGGGCCTTGGGCAGTGCCCGCTTCACACTGGGCACAGTGCTGGGCCTCGCCACACTGCACACCTACCGCGGACGCCTCTCCTACCTCCCCGCCACTGTGGAACCCGCCTCGCCCACCCCTGCCCATAGCCTGCCCCGTGCTAAGTCGGAGCTGACCCTAACCCCAGACCCAGCCCCGCCCATGGCCCACTCACCCCTGCATCGTTCTGTGTCTGACCTGCCCCTGCCCCTGCCCCAACCTGCCCTGGCCTCCCCTGGCTCACCAGAACCCCTGCCCATCCTGTCCCTCAACGGTGGGGGCCCAGAGCTGGCTGGGGACTGGGGTGGGGCTGGGGATGCTCCGCTGTCCCCGGACCCACTGCTGTCTTCACCTCCTGGCTCTCCCAAGGCAGGTCTACACTCACCCGTCGCCGAGGGGGCCCCCGTAATTCCCCCATCTTCTGGGCTCCCACCGCCCACCCCTGATGCCCGGGTAGCGGCCTCCACCTGCGGCCTGCCCGACCACCTGCTGCCTCCACTGGGCACCCCACTGCCCCCAGACTGGGTGACGCTGGAGGGGGACTTTGTGCTCATGTTGGCCATATCGCCCAGCCACCTAGGCGCTGACATGGTGGCAGCTCCGCACGCGCGCTTCGACGACGGCCTGGTGCACCTGTGCTGGGTGCGTAGCGGCATCTCGCGGGCTGCGCTGCTACGCCTTTTCCTGGCCATGGAGCGTGGTAGCCAATTCAGCCTGGGCTGTCCGCAGCTGGGCTACGCCGCGGCCCGTGCCTTCCGCCTAGAGCCGCTCACGCCGCGCGGGGTGCTCACGGTGGACGGGGAGCAGGTGGAGTATGGGCCGCTACAGGCACAGATGCACCCTGGCCTCGGTACACTGCTCACCGGCCCTCCTGGCTGCCCAGGGCGGGAGCCCTGAAACTAAACAAGCTTGGAACCCGCCGGGGGCGGGGCCTACATTCCAATGGGGCGGAGCCTGAGTTAGGGGTGTGGCCTGGCTGCTAGAGTTGTGGCAGCCCACAAGGGCAAGGGCCCTGGCCGCGTCTCAGGATTGCGCCCGCCTTCGTGGGACCAGACGTGATGCTGGAGGGTGGGCGTCGTCACGAGGGTAGTGCCTGATCAATGAGGGCGGGGCCTGGCGTCTGATCTCGGGACGCCCTTAAGGGGCAGGGCTCAGTCCTGAAGCTAGCCACCTGCTCCTACCCGGCCAGGATGGCAGAGGGCGGAGCCTGTTTTACGCATCGCCCAATGACAGGACCTGGAATGTACTGGCTGGGGTAGGCCTCAGTGATTCGGCCGGTCAGGGCCCGCAGCCTCGCCCCATCCACTCCGGTGCCTCCATTTAGCTGGCCAATCAGCCCAGGAGGGGCAGGTTCCCCGGGGCCGGCGCTAGGATTTGCACTAATGTTCCTCCCCCCGCGGGTGGGGGTGGGGAAATTCATATCCCCTGTTCGTCTCATGCGCGTCCTCCGTCCCCAATCTAAAAAGCAATTGAAAAGGTCTATGCAATAAAGGCAGTCGCTTCCTTCCTCTCAGACCTTCTGCCTTTCCTCCATCCGACAGCCCGCGGGAGGACTCAAGACTCCAGCTCTTCCAGCAGCGCCTGCCCTCTATGGACGGCAGCCCGGAGCTGCCCACGGGCTGTAGCCAGTATGCCAGGGAGCTGCCCTCCTCTTCCACAACAGCTGGCTCTGGGGTTCTCAAGATTTATTCAGGATCGTGTTAACGGAGGCGGTGGGAGGATGGGGTCCCTGACGTGCCGGGGACACACAGAGGACCCTCCCCGCCCCCGCAAGGGAGGGGGGAGGTTCGCTTTTTCTTAAAAATATAAATGTATTTATCTGCATTATCACGTCCCTGGGGCACCCAGCTGGCCGGCCCGTGGGCCACAGGGCAGGGAGGGAACAGGGCGTAAGTCTCAGCAAGGCGGAGGAGAGCTCCGCCAGGTGGGGATGTGGGGCAGCCTCACAGGGCCCCGTGTTGGGCCTGGTATCGAGACAGCACGGCGCGGTAGTGGGACAGCTCCTGGCGCACAGCCACCACTTCCTGCCGCAGCAGGGCGTTCTCCTTCTCCAGGAAGGCCGCCCGCACCGATATCTGGTTCTCCTTGAGCCGCCGGGCGTCCCGGGACCGCTTGGCTGCCTCGTTGTTCTTGTACCGCCGGCTCCAATATTTCTCGTCCTGAGGGAGGAGAGGGGGAGGGCACTGAGGTCCAGAGGGACCCAGGTCCCAGCAAGAGAGGAAGGGAGCCACAGCAGCGGGGCCTAAACCATACCAGGTCTCTGCTGGGATAGGTACCCAAGGGTCTGCCTTTCTAGGGCCCTGGTTGCTAAGGAGATTGGGCCCCTAGCAACAGTAAAGGCACAAGATAGACCCCCACCCTTAAGCAACTCACTTTAAATCTCCACTCTGCAAAGCGGGCCCCAGCCCTCCCCACATGATAAAGGGCCTGCAGTTAGCTCCTGCTTGCTAAGGATGCTTGTTCCCTAGCAACAAGGCCTTCATGGTCTGAGGGCTTCTCCCATTGAAAAGCACTGCCCTGCACATTGCCTTCCCAGATCCTGGTTGCTAAGGAAAGCTTGGTGCCCTGGTGATGGGGTTTGGTGTCCCATAAAATCCTCCCAGAGCTGGGGCCTTCTGACCTGGTTGCCAAGGCAACCTCATCCATCCTTGCCAAACAAAAGTGAGGTCTAAGTGGTTTCAATGGCTATGGCCAGTCTCTGACCTGCTGGCCTTGAACTGAGGCCAGAGAATAGCCTCCCCCCCACCAGGACCTAACTGAGAGAAGAGCTGTCCCTTAGGAAAGGGGACTATCCTGAGACCTCCCCAGAGGATTATACCTGAAGTCCTCCCATCCTGGAATTTGGTTCCTGAGGACTCCTCCTTAGTAACTAAGGACCACTGGGCTCAGAGAGATGCTCTCCACTCCACCATTTAATTAAAGCCCAGTTCCTGCTTGTGAGGGTAAATCCAGTCCCAAGCAACAGGGCCCTCTAGCAGGAGAAACCACTGGTGTAGATTTGACTTATAGACCGGTCCTAGCTGCTTCAAGTAGCTATGTCTTGCACAAGGGTATGGCAAAGTCTTGTTTTTTGAGATGGAGTCTCCCTCTGTCGCTCAGGCTGGAGTGCAGTGGCATGATCTCGGCTCATTGCAACCTCCACCTCCCAGGTTCAAGCGATTCTCCTGCCTCAGCCTCCTGAGTAGCTGGGATTATAGGTGCCAGCTACCATGTCTGGCTAATTTTTTTTTCTTTTTTTTTTTTGAGATGGTGTCTCACTTTGTTGCCCAGGCTGGAATGCAATGGCACAATCTCAGTTCACTGCAAGCTCCACCTCCACCATTCTCCTGCCTCAGCCTCCCGAGTAGCTGGGACTACAAGTGTCCGCCACCATGCCTGGCTAATTTTTTTTATTTTTAGTAGAGACGGGGTTTCACCATGTTAGCCAGGATGGTCTCGATCTCCTGACCTGGTGATCCGCCCACCTCGGCCTCCCAAAGTGCTGGGATTACAGGCATGAGCCACCACGCCTGGCCTGTTTGCTTTTGTTTTTGAGATGGAGTCTTGCTCTATCACCAGGCTGGAGTGCAGTAGCACAATCTCGGCTCACTGCAACCTCCGTCTCCCAGGTTCAAGCGATTCTCCTATATCAGCCTTCCAAGTAGCTGGGACTACAGACATGTGCCACCATGCCCAGCTAATTTTTGTAGTTTTAGTAGAGGCGGGGTTTCACCATATTGGCCAGGATGGTCTCCTGATCTCGTGATCCACCGGTCTCGGCCTCCCAAAGTGCTGGGATTACAGGCATGAGACACTGCACCCGGAAAATGTTTGTACTTTTAGTAGAGGCGAGATTTCACCATGTTGGCCAGGCTGGTCTCAAATTCCTGACCTCAAGTGATCCGCCCACCTTAGCCTCCCAAAGTGCTGGGATTACAAGGCGTGAGCCATCGCCCCTGGCCTGGAATGACAAAGTCTTGTAACAGAAGCCCAAGCAACTCTTGCTAGGGACGACTCTAGTAATCGCAGAAAAAAAAAAAAGCAAAGATGCAATCACTGCTCAAATCATCCCAAATCAGAAAGTGGCCCTGGCTGTTAACAGAAACCTGAAGCCTCCCACCAGTGAGAAGCCCAGGCCCAGGAAACAAGTCCTAAAGGGGCTGGCCGAATCTGCATCCTAGCCAAAGGCAATCACTCCAAAGGAAGTCCCACATCAGAGATCAAAGGCCTGCTGAGTAAGGAGAGACAGGCCACAGGCTGATATCACATTGCCAAGGAAGACTGTCCTTCGCAATTGTGCCTGCTGGAGCCTGAGACCTGACCCACTGAGGGTTCTGGATCCAAGTAATAGGAGAAGCTCCAAGTCTCTACAAGCAGACGTAGCAGAGCTGGCAGAGTCAGCACCCCACAGTGACACTGTCTTTTGTTTTAAGACAAGGTCTCGCTCTGTTGCCCAGGCTGGAGTGCAGTGGTGCAATCTTGGCTCACTGCAGCCTCAACCTCCCAGGTACAAGCAATCCTCCCACCTCTACCTCCCGAGCAGCTTGTAGAAATGGGGTTTCACCATGTTGCCCAGGCTGGTCTTGAACTCCTGAGCTCAAGCGATCCTCTTGCCTCAGCCCCCAAAGTGCTGGGATTACACGAGTAAGACCCCTCGCCCAGCTGACACTATCTTCATAAACCTCAGGCCCCTGCCCCCTTGTGCCCCGTGGCCAAGGAGAACTAATCCGTGGCTGCAGGCCAGGAGAGGCTGAGCACTAATCCCAGTGAGAAGCCCAGGCCTGAATGTGAGAAAAGGCCCCTCCCTGGCTGTGGGGCATGTCTCCAGCCAAGCCTATGTCCCACATCCAGCTCGGCTCACCTTCTGCTCCTCTGGCACCTGGATTTTCCTCGCCTTCTTCATGATTGGCTGGGGCTTAAGTTCCTCCTCTGAGAAACGATGTCTTCGAGGGTCAAAGGTCTCATGGCCAGGAATGCTTGATAGGGCAAGATCAGCTGGGTCGGGTTCAAAGGTCATCAGCACCTCCACGGTGTCTGGGTCCACAGGGCTGGGTGTGTCCCGAGAGGTCAGGCCTTGGGGAAACAGCACGTGTCGGCTAAGTGTGTATTTTAGGGAGGGGGTTTCCAGAAGCTACCTCTTGCTCTGGTATCATAGCCACATGGAAAGCCCTTCTGGGATCTAGCATAAATTTGGCCAGGGACTAATCTCCCTAACATAAAATATGAAGGTTCCCTCGCACGCTGATAACCCCAGCACTTTGGGAAGCCAAGGTGGCGAATCACCTGAGGTCAGGAGTTTGAGACCAGTATGGCTAACATGGCAAAGCCTCATCTTCACTAAAAGTACGAAAATTGGCCAGGTGCAGTGGTGGGTACCTGTAAGCCCAGCTACTAGGGAGGCTGAGGCTGGAGAATTACTCGAATCCGGGAGGTGGAGGTTGCAGTGAGCCGAGATCACACCACCGCACTCCAGCCTGGACAACAGAGCAAGACTCCGTCTCCAGAATAACAAGAAAAATGAAGGTTACCCTAAGCCATAAAGATGCTTAGAGATCATGGAGCCATATCCATCTTTACAAACAAGGAAACTGAGTCCCAGTCATAACTGACTTGCCCTAGGTAACACATGAATCAGGGCTATTGCTTCTACAGTTAATCTTAGCCAAAAGGCCGAGAAGCGATGGAGCTATTGCTTCTAAAACCTCAGGACTTCAGATGCACAGTGTAGCCTGAATCCTACTTACCGAATCCACGACTTAAGCTTAGACCCCAGATCGTCCAGAGAAAAATAATCTACTGCACTGAAAAGCTCTCAAGTTACAGTCTAAGAGCTACTCGCTGGTAAGAGTAAGGGAAGAGGAGAGAAGCTGCTCTAAGATTCCAGAAGATTGGTTCGAAAGGAGACGCCTGTACCTTTAAGCACCAGCCAGCCGGGGCCAGCTAAGGACACAGGTTCAGGGCCGAGTCACGTGCTAACGCCTGCTTCCCTCCTCCTCCCTCCCTTCCAGGCCCCCCTGCCATCGGCGCCCTCACGTTCCCCGGCCCCGCCCCCCGCGCGTGAAGGCGCCTGCGCGAAGCGCGGAGGAAGGTGGGGAGACTCACGTGGCGCAGGAATGTGCGACTGGGAGGGGTAGGGCCCTGGTTCGGCCCGGAGGTCGGACCTGGGGCAGGTGTGCCCAGGAATTCCCGAACTGCAGTCCGTCCCTGGAGACCTCAATATGCCCAAAGGGAAACATCTTTCCTCTTGCTCTTCTAGTCACTTAGCTCCAACATCTCACCCTCCAAAGATCCCAATCCCCTGCTCTCCGGGGAGCATCGGCCTCCTGGACCTTCCCAGGCACCCCCCGCCACTGCGGTACCCACAATTCTGGGATCCCAGGCCTCTCCTAGGAATATAGGAAGCTTGGCCCTAGCCCCAGTTGGAGAATCCAGAAACAAGATCCCTAACGTCTTCCCTTCTGAAGAACTCTGGGACCCAGGGCTGCAGCACGCCCCACTGGAGGACCCAAGAACTGGGCTGCCAGTCTTTTATGTCCTGGGTAAACAGAATTCTGTGACCCTCCTTTGCTCCTGTAAAGGACCTGGGCCCAGTTCCATCGATTATGGGCCCAGATTCTGGGGTCAGTCCACTGCCCAGTAAATAACTCTGGTGTTCCGGACTTCCAGTTCTGGCTTCACGACTATCCACATCCTTTGTCCCCACGTCCCACAGAAAAACCCACAAAATCTCACTGGGCAGGCTTCCTGGAATTTAGGGTTCCAAATCTCTCCTCCCCTATGGAGCCATAAGACCAAGTTCCTGACCCATTAAGAGACACAGAATCTGGCCCCCTCCTACGACACCGCTCGACAACTGGACACAAAATTCGGGGCCGCAGCCGGGTCCCACGGTCCCAGCCCCTAGCGTCGCAC
>NW_012115710.1:5479728-5493425 GCF_000951035.1 Colobus angolensis palliatus | reverse complement strand
AGCCGGGGCATCCGCCGGGCCCGCAGTCTCCAGGCCTGGCCCAGGGGTTGTGGCTGTGGGCAGGGCCGCCTTGCGCTCCTTTTCCTTCAGGAGACCTGCGGGCCGGGAAGACGGGTTGGGATGAGGGTGAGGGGGGGCAGATAGAGATGGGAGAAGAGACCCCGAGTCCGAGAGGCACAGGGCGGAGATCCAGAGAAAGAGGGGACGGGGAGTCGGAGAGGAGAGACGGGAAATGAAGGGACGGAGACGCAGAGTGGGAGAGAGACCCAGAAAGAACGGAGACGGGGGTGGCAGAGACAGGTGGACAGATTCACAGAGATGGGGACAGAATGCCGGGAAGGGATTGAGATACAGAAAGACAACGACCCAGAGAAAGAGGGACGGAAGTTCAGGAATAGGGGGGGCAGGGAGAGGGTAGGTGGAGGGTTGGGCAGGTGAGAGAAAAAAATGACAGCTCTGTAATTCCACTGTAATCACCCAACCCCATCCCCTGCGCGCTGTACCCCCTTCCCCCTCCCCCACCATCTGTAAGGGGCAGGAAGGGGCTCTATTCCTGGGGCACATTCCTCATCCCTAGACTCCATGTGACCCCATGACGCCCCGCCCAAGCCCGTGTCACCACCGTGTGAGCACCCGACACACCCCTTCCCTGGGACCCCAGGGGTCCAGACTCCCGGACCAAAGGAAGAGGAGGCTGGGGCCTACACTCCTGTGAACCGAGGGAGGAGGACTTTGGGGACCTTAGGGTGGACGGGCTTCAGAGCTGGCGCTTTTGGGTCCTGGGCGCTGAGGGATCTAGGGGCCTAAACACCTGAGTAATTGAGTAGATTAAGGTTGGGAAGATGGACTCTCCGCACACAGGAGGTGTCTATGGGCCCCCACCCCCCACCCAACGGCATTTGAGGCCTTAAGGGGGTGGGGTGTCCGAACTGGGTGAGATGGGGGTTAGAACTCACAGCTGGCCGGCTCTTTGGGCTTGCTGGTCCCCTGCAGAAGGCTCCGCAGCCCAAGCAGCGCTCCCCCGCCAGGGGGTGTCCCGACCGGGCCGCCCAGCAGCAGAGGGGCCGGGGTCCTGTCGCTCACAGGCCGCGCCATCGCCTGGCACCTGCCCCCAGGCTCACGGGTTCATGGAGAGGCGAAGGGCTGGCCTGCCAGTCACCGGCACACTCCAGTGGTTTGGACGACTGTCTGCCCAAGGGCGGGCGAGTGTAGCCTGCAACCCTCCAGTATCCAGACCGCTGCAAATCCTAGGAGCGACGGGAATTTGAGGTCCTCGGTGCAGAAACGTACAACTCAAAAGGGTCCCGGGAGATCATGCAGTCTGGGCGAGGGGGTGTCCAAATCAAGCGGCCGGCCCTTTGCAACCGAGGGTGAGAGGGAACCCAAGGAGCCCCTTCTACAAGGTGGGCGAGCCTGGCTCTTGCAAAATCTGCAGCTCTCGCAACGGAAGGCGCTTTGCAATCTGCACCGAGAGGTGTGCGCGGAGGGGCGGAGGAGGGGGCAGGAGGAGGCGGCCGCCTTGAGGCGTGGCCAAAGCAAACTTCTTTCGCGGAAAAAAAATCCGAACCAAAACACCCGACGCCACAGCGCGCGCCCCTCCTCCGGGTCCCCGCCCGGCGCGTCCAGCCCCGCCCGCCTCTGTGGGCATGCACCCCAGCCGCGTGCCTCCCTCCGGCTGCAAACACGGGCCAATCGTCTCCGACCCCTTGAGACGCACAGCCAATGGGACCTCTGGATACGCCAGGGCCCAGGAGGGCGCGTGAGGGTCTCAGCGCGTGAGGTTGCCTTGCCTTTCGGTGGGAGGCGGGACACTGACCTACATTTGCCCAATGGGAGGCGGTACTGGGGGCGGGACCGTGACCCAGTTTGGGCCAATGAGGCAGGCGGGAGGGGGAAGCACATGGCTCTGCTCGTGCTACCTGGTGGTAAGGGGTGTGATGGGGGAAGAGGGGCGCCGCTTAAAGGGGCCGCAGTCCTAATGATGGTTTCGAGAAGCAGGAAGCCAAAAAAGCCGAGTAGCGAAGGCTTAGAAAGAGGAAGATTGGTTTCCGGAAGAAGTCTGTTCTTTAATACCCAAATGTTTCCCTACCGCGCCTAGAATCAGACCACTGAGAAACAAGAAGTGTTCTGCCCCTTTAATAGCTTTGTTTTAGGAGTAACTCCCCGCGCCGTGTGGGGAGGCTTAGGACGGACGGGTGCAATCCTCGAAGGGGAGTCTCAGCGACCATGGGGGACACCATCCACTGTAAGACAGAGGACAACGGCAAAAGGCGTCAATTTAGGATGGAAGGGGCAGGGGGCGTGCAGGGGGCGTGGGCTGGGCCGCGCAGGGCTCTACCATCGGAAGTCTGCGAGCGGGGAACCGGAATGTACCAGGTCGAGAAGCACGGGGCTGAACCACAAGAAGCCAACAGGAGGGGGGAATCGGGATGTCCAGATTCAGCATTAGGCTGAACTACTTGAAGGTCTTCATGGGGGGTGTGGACTGTACCATGTTGCGAAGCTGGGGTGGTGAGATCCCTGGGCTGAACCACAGGGAGGCAGTAGGCGGGGTTGTACCTTGTAGATTCTCAGTAAGGGGAAAAGGAGCATAAGATTGTGGAACAGCGTAGAGTAGTACGACTTGGAAAGGGAGAGAGGATCCAAATTGTACCATTTTGGAAATTCACAGTAATAGGAAGCACAGAACAGTAGGTAATCGGACCATAGGAAGGCAGGGGTCAAGGGTTATAGACCAAGTTACAAAACAGTGAAGAGGAAAGACAAATCGTGGGACAGCAATGACCTAGGGCTGGGAGGTGGACTGTACCACGTTGATATATAGGGAGAGAGAGAAAAAGAGACAGCTCAGGAGGCTACACCATACAGACGCAGGAAGGGGGATGGGACTGAATCACATGGAGACACCAAGGGGAGACACATATAAGCGGGTTAGCCCAAGACATAGAGCGGGTGCAGACTGGACCATACCATGCAGGCGGTAGTTGGGGCCTCGGCAGCGCCTCTCGGGGTGCCGGGGGTCCCTGTTGCCCCTCAGTGCCCTGTGGGCCAAGGGCTGCAGGGGCCGGCCATTACCGCTGAGGCTCTGGAAGATCTGGGATGGAGGATTCTGGCTCAGGAGTCTCAGGGAGTGCATCTGCCATGGAAGGAGGGTGGGAAACTGGGAGTGAATAGTGAACGGTCTTGGTGACATCACGCGGGAAATCCAGCCCCTGGGAGCAGGTGGGCGGGGCCTGTTCTCAGCCCCACCCCATCCCCAAGGGTGGTCTGACCTTACCTCCTTAAATTCAGTCTATGAGGAGAGGGAGGGCAGGTGAACAAGGGGATACCCAGGCCAGTGAGTGGAGTACCCAGGCCTAGGAAGGGCGGTGCGGACAGAGGGTCACCTGGAGGGAGGTGATATTGAGGGCCCGGTCGATGAGAATCCAGGTGACAGTCTCGGAGCAGGGCGGGGTGCTGAGAGAGCCCTGATAGGTGATAAAGCCGAAGGACTCAGGGAACAGGAGCTCCAGGCTCAGGTCTTGAAGAAAGTAGGCGTCATCTGCAGGAATATCAGACCACAGTAAGGAGGGGCAGCACTCTTGAACACCCCCTCGTGTGTGACCACTGGCCCCAGAACACCGGGGACTTACTCTTGTAGGAGATGCGGGTGATGGTGTCGCGGTTAAGGAGGCGACTGAGGAATGGGTTAGAGCTACCGGCCACCTGTGCGGGGGTACAAGGTGAGGACACAGGAGCCCAGAAGTCCAAGCCCTCAACCGTCTCCTCCCCCAGGACCCAGGAGTCTGGGCCTCCCAGCACCCCTCTTCCCTCAGACCCCGGGTTCCAGGCACCCAAGTGCTCCCTCCCTCAGAATCTCGCCTACGCTCACGTTGACAAAGAGGCTGAGAATGGCCAGGCCATTGGGGCTTCGGGAGGCAGCGCTGAAATTCCCATAGAGTTCCTGGTTGAAGTGAATGAGCTGCACCTGGGGGAAGCACAGAGCATGGGGTCCCCCAGCAGAAGGGGAGGAGAGGATGACCCAGCTTTGGGGGCCCGAATCAGGCTGAGGATTAGTGCTTAGAGTGGGAGGCCAGTTCTGTGGAGGAGGATGGGGTGAGGCACTACCAGGGTGAGGTGGGAGGAACTGGGGTGACTCAGGGTGGAGGGTCGCCGGTAAACAATCAGTGGTCACTACCTCAGCAGAGAAGCCCTGGTGGTTGATCTGATGTTCCGAGCCAGCTCCGTCGCGAGCTCCAAACAGCAGCCGCAGTTCACTGAGTCGGTGGCTATAAAGGAGGGGACCCCCAGACACATTGACCACAGGTCGGGGTGCAGGCAGGAAGGAGACGTGTCGGCCGGTGTTGTACAAGGTTCCCCGGAGCTGTGGGAGAGGCAGGAGCTGTCACGGGGGCAGGGAGAGATCTTTTCTTTCCCGTTTCCCACGCTTACATTTTCTGATTACAACAGTCTTTTTTTTTTGTGAAGCAGAGTCTCGCTCTTGTTGCCCAGGCTGGAGTGCAATGGTAGGATCTGGGCTCACTGCAACATCTGCCTCCTGGGTTCAAGCGATTCTCCTGCCTCAGCCTCCTGAGTAGCTGGGATTACAGGCATGCGCCACCATGCCCGGGTAATTTTGTATCTTTAGTAGAGACAGGGTTTCTCCATGTTGGTCAGGCTGGTCTCAAACTCCCGACCTCAGGTGATCCACCCGCGTCAGCTGGGATTACAGACACGCGTGAGCCACCGCGCCCGGTCCTTTTTTTTTTCTTTTTTTTTTTTTTAATAGAATCTTGCTCTGTTGCTGAGGCTGGAGTATAGTGGCAGGATCTTGGCTCACTGCAACCTCTGACTCCTGGGTTCAAATGATTCTCCTCCCTCAGGCTCCCGAATAACTGGGACTACAGGCGTGTGCCACCACACCCAGCTAATTTTTGTATTTTTAGTAGAGATGGGTTTTCACGTGTTGGCCAGGCTGGCCTTAAATTCCTGGGCTCAAGTCATCATCCTGCCTTAGCCTCCAAAAAATACTGGAATTATAGGCATGAACAACTACACCTGGCCAAAGGTGACATTTTAATGGGGACCTGAAGGATAAGCAGAGGTGACTTGCAAAAGAACAGAGAGAAGGGCATTCCAAAAAAAAAAACAAAACAACAACAACAAAACATAAATAAATAAATAGGCTGGGCACAGTGGCTCACGCCTGTAATCCCAACACTTTGGGAGGCCAAGGTGGGCAGATCACGAGGTCAAGAGATCAAGACCATCCTGACCAACATGGTAAAACCCCATCTCTACTAAAAATACAAAGATTAGCCAGGTGCAGTAGCTCGCACCTGTAATCCCAGCACTTTGGGAGGCTGAGGCCGGTGGATCACAAGGTCAAGAGATCAAGACCATCCTGGCCAACACGGTGAAGCCCTGTCTGTACTAAAAATACAAAAGTTAGCCGGGTGTGGTGGCATGTGCCTGTAGTCCCAGCTACTTGGGAGGCTGAAGCAGGACAATTGCTCGAACCCAGGAGGTGGAGGTTGCAGTGAGCCGAGATCATGCCACTACACTCCAGCCTGGGCAACAGAGCGGGACTCCAACTCAAATAAATAAATAAAAATAAACAAATAAATAAACTGCATATATATAACACATTTGCCAGAGTGCCAAACATATAGTAAGTGCTATGTAAATGTTTGCTATTATTACATATCCTAATAGGAGGATTGTGAGCAGGAGTGATATGATTTCATTTGTGTTTTAAACATCCCTCTAGCTGTGGGGTGGAGAATGGATTGCAGGGAGTAGAGAGGCAGGACAGTGAGGAGGCTATGCCACCAGTCTAGGTGAGAGATTATGGTGCCTGCATGAGACTGGGGGCAGTAGAGGGCGTGATAGGTGAAAGGATTTAAATAATATTTAGTAGCAAGGCTAGAAAGAACATGGAGTGGAAATGGATGTGAGGGAGAGAGGATGGGATGGGAAATGGCTTTAAGGCTTTTGGCTGGGGCAGCTAAATGAAAGGTAATCCCGGTTCTTATAAGAAATGGTATTGGCCAGGCACGGTGGATCATGGCTGTAATTCCAGCACCTTGGGAAACCAAGGCAGGAGGATTGCTTGAGCCCAGGAGTTCAAGACCAGCCTGGACAACATAGTGAGACCCCACGTCTACAAAAAACTTAGTTAGCCAGGCATACTGGCATACGCCTGCAGTCTTGGCTTCTTTTTTCTTTTCTTTTCTTCTTTTCTTTCTTTCTTTCTCCTTCTTTCTTTCCTTTCTTTCATCTCTCTCTCTCTCTTTTCTTTCTCTTTCTCTCTCCTTCCTTCCTTCCTTTCTTTTTCCTTCTTTCTTTTCTCTCTCTCTGTCTCTCTGTCTCTCCCTCTTTCTTTTTTTCTGAGACAGAGTCTTGTTCTGTTGCCCAAGCTGGAGTCCAGTGGCGGGATGTCAGTTCACTGCAACCTCTGCCTCCTGGGTTGAAGCGATTCTCCTGCTTCAGCCTCTCCAGTAGCTGGGATTACAGGCACATGCCACTACACCTGACTAATTTTTGTATTTTTAGTAGAGACAGGGTTTCACCATGTTGGCCAGGCTAGTCTCGAAATCCTAACCTCGTGATCTGCCCACCTCGGCCTCCCAAAGTGCTGGGGTTACAGGCGTGAGCCACCACACCCGGGCATGTCCTAGCTACTTTTGAGGTTGAGGCAGGAAGATCACTTGGGCCCAGGAATTTGAGGTTACAGTGAGCTATGACTGGGCCACTGCACTCCAGCCTGGGTCACAGAGTGAGATCCCAATTCCAAAAAAAAAAATGTATGGTCCCCAGCATGGTATTGGAAAGCAGGTCCCAACATTCATGCTACACTGCCTGGTTTGCATGCCAGTGCTGGCTCTCTGTGTGATCCTAGGCAAGTAACTTAACCTCTTTGCGTCAGTTTCTGCATGTATATAAGGTTAATAACTGTACCCATTTTGGCTGGACGTGGTGGCTCATGCCTGTAATCCCAGCACTTTGGGAGGCCAAGGCAGGTGGATCACCTGAGGTCGGAAGTTCAAGACCAGCCTGACCAACATGGAAAAACCCCATCTCTACTAAAAATACAAAAAATTAGCTGGGCGTGGTGGTGCATGCCTGTAATCCCAGCTACTTGGGAGGCTGAGGCAGAAGAATTGCTTGAACCCAGGAGGCGGAGGTTGCGGTGAGCCAAGATCACACCATTGCACTCCAGCCTGGGCAACAAGAGCAAAACTCCATCTCAAAATAATAATAATTGTACCCATTTTGTGGGGTGGTTATGAGATTAGAGGCTCATCAAGCTTTTAAATCTGCCTGGCACAGGAAATGTTCTACTTTTAATTGCTTCTGCAGAGATGGGGAGACCAGGGGGCCACGGTTGAGAAGGGAAGAACAGGTGATCCATTTTACAGTGTAAGCAGCCTTCTCTCTGCCCACTGGGTGTCCCCTCCTCCCCCAAGGCTGCTCTCTTACCTCAGCACCCCATTCCCCAGTCTCTACTCATGCCCATCCCCAGTGGATTCGATAGCTCCTCCCTCCAAGCCCCTTACCTTCTCTCCTCCAGTGCTGAGCCTTAATGGGGGCAGAAAGGGGTCATAAAGAACCCTCTTCAGCTCCACATCCACGGGGCTCTGCCGCTTCCCCACCGCACACAGACTCCACGCTGCATTCACCAGGCCCCAGAAAGGAGGCCCTGGGGGTGGGGTCAGAGTAGGAGGACAAGGAGTCAGAAATAGAGACTGGATCCCAGGGCTGGCATCTGCTGAGTGGGCTGTGGTCTGGACTCCCAGATCCCAGGGGAGGAGGGGCTAGGGACCTGGACTCCTGGGTCTGAGGGAGGACTGGGCTTGGATCCAGAATCCTGGGTCCTAGAAGAATCTTGGAATAGTTTCCAAGTTTAGTAGAGACGGGTTTCGCTAAAATGGCCAGGCTGGTCTTGAACTCTGAACCTCAGGTAATCCACCCACCTCGGCCTCCTAAAGTGCTGGGATTACAGGCGTGAGCCACCGTGCCTAGCCGATCCAACCCATCAAGCCATCGTACATGGAACTACAACTCCCAGCAGGCCCCAGGGCTACCAGCCTACCCCTCTGCTGCCTACCTACCCCAGAGCCCCATGGGAGTTGTAGTTCTTTTTTAATCTCTCTTGTCCCACAGCTGGATGATTATTAATGTGTTGGGGAGAGAAGCTGCAAGAGAGGGCTGGACAAGGTGGGGGACGGGGCTACCCAGCCTCCGGTTCCTAGCGGGAGCCAGGACCATCCTCTCCCGGCAAACACACACAATCTCCACCCCCACACTTTCCTTCCACTCACTCCCACTCACTACTTGAAATGCGCATGTATAATGTCCCATGGTGAGCCCCTGGGGTTCAGAGGCTGGCCCGACTCCTGAGGGACAGAGGAGGGGGCTGGGACTCCTGGTCCTGAGGGGAGGAGGGAGCTGGGAACCCAGGTTCCTGAGTCTGAAGAAGGAGGCGCCGGGAGGGCCGGACTCCTGGGTCCCCGCCTTGGCGGCACCTGGCACGAAGTTTCCCTGGAGATTATCCTTGTAGCTCCACCAGTCCTCGGGGTCAGGTGCTGGTCCGATGTGAGCTGGGAAGAGAGCAGCCTGAATCCCTCTCCTTGGCACCCCCACCTCCAACCTCCCTCGGGGGCTCCTGCCGGGAACCCCAGGTCTTACCTGCTGCCCCCAGTGCAGCCCAGAGTACCAGCGCTCGAGGGGCGCTCAGACGAGCTGCAGCCCCCATCCCCAGGAGGCCTCCGAGGGACCCCTGCCCAACGCCCTGCCCCCCCCCCCCTCAGCTCCTCTGTCCCCTCCTTCTGGGACCCTGTCCCTCCAGGACTTCCAGCTTTCCTCTCCTCCCCACAGGGAGTCCCAGTTCCCCAAATGCCAGAGCAGCCAGGGACTGAGACCCCTCCCTTCAAACCCACTCTTCTCTCCCGTCTCTCTGTGCCTTTCCTCTTTCCTCTCCTCTTTTCCCGGAACCCTCGAGTCTTTCTCTAGATCCTGATCTTCCTACCCTTCTCAGCCTTCTGCTGCCCCCAGGGCTACCTCTTGGTTCCTAACCCACACCCCCTCTCCGTTCTCTTTTCATTAAGCTCTCCCAAGCCACCTAACTCCAGGTCTCCATCCAGCATCTCCTCCTCCTCCCTCTCTCCTTTCCAGCTCCTGCCTCTTCTCCCCTCTCTCCTTCTTCACCTCCTCCCGCCCTCTCTCTGTGTCGGCCTCCAGCTTCGTGCTCTCCCCACCTCCTCCTCTCCTGCCTCTTCTCCCAGTTTCAGTCTCTCTTCTCTCTCATCCCTTCCTCCCTCCTCCCCCTCCCTCTCTTCTCTCCCGTGGTGTTATTTAATTTTGTTGTTGGGTGTGGGGAGCAGGTGATCTCACAGCAGCAAACACTCCTCGGGTTGGCTGGGGGTGGGGGGTGCGAAAGGGGCAGGATTCGGAAGGAGGTAGGGGGCTTGTCCTCGGTTTCCAGCGGCTCTGGGGCCACGCGGGCGGGGGTGGCCGGGACACCTGGGACCGCGAGCTGGCTGTTCCCATCCTCCGCAGGAAGGGGAAGGGGGGCGCTTAAGGTGGAGCTGGGAGAGGCTTCGGAAGTCTCCCTGCCAGGGGCCGCCGGCCTTGGCAGATGCGGGGTCCTCCTGCTCGCGGGGACCCAGGTTGGAGCCGCCCCAGCGCCCGCAGTCCCCCTTCCCCGCCCCAGGGCTCCACTGGGTCCTCTGCCTGGGGCTGCCTTAACGGGGCCAGGGGATCCCCCTGGGAGCCTGGAGTGCAGTGAGCGCTGCTCGCCGGGAGGGGGAGGCAGAGACCTGGTGAGGGAGAGAGAGGAAGGGAGGAGGAGCCGGGAGGGCAGAGGCGGAGAGCCGGAGGTGAGGACCCACAGCTGCGGAGGCTGGGGAGGGGAGGGGAGCCTGAGATGGATACGGAGAGGAAGGGCGGAGGGACAGAGGGTTAGAGAGGCAAGAACAAACCGCCAAGCAGGAGGGAGGAGGAGGGAAAGGAGGAGGAGGAGGAGTGGGAGGAGGAGGAGGGGGAGAAGGGAGGTGGAGGGGGGAGGGAAGGGGAAGGAATGAATGAGAGAGATACAGATACAGACAGAAAAGGAGACACAGAGACAAAGCAAGACAGACATGGAGACATAGAGACACACACTTAGAGACAGACAGACTCAGAGACTCAGAGACCAGGCAGCAGGTAGGGTGGGGAGAGACAGAAAGAGAGAGAAAGAACCATCCAAAGACAGAGAGAGACACCAAATTTTTGTATTTGGGAGGAAGAGATGGAGTCATGCTACGTTGCTCAGGCTGGTCTCAAATTCCTGTCCTCAAAGGATCCTCCTACCTCGGCCCTCCCAAAGCATTGAGATTACAGGCATGAACAACCACACCCAGCCTCAGAGCCACCACATATTATTGTTGTTATTATTTGTTATTTTTCACCCCGTCTAATGATAGTGAAACTGCTCAATGTCTTCTTTTCTTTTCTTTTTTTTTTTTTTTTTGAGACGGAGTCTCGCTCTGTCGCCCAGGCTGGAGTGCAGTGGGGGGATCTCAGCTCACTGCAAGCTCCGCCTCCCAGGTTCACGCCATTCTCCTGCCTCAGCCTCCGGAGTAGCTGGGAGTACAGGCGCCCGCCACCTCTCCCAGCTAGTTTTTTGTATTTTTTAGTAGAGACGGGGTTTCACCGTGTTAGCCAGGATGGTCTCGATCTCCTGACCTCGTGATCCGCCCGTCTCAGCCTCCCAAAGTGCTGGGATTACAGGCTTGAGCCACCGCGCCCGGCCTTCTTTTCTTTGTCACCCGAGCTGGAGAGCAGTGGTGCGATCACGGCTTGATCCAGCCTCAACCTCCTGGGCTTAAACACTCCTTCCACCTCAGACTCCCAAGTAGCTGGGACTACAGGCACGTGCCACCATGCCAGACTAATTTTTAAAAATTATTTTTTGTAGAGATGTAGTCTTGCTATGATGCCCAGGCTGGTCTGGAACCTGTGGGCTCAAGGGATCCTCCTGCCTTGGCCTCACAAAGTGCTGGGATTACAGGTATGAGCCACCTTGCCCAGCCTGACACCAAACATTAATGAGACAGAGAGACATAGAAAGAGACACACATACATCAGTACAGGTGGAGAGAGACACAAAGAGAGGGAGAGACATAGAAACAGACCGGGCGTGGTGGGTCACGCCTGTAATCCCAGCACTCTGGGAGGCCAAGGTGGGCTGATCACTTGAGGCTAGGAGTTTGAGACCAGCCTGGCCAACACTGCCAAACGCCATCTCTACTAAATACATAAAAAATGAGCCGGGCACGGTGGCTCACGCCTGTAATCCCAGCACTTTGGGTGGTCGAGGTGGGTGGATCACCTGAGGTCAGGAGTTCGAGACCAGCCTGACCAACATGGTGCAACCCAGTTTCTAATAAAAAATACAAAAATTAGCTGGGCATGGTGGCAGGTGCCTGTAATCCCAACTACTCAGGAGGCTGAGGCAGGAGAATCGCTTGAACCCGAGAAGCAGAGGTTGTAGTGAGCTTAGCCAGGCGTGGTGGCACACACCTATAATCCCGGCTACTCAGGAGGCTGAGACAGGAGAATGGCTTGAAACAGGCAGGGAGGCTGCAGTGAGCTGAGATCCTGACAGTTCACTCCAGCCTGATCGGGCTGGTCTCAAATTCCTGTCTGCTGGCTGACAGAGTGAGACTCCATTTCAAAAAAAAAAAGTAAACGAAAAAAGAAAGAAACACACAGAGCTAGAGACACAGACCTGGGAACAGGCACACACACGTCTATAAATAGAGACACTCGTGCAGAGAGAGAGACATCAACAGAGAGAAACAGATGGACAGAGACAGAGAGACCCAGATAGAGGGAGAGAGGACCAGAAACAGAGCGAATGACATGATGGGAGAGACTAGAAAGGAATCAGAAAGACAGAGGCATTCAGAGAGAGCGAATTGGGATGGACGTTCAAAGACCTAGAGATGGAGAGAGACACCCAGAGAGAGTCAAGGATGGAGAGAGACACAAAGAAAGAACACAAGAAGGAAAGGTACATACTAATAATTTGTTGCTGGCCGGGCTTGGTGGTTCTTGCCTGTAATCCCAGCACTTTGGGAGGCTGAGGAGGGAGGATCACTTGAGATCAGGAGTTTGAGACCAGCCTGGGCAACATAGTAAGACCTTGTCTCTATTTTTTATGAAAAAGAAAAAAAAAAGTTGGGGAATGGTGGCTCACGCCTGTAATTCCAGCACTTTGGGAGGCTGAGGACGGCAGGTCACTTAAGATCAGGAGTTCTAGACCAGCCTGGCCAACGTGGTGAAACCCCAGCTTATCAAAACTACAAAAATTAGGCCGGGCACAGTGGCTCATGCCTGTAATCTCAGCACTTTGGGAGGCTGAGGCGGGCGGATCACGAGGTCGGGATTTTGAGACCAGCCTCATCAACATGGTGAAACGCGTCTCTACTAAAAATATAAAAATTAGCTGGGCGTGGTGGCGCGCGCCTGTAATCCTGGCTACTCGGAAGGCTGAGGCAGGAGAATCTCTTGAACCCGGGAGGCAGATGTTGCAGTGAGCCGAGATTGCGCCACTGCACTCCAGCCTGGGCGACAGAGCGAGACTGTCTCAAAAACAAACAAACAAACAAAAAAAACACTAAATTAGCCGGGTGTGGTGGCATGTGCCTGTAGTCCCAGCTGCTCGGGAGGATGAGGCACGAGAATCACTTGAACTCAGGAAGTGGAAGTTGCAGTGAGCTGAGATAGCAACACTGCCCTCCAGCCTGGGCGAAAGTGTGAGACTGTCTCAAAAACAACAAAACAAAAATCTGTTGCTATGTGAAAAATTACCCTAAAACTCAGTGGTTCAAAACAACATTTATTGTATTCACAGTTCCTGAGGGCCAGGCATGTGGGAATGGCTTTACTGGGTAGCTCTGGGTCCCTCAGTGAAGCTGTTGGACAGGGCTGCAGTCATCTGGAGTCTTTTATGACCTAGTCTCCCAAAGTCACACACCTTTTATTCCACGCATCAGAAATGAGTCATTAGATCTAGCCTACACTGAAAAGGAAAGACGTTAGGATCCTCCGCTCTTGGGCTGGGTGTGGTGGCTCACGCCTGTAATCCCAGCACTTTGGGAGGCTGAGGCAGGCAGATCACTTGAAGTCAGGAGTTCAAGAGCAGCCTGGCCAACATGGTGAAACCTCGTCTCTATTAAAAATACAAAAACTAGCCAGGTGTGGAGGCGTGCGCCTGTAATCCCAGCTACTCAGGAAGCTGAGGCAGGAGAATCGCTTGAACCTGGGAGGGAGAGGTTGCAGTGAGCTGAGATCGAGCCATTGCACTCCAGCCTGGGCAACAGAACAAAACCCTGTCTCGAAAAAAAAAAAAATCCTCTGCTCTTGAAAGGAAAAGTATCAGAGAATTTGGGGACTAATTTTCAAACCACCATAGGTGGAGAGAGGGAGAGAGACACAGAGTTGTGGAGAGAAATAGACCCTTAAAGACTTGGGAGGGGCCGGGTGCAGCGGCTTATATCTGTAATTCCAGTGCTTTGGGAAGCCGAGGCAGGAGGATCACTTGAGCCCAGGAGTTTGAGACCAGCCTGGACAACACAATGAGACCCCATCTCTGCAAAAAAAATAAATAAATAGGCCGGGCGCGGTGGCTCAAGCCTGTAATCCCAGCACTTTGGGAGGCCGAGATGGGC
>NW_012115710.1:5476436-5479453 GCF_000951035.1 Colobus angolensis palliatus | reverse complement strand
TGCCTCCCGGGTTCAAGCGATTCTCCTGCCTCAGCCTCCCAAGTAGCTGGGATTACAGGAGCCCACCACCAAGCCTGGCTAACTTTTTCTATTTTTAGTAGAGACAGGGTTTCACTATGTTGGCCAGTCTGGTCTCAAACTCCTGACCTCATGATCCTTCCACCTCGGTCTGCCAAAATGTTGGGATTACAGGTGTGAGCCACCGTGCCCAGCCTCTGCAAAAAATTTTAAAAACCTAGTCAGGCATGGCAATGCACACTTGTAGTCCCAGCTACTTGAGAGGCTGAGGTGAAAGGATGACTTGAGCTCAGGAGGTCGAGGCTGCAGTGAGCCAAGATCACAGCATTGTACTCCAGCCTGGGCAACAGAGCAAGACACTATCTCCAAAAAAAAAAAAAAAGTTAAGGATCTTGAGAGGCAATCACCCTGCATTATCTGGGTAGACCCTAAATCCAATGACAAGTGTCCTTATAAGATTAAAAAAGCCATAGTGAGATTGGGAGAAGGCCATGTGAAGACAGAGGCAGAGGCTGGAATGAGGCAACTACAAGCCAAGGAATGCCAGGAGCCACCAGGAGCTGGAAGAGGCATGAAACATTCACCCCTGGAGTCTGCGGAGCGATTATGGCTTTGCCAACACCTTCATTTTGGACTTCTGACCTCTAGAGCTGTGAGACAATGAATTTCTGTTGTGATAACCCACCATATTTGTGGTAATTTTTAGTGACAGCCAACCTGTCACTAAAATAAGACCTGGAATCTGGCTGGGCACGGTGGCACACACCTGCAATCCCAGCACTTTGGGAGGCCGAGGCAGGCAGACTGCTTGGGCTCAGGAGTTTGAGACCAGCCTGGGCAACATGGTGAAACTCCATCTCTATTTTTATTTAGTAATATTTAAAAAGAAAGAAAGAGAGATATGGAACCCGACAGAGGCAGAGGCAGTGAAGGAACTAGAGCTATACAGAAAGTGAAAGGCTAACTGATACCACAGGAAGAGCAAAGTCTACCTAAAATGTAGGGCTTTCCTCCTCCAGGAAGCCCTCCTTGACCCCCCAGGCTGGGTCAGTGCTTGCTGTGAATATTTACAATGCCCTGTGCTACCTCCATGAGAGCATACATCTCATTAGAAAGGGACTGTGTCCCCATGCGTTTGAGGGCCCAAGCCTGGCCCATCTCTGAGTCCCCAGCCTCACTGCACACACAGCCTGGTGTACAGGGGTCCTCAGGAGAGAACTCAGGCATTACTGAATGAAACCATGCTCATGATATCTTTCCCTGGAGAGTCTGCCAGTTCCCATGTGCCTGGGTGACACTTCGATTTTCTGCAGTGCCCATGGAGGACCTTGCCTCCTCCAGGACGTCTTCCCTAAACGCCAAGCCATGTCCAGGTGCTTCTTCTAGGCTCCCACAGTGCCCTGCGCTGCCTCCATTGTTGAATATCGTACCAAATCTCATTATACCCAGGTCTCTCTCCTACCCCACCCTCCCAGACTAGGCAAGTCCTTAGTTTGACTCAGGTCAGGGTGTCAGAATTTTCCAGGGAAACCACAGGAGAATATGTTGAATGAATTAATAAGTGAGTGAATGAAATAAAAACATAGGGACTGTGGCCCCCGGGCATGGTGGCTCATGCTTGTAATCCCAGCACTGCAACCTCCACCTCCTGGGTTCAAGCCGATTCTCCTGCCTCAGCCTCCCGAGCAGCTGGGATTACAGACATGCGCCACTACGCCCGGCTGATTTTGTATTTTTAGTAGAGACAGGACTTCTCCATGTTGGTCAGGCTGGTCTTGAACTCCCAACCTCAGGTGATCCGCCAGCCTCGGCCTCCCAAGGTGCTAGGATTACAGGTGTTAGCCACTGCGCCAGGCTAACACACTAGTCATTTTTAATTTTTTTGTAGCGATAGAGGTCTCGCTATGCTGACTGGACTGGTCTTGAACTCCTGGCCTCAAGCAATCCTCCCACCTTGGTCTCCCAAAGTGCTGGGATTACAGGTGAGAGCCACCATGCCCGGCCCCTGAGTGGTTGTGTTATATTCAGAGTGGACCCTGCCTCTCCCACGGCTCCCCTGTACCTCTGGACAGAGTCCCCCTCCTCAGCCTTTCTTGTCATGACCAGATTCTTCTAATGTCCTTGAAGATTCACTTCTGAGAGAAGTTTTCTTACCTGCAGGCTGGGTTTGGGGTACTCTCTGGGCTCTCCCAGTGAGCTGAGCCACCTCAGTGATGATGACGATTGCCCGTATCACTCTGTGTTAACACGATGTGTCTCTCACAAAAAGCTGATTCTGCCCCTCCCCTGCTCACAGACCTCCCATGGCTCCCAGTGCCCTGGGGGAAAAAAAGCCCAGGTCCTCAGCCTGGCCTGAGAGACCCCATATACCCTGACCACCCCCAGTCCCCAGCCTCATCTCTTCTCTCACCACACAGACCTTCTGCCCTGGGATCTTTGCCAAACTGTTTCCTCTAACCGGGCTCCCTTTCTCCCTTCTCTGCTGGGCAAATTCCTACTCAGACTTCTATATACTTCAGGAGTCCCCTCCTCCTCCGAGAAGCCATCAGGCAATGCCATGAGGTGGGTGGGGGCCTCCTCGGAGCTCTGGAAGCCACCTGTGCTGCCTCCATTATAGTGCAAAAACAGACTGGGCTCGGTGCCCAGGACGGGAGGGAACGACCAGGCCGGAGGTGGGTCCCAGATGTGGATTTCACGCCTATTCGTCTCGGGCGCTGGGAACAAAGTTTGGGTCATGAGGAACATATGGGGCCTGCTCTGCACCATGCTTTCATCTCCCATCTCCCCAGCCCCTGAGTGGGAGGCGGCAGCACCAGGCTTCTACAGGCCTGGGTAGTTCCCACAGCCCCTCTTGGCCTCCTCACCCCTCTCTCCCTGCCTTCAACTCCCACTGCCCCTGGGAGCCTAGAAAAATCCTCCCTAATCTTGCCTTCTGGGTTCCAGTCTCCTGGAGGAGGTGTGGACACTGGGTGTTTAAATTTCACATATATATATATATA
>NW_012115710.1:5475721-5476296 GCF_000951035.1 Colobus angolensis palliatus | reverse complement strand
AGAGTCTTGTCTGTTGCCAGGCTGGAGTGCAGTGGCGCAATCTTGGCTCACTGCAACCTCCACCTCCTGGGTTCAAGTGATTCTCCTGCCTCAGCCTCTAGAGTAGCTGGGACTACAGCTGTGCACCACCATGCTTAGCTAATTTTTCTTTTTTTTCTTTTTTCTTTTTGTTGAGAAGAAGTCTCACTCTGTTGCCCAGGCTGGAGTGCAGTGGTGTGATCTCGGCTCACTGCAACCCACCTCCCAGGTTCAAGCAATTCTCCTGCCTCAGCCTCCTGAGGAGCTGGGAATATAAGCGCACGCCACCACACCCAGCTACTTTTTGTATTTTTAACAGAGATGGGGTTTCACCATGTTGGTGAGGCTGGTCTCGAACTCCTGACCTCAGATGATCTGCCCACCTTGCCCCCACCAAAGTGCTGGGGTTACAGGCATGAACCACCGTGCCCAGCCTAATTTTTCTGTTTTTAGTAGAGACGGGGTTTCACCATGTTGGCCAGGATGGTCTCGAACTCCTGACCTGAAGTGATCCACCAGCCTTAGCCCCCCAAAGTGCAGGGATTACAGGCGTGAAA
>NW_012115710.1:5473113-5475198 GCF_000951035.1 Colobus angolensis palliatus | reverse complement strand
AGGCGACAGAGCGAGACTCCGTCTCAAAACAAAACAAAAAAAAAAAAGCGAAAACAAAACAAACCTAGCCTGGTGGCATGCGCCTGTAGTCCTAGCTACTTGGGAGGCTGAGGGAGGAAGATCCCTTGAGCCTGGGAGGTCGAGGCTGCCTTGAGCTGTGATTCTGTTATTGCACTCCTGCCTGAAAGACAGAGTAAGACCCTGTCTCAAGATAAATGAATGAATAATACACTCATACAGCTCTCCGTCTGCGCTAGGCACTGTTCTAAACCCATTGTATATATTAACTAATTTAATCCTTACAACATACCCTGGAGATTATTTTCTATTATGATCATCATGTCATATTATAGATGAGAAAACTGAGGGACATGGCTCAGCAGTGCTGGGATTTGTGTGGTTTTTGTTTGTTTGTTTGTTTGTTTGTTTGTTTGTTTTGAGATGGAGTCTTGCTCTGTTGCCCAAGCTGGAGTGCAGTGGCATGATCTCGGCTCACTGCAACCTCCACCTCCCCGATTCAAGCGATTCTCCTGCCTCAGCCTCCCAACTAGCTGGGATTACAGATGTGTAACCACCGGGCCTGGCTAATTTTTGGAGGATTTTTTCATTTTTGTTTTGTTTTGCTTTTTTCTGTTTGTTTTGTTTTTTTGTTTGTTTTTTTCTGTCTGACGGAGGTTGCAGTGAGCCAAGATCATGCCACTGTACTCCAGCCTAGGCGACAGAGCAAGAATGTCTCAAAATAAAATAAAAAAAAGGACCTTGAGATGGGGAGATGTTATTCTGGATGATCTGGGTGGCCCCATCTCCAAGATGGGGCTTAGTTCATCATCCAAGAACTAACAGGGTCTGACTCTGCTTAGCTTCTGAGATCAGACAAGATCGGGTGCATTCAGCATGGTATGGCGGTAGACTGGGTGCCCTTCGTCTAATTACAGGAGTCCTTAAAAGCAGAATACCTTTCCCAGCCATGGTCAGAAAGAGATGTGAGGATAGAAGAGGCAGGAAACATTTGAAGTGGGAAAGGGACTCAACTTGTTGTGGTTGGCGGTGAAGATGGAAAAAGGGGTCATGAATCAGGGAATGTGGGCGGCCTCTAGAAACTGGGAATAGAAAGGAAACAGATTCTCTCTTAGAGGCTCCAGATGGAATGCAGCGTCGTTAGCACCTTGATTTTAGCCCAGTGGAACCCATGTGGGGCTTTTGATCTGTAGAGCTGTAAATGATAAATTTGTGTTGTTTCAGCTGCTGAGTTTATGGTAATTTGTTATGGCAGTAACAGGAAAGGAATTCGACAGTTCTTCTCTGTTACTGGGCACGGGAGGGAATTCTACGTCCCCACCTTCATACAATTGAGTGGGACCACATGAGTAATCCCAATGAATGAGCTGTGATTGGAAGGGCTGGGCCAAAGCTGTTTTGCTTGCATGAGACCATTCAATGCTTTTCCTCTTGCCTTGCCTCAGTGATCAAGGATGCCCTGGGTTACGGCTGGTGCTACAAGATGGCGAACATCTCTCAGCCTGGCTCCTTGACTGTGTGGAAAACCAGCCTTTGCCAACTTGCATGGAACATGTATATGAGCAAGAAAGAAACTTTGTGTTTTCTTTTTCTTTTTCTTTTTTCTTTTTTTTTTTTTGAGACAGGGTCTTGCTCCAGGCTGGAGTATCGTGGCCCAGTCATAGTTCACTGTAGGCTGGACCTCCTGGACTCAAACAATCCTCCTGCCTCAGCCTCCCAAGTATGAGGACTACAGGCAGGCACACACCAGGATGCCTGGCTAATTTTTGTATTTTTTGTAGAGATGGAGTATCACCACGTTGCCCACGCTGGTCTAGACCTGGGCTCAAGTGATCGCCAGCCTCGGCCCCCTAAACTGCTGAGATTATAGACGTGAGCCACCACACCCAGCCAGAACTAAATAAACTCTGTAGAGCCAACAGAGCTAGCCTAACCTGCCTAATGGAAGGTCTCAATGAAGTAGGGAAACGGGCTTGCCATTACATAGAAAAGGTGTGTTCCAGGATGAGAGAACAGCAAGTGCAAAGACCCTGGGGCACAGTGTGCTTTTTTTTTTTTTTTTTTTTT
>NW_012115710.1:5471880-5472573 GCF_000951035.1 Colobus angolensis palliatus | reverse complement strand
TTTTTTTTTTTGTAGAGATGAGGTTTTGCTATGTTGCCAAGTTTCCTGGTCTTAAACTCCTGGTTTCAAGTGATTCCCATCTTAGCCTCCCAAAGTGCTGGGGTTACAGGCATGAACCACCATGTCTGTCCTGACATGTTTTAAAGTGATCATCCTGGCTTCCATGTGAAGAAGACTTTTAGGGGGTAGTGGTGAGATCAGTGTGGGCACTACTGTAATAATCCGGACGAGCAGTGATGGTGGCTTGGACAAAGGTGGTAGCAATAGAGATGGTGAAAATAGTTGAATTATGGGAGATGCTTTGTAGATGTGGACAGGATTTGCTCATGGATTGGATATGAAGGTGGAGTGTGGGGGCAGCGAATGCCTCACTGAATTGGCTTCAAAAGAGGATGAAAATAACAAAGATAAGAAATTTAGTTTTTCTGGAACAGAGGACCCTTCTTAGAAAATCCCTTGGCCAGGCACGGTGGCTTACGCCTATAATCCCAGCAATTTGGGAGGCTGAGGCGGGTGGATCGCCTGAGGTCAGGAGTTCGAGACCAGCCTGGCCAACATGGGGAAACCCTGTCTCTACTAAAAATACAAAAATTAACCGAGTATGGCCGGGCGCGGAGGCTCAAGCCTGTAATCCCAGCACTTTGGGAGGCCGAGACGGGCGGATCACGAGGTCAGGAGATCGAGACCATCCTG
>NW_012115710.1:5468822-5471029 GCF_000951035.1 Colobus angolensis palliatus | reverse complement strand
CCTGTAGTCCCAGCTACTCGGGAGGCTGAGGTAGGAGAATGGCGTAAACGCGGGAGGCGGAGCTTGCAGTGAGCTGAGAACCGGCCACTGTACTCCAGCCTGGGCAACAGAGCGAGACTCCGTCTCAAAAAAAAAAGAAAAAAAAGAAAATCTCTTAAAAGACTCCTGCTTCAGAGATGCACCCACCCTGAGTTCATCTGGAGGCTAAGGGGAGGTTCCCCCAGATTATGTAACATTTTATTGGTGGCATGGGTGTCAAATAGTCTCCCTGGAGGCAATTTCTTGCCTTTTTCCATCTAACCAAGAGCAAACCCAGAACGTTTGCTGGAAGGTACCTTTCTTCCTGCCTAGTATCCTGTGACATCATGGCATATCCTGACTCCCCATTGGCTGAGAGCCCCACCTTTCTCTCAGGGAAGGAAATTATTAGGCAACACAAATCTGACTGGCACCCAGTTACATCATAGGAGTGTGCTTTTTGTATTGGCCACTTTGTTCCAGGTCCAAATGGACCTTAGGCCAGCACGGTGACTCATGCCTATAAACCCAGTACTTTGGCAGGCCAATGTGGAAGGATCACTCGAGCCCAGGAGTTCGAAACCAGCCTGGGCAACATAGCAGGACCTCGTCTCTACCAACAACAACAAAATTAGCCAGGCATGGTGGCCTGTGCCTGTGGTCTTGGTTACTTGGGAGGCTGAAGTGGGAGGATTGCTTGAGCCTAGTAGGTCAAGGCTGCAGTGAACTACCATAGAGCCACTGCTCTGTTGCCCACTCCAACCTGGGCAACAGAGTGAGACCCAGTCTCAAAAAACTAAATAATTAAAATAAAATAAAATAAAAATTTTTGACTGGGCACAGTGGCTTATACCTGTAATCCCAGCACTTTGGGAGGCCTAGGTGGGTAGATCACCTGAGGTCAGGAGTTCAAGACCAGCCTGGGCAATGTGGTGAAACCCCATCTCTACTAAAAATACAAAATTAGCCAGGTGTGGTGGCGTGCACCTGTAGTCCCAGCTATTTGGGAGGCTGAGGCAGGAGAATTGCTTGAACTAGGGAGGTGGAGGTTGCAGTGAGCTGAGATCATGCCATTGCACTCCAGCCTGGGTAACAAGGGCAAAACTCCATCTCAAAAAAAAAATAAGTAAATATAACTATAAATAAAATAAATTTTTTAAAAAGAGAAACAAACAAATGGACCTTAAATCACATCTCTTCCTCTAAGACTCCCTGAGTACCCCCTCAGTGACTCTCCTGAAAAGATCACCCAAATTTGAGATTATGTTGTTTGCTGTGGGTGCAGGGGCAGAGGTCAGGGTGGCAAGGAAGGTCCTAGGCCGTGGCAACCTTCCATTCCATGGTACTTACCGCTTCCTGCCTTTTGAGCCACTCCCCTCTGGCCTGCAGGTAGCCAATTGTTGGGTGGGAATACAATTCCCCTTAGCACCAAGTTATGTCATACCACTCTGTGGCTTCCGATTGGCTAGTCTCTCAAAAATGAGTCACTCAAAGTCTCTTAATTCCTTTCTTAGAGCCTATCCTGAGGCCAATCAGAAACCAAAATTTTCTACATCTGGAATTTTCTAGAAATCTGCAACTGCTGGCCTTCCCTTTGTGAGATTCCCCCTTTTTCCAACCAAGCCCCGCCCATTGGCATTTGGCCTATCATCAGTCAACACCAATCTGACTAGCACCCAATGACGTCATAAGAGCTCTCTCATTGGATTGGCCACTTTGTCAGAGTGCTGTGGTGCTGTGGTCCTAACTTCAGCTCCGCATACTGAGTCAAGGTCTTGTTCGCTTCCCTCTAGAGACGGTGCCAGCATCGATCAAGGGTCTGTAGACAAAAATTCCCCAAGATTTGAGACTTTATTAGGGGAAATAGATCACTGGCGGGGAATAATCCACAAGCCAAAGGAGGAACAGTTGGAACCAGTAGTCCTCTTTGCCGCCTTTTGCTAGAAGTTCCGCACGCCTGCGTGGCGTGGGCGCATGCATAGTAACGTCGGGGCTCTGCGACGTCTCATTGGCTCTCTACGGCGCACCGTCAAGGTATAAGGCTCAGCTTCCAGTCGCTCCAAAATTTGTTTGTTGGCGTTCGAGGCAGCCTCAGCCCACATCTAATGCTCCGGCCTGGGGCTGGATGTGGGTGCCCGAACGCCGCGGCAGCCCCCGGCGCGCTCCTCCTGCTGCAGCCGCCTCAGGGG
>NW_012115710.1:5448192-5468592 GCF_000951035.1 Colobus angolensis palliatus | reverse complement strand
CGCCATGCCGGGCCCGCCGCCTCAGACGCTAGCACCTGCGCCCGAAGAACTGTGGGGAGGGGAGATGTCAGCCCAGGTCATGGGGAGCTTCCAGGGTACCTCGGGGTCCCGTGGGGTCAGTCACAGTGGGCAGGAGCCCGAGATCGGTGGGTGAGCTTCTGGTATCGCAGTGGGGAGAGAAACCTTGAACTTTTGAGAGTTTGACCCTAAATCGTGAGGGGTGGGGCCCGCTGGAGGAAACACCTTTGAGACAAGGAGTTAAACTACAGTAGGTGGTGCTGGGGACAGGGCAGAAGACGCAAGTCCAGGGTCTCGAATACGGTGGGGTCAGAAGGTATCAATGGTGGAATTCTTGGGAAGGAGGGGTCACATTGCCGGGGGAGGGACTCTGGGATAAATTTGGAGGACCAGAAGAAAGAGATTGGTCCTTGGAATGTGAGGGCTGAGGTCATACTGATAGTGATTCAGAAAAACATAATTTTTTTTTTTTTGAGACGGAATCTTACTATATCGCCCAGTCTGGAGTGCAGTTGTGTGATCTCAACTAACTGCAGCCTCCAGCTCCTGAGTTGAAGTGATTCTTGTGCCTCAGCTTCCTGAGTAGCTGGGTTTACAGGATCCTGGCACCGCGCCCAGCTAATTTTTGTATTTTTAGTGGAGACGGAGTTTCACCATGTTGGCCAGGCTGGTCTCGAACTTCTGACCTCAGGTGATCTGCCCACCTCGGCCCCCATAAAGTGCTGGGATTATTGGCGTGAGCCACCGTGCCCGGCCAGAGAAATGTGCTTTCTGAGAGGCTGGGTGGGACTCTGACTAGCCAGCTGGGTCTGCAGGGCAGGAGATCCCTGTGGAAGGTGGGGAAAGGCTTTCCACCTTTGAAGGCCTAGAACACTAGTGACCAGATGAGGATCCTGAGGGAGAAGAAGTCTGCAGTCCTATACATTGAGAGAAGTAGCTGGCGTTGGTCTAGATTTGTTGGCTGGGCCGAACTCCCGAGTGTCTTAAGAGAGCTGAATAGCCTGAGGTCATAGACCCCAGGGTCATGGAGCAGGTGCGGACTGGGGATTAGGGAACTGTGGGATAAGTCTTTATGGGGATTGGAAATAAGGTTCAAATATCTGGGACCATGAAGGGAAGCAGAAAGGGTCTCTGAGATAGGGTAGACAGGGCAAGAGCTCATTCTACTCAACTAGTTCCCCTATCTCTTCTATCCCTCAGAGATGTCAGGCTGAAGGGGATGATGAAACTCTGCAAGCCCAAGAACATGGTGAAAGAGGAGACACAGGGCCGGGCGCAGTGGCTCAAGCCTGTAATCCCAGCACTTTGGGAGGCCGAGACGGGCGGATCACGAGGTCAGGAGATCGAGACCATCCTGGCTAACATGGTGAAACCCTGTCTCTACTAAAAATACAAAAAACTAGCTGGGCAACATGGCGGGCGCCTGTAGTCCCAGCTACTCAGGAGGCTGAGGCAGGAGAATGGCGTAAACCCAGGAGGCGGAGCTTGCAGTGAGCTGAGATCCAGCCACTGCACTCCAGCCTGGGTGACAGAGCGAGACTCTTTCTAAAAAAAAAAAAAAAAAAGAAAGAGGAGACACAGGAAGGTAGTGAATGCTCACTCCCTCTCCCCATTTGTCTTCTGCCCCATCAATTTCTAGATCAGGAAGGGGCCCTTTGGAATCCAACGCTTCTTGCCATTTAAGATGAGAAAGTGGAAGGCCAGAAAGGGGGTGGCTTAGAAGCAGTCATCAGAACCAGCTGTGTAGCCTTCAGCTGTCTTGCTTCCCCAGTACTCACCATAGTCCTGCTGGCAGTACCTCCGAAGGCTCATATATACTCTGGTGTCCGACATATTGCAGTAGTTTTGACACTGAGGATCTGGGGAGGGTCAGGCTGTTTGCAGTGGGCTCCTGGGGCCTGGATCACAGCCTCCTGCCCTGCCCATCCCTCCATTCCATCTTGATGGCCAGCTGGGGCACCCAGACCTTTGGGACTGGGCTCAATGGGTGACCCATGTATCCCCATCTGGGGACCCAGTCAGCCCATCCCCAGTCCCACTTGCCACTCAGGGACCTCCATGCCACACTGTCTTACCAGAGCTGTAAGCACCAGGAGTAGTGGCAAGGGTGGTTGTTGCTTCTGGAATTCCTGTGAGACCAAAGGAGAAATTAACCTCTTAGTCATTTCCCCCAGGATCCCCCCACCCCTGCCCCTGGAATCCAGGCACTGAAACTCTTTAAGTGTTTATTCCTTTAGGACTCAAGAGTGTAAGCATCCCTTGCCTTCCTCTCCTGGGACACAGGCGTCCAGGCCCCAAGCCTCCTTTTCCTCTAGAGTCCAAAATTTCAGTCCCTGCTTATCCGAGGGCCTGGAGTCCAGCCTCCAGCCTTGGGCTCTCAATTCCCAAGGCCCCAGCCCTCACTGCAGCTGCTCACTGGAGACCTGGGATGTCTCCTTCCCGCTCTACTCAGGCTTGTGGCCTGGTCCCTCAAGACTCACGCTGGCAGGGCATCCTGGGGGAGCGGCTCTGCTGGTAGCCAGGGCCACAGCGGTTGCAGGTCAGGCCTGTGACCCCTAACTTGCAGGTGCACTGCCCACTGGTCTGGTTGCAGGTTCCTCCTGTTGCCCCGATAGGGTGGCACTGGCAGGCTACATGAGCAGAGGAGCTGGGGGCATGGGGTATCGGGGCCCCAGATGTCCCTCCTAATTCCACAGTGTCTCCTCCCTCGGCCTGGGGAGTCCAGGCCCAGTCCCTCTATCCTCAACCGCAGGAGTCCAGGTCCCCAGCCCCTCCTCCCTCAGACTCAGGAGTCCAGGCCCCCAGCCCCTCCTCCCTCAGGCCCAGAGTCCAGGTCCCCAGCCCCTCCTTCCTCAGACCCAGGAGTCCAGGCCCCCAGCCCCTGCTCTCTCAGACCCAGGAGTCTAGGCCCAGCCCCTCCTCCCTCAGTCTCAGCCCCTAGCCCCTCCTCCCTCAGCCCCAGGAGTCTAGCCCCGCCTCTGTTCCCCCCACGTCTGTCTACAGGCCACACTCACCCCTGCAGGCCCTGCGGCTGGACATAGGCTGGCTAGGGTCCCTCCAGAACCCTGGTTGGCAGTAGTGGCAGTGCCGCCCGGCTGTGTGGTGGCGGCACCGCTCACAAACACCCCCACTCCGGCCGCCCGACAGCCTGAACAGCTCAGAGTTGAACCGGCAGCGTCGGGCGTGCTGGTTACAGGAGCAGGCTAGGAGCAAGATGGGGTGGGGGCGCATCAGGGCCAGGTGTGCTGCTCCCCAGTCCCCAGCTTTCTTCCCATGGCCCTGCCCTCATGAAAGGAAGCAGTGAGTGTCCAAGGTAGAAGAGAATGCCTGGGTCTCTCTAGCTAAGCCTGGTTCCCAGGACATCTCCATTCTCATCTTTTTATTTATTTATTTATTTTGTTTATTTTTTTGAGACGGAGTCTTGCTGTGTCACCCAGGCTGGAGTGCAGTGGCGCGACCTCGGCTCACTGCAACATCCACCTCCCAGGTTCAAGTGATTCTCCTGCCTCAGCCTCCCAAGTAGCTGGAACTACAGGTGCATGCCACCACACCTGGCTAATTTGTGTGTGTGTGTGTGTGTGTTTTTAGTAGAGATGGGGTTTCACCATGTTAGCCAGGATGATCTTGATCTCCTGACCTCATGATCCACCTGCTTCGGCCTCCCAGAGTTCTGGGATTACAGGCATGAGCCACTGTGCCTGGCCCCTCATCTTTTAAATGGGTAGGCCGGGTGCAGTGGCTCATGCCTGTAATCCCAGCACTTTGGGAGGCCAAGGTGGGTGGATCACCTGAGGTCAGGAGTTCGAGACCCACATGGCCAACATGGCAGAAACCCATCTCTACTAAAAATATAAAAATTAGCTGGCTGTGGTGGCTTGTGTCTGTAGTCCCAGCTACTCGGGAGGCCGAGGCAGGAGAATCTCCTGAACCCGGGAGGTGGAGGTTGCAGTGAGCCAAGATCGCGCCACTGCCCTCCAGTCTGGCGACAGAGCAAGACTCCATCTCAAAAAAACAAACAAAAAACAAAAAGAGTGGGCTATGGCCTGTGGAATCAGACCCTGTTAGCTTTGTCTGTCTCTCTGACTATATTCCCTGAGCAAGTGATTTCTCCCTTCTGTAATTCAATTGGCTGTGAAATGGCATTTATAATGTGTACTTCATGAGGCTTAAATGAAATGAAGTGGATAGAAAGTGCTTAGCCCAGGCCTGGCGGAGAGCAATTACTTGGCTGTCTAGCGTTCCCATGTGCAGGGCACCCTGTGCTAAGTGTTTGATGTATTTCATCTCCACAAGGGCTCTGTGAGGCTGGCACTATTATCACCCCCATTTTACAGAGGGAGAAAGCTGAGGCACAGAGAGGTACAGCTAGTGGGTAGTTGAAGGCAGGACTTAAACACAGGTCTTCTAGCTTGAGAGTCTGAGCTCTTAGCTCGCTCCAGTAATCCTCACATGAGGATTATGCTAAATAATAATAAATATGCATTATCCTGGGAGCGTTTGTCAGGTTTTTTAAGGTGGCTCTCAAACCTTACTACTTGTCAGAATTACCAGGGAAATGCTTTGTTGTCGTTTTTTTTTTTTTTTTGAGACGGAGTCTCGCTCTGTCGCCCAGGCTGGAGTGCAGTGGCCGGATCTCAGCTCACCGCAAGCTCTGCCTCCCGGGTTTACGCCATTCTTTTTTTTTTTTTTTTTTTGAGACGGAGTCTCGCTCTGTCGCCCAGGCTGGAGTGCAGTGGCCGGATCTCTGCTCACTGCAAGCTCTGCCTCCCGGGTTTACGCCATTCTCCTGCCTCAGCCTCCCGAGTAGCTGGGACTACAGGCGCCCGCCACCTCGCCCGGCTAGTTTTTTGTATTTTTAGTAGAGACGGGGTTTCACCGTGTTAGCCATGATGGTCTCGATCTCCTGACCTCGTGATCCGCCCGTCTCGGCCTCTCAAAGTGCTGGGATTACAGGCTTGAGCCACCGCGCCCGGCCTGTTGTCGTTTTTATTAAAAACACATTGGCAGGACATAGTGGCCCATACCAGTAAGTCCCAGCTACTCTAGAGACTGAAGTGGGAGGATCACTTGAGCCCGGGAGTTGGAGGCTGCAGTGAGTTATGATTGCACCACTGCCCTCCAGCCTGGGCAACAGAGTGAGACCTGTTGCAAAAGGTCTCAAAACAACAAACAACAAAAGCAAAAACCCAAAACAACAACAACAAAAGCCAGATTGCAGGACTCATCCCTAGGCTTTCTGATGGGCCTAGGAATCTGATTTCCAGCAAGCACTGCAGAGTGAGATGCTGATGCAGGGGGTTCATAGACCACTTTTTTTTTGAGACAGGGTCTCACTCTCGCCAAGGCTGGAGTGCAGTGGCGCAATCATAGCTCACTGCAGCCTCCAACTCCTGGGCTCAAGGGATCTTCCCATCTCAGCCTCCTCAGTAGCTGGGTCCACAGGCGTGTACCACCACACCAGACTACTTAAAAAAAATTTTTTTTTTTTTTGTAAAGATGGGGACTCATTATGGTGCTCAGGTTCATGGACACTCTTTGAAGAGACTTGGACAGGGTGTATTGACTCCAAGAAGTTTGAAAGCCCCGGACTGGCAGGTCCCTGGGAGCCCGGAAGAGTCGCGGGATGATCAGGGAGCTCAGACAGCTGCGTGTTCTTGGGAAAACAACTCGCCCTCTCCCAGCCTCTCTTTTCTCCCTGTCTAGAGAGAATCCAGATCCCTCCCTCCCAGGGCTTTTGTGGGCATTCGAGGTAGCAAAGGTATTCAGATGCTCAGTGGGTTGAGTCAGGCTTTGGATTCTTTCTGACCCAAGGGTAATTGCTTCACCTCACTTCCCCTGTAGAAAACTGAGATGAGGGAGGGGCGATGCAGACTAGGATGTCTGTGAAGCCCACAGCTTGCCGCAGGCATTAGTCTCACCTGGCCACCCTGACCTTTCTCCACCACAGCATTGTCAGTCTCTTACCCGGGTTTGGAGGGCACTGCCCTGCTCAGTCTGGGAGAATGTGGTGATCCTCAGGAGGACAGCCTCCCCAGCGCCCAGTCCCTGTCCAGGCCCAGGATGAAGGCCGCCTCATCCTCAGGCCAGGTGAGTCTCACCCCTCACTCCCTTGCTTAGGTAAAAGATTTGGCCAAAGAATGGGATGGTCTGTAAGTTAGCCCATGTGATCTTCATGTATGAAGAAATAAAGGGGTGGAGGCCAGGCACAGTGGCTCACGCCTGTAATCCCAGCATTTTGGGAGGCTGAGGCTGGTGGATCACCTGAGGTCAGGAGTTCGAGAACAGCCTGGCCACCATAGCGAAACCTCATCTCTACTAGAAATACAAAATTAGCTAGGCGTGGTGGTGTGCACCTGTAATCCCAGCTACTCAGGAGGCTGAGACAGGAGAATGGCTTGAACCCCAGAGGCGAAGGTTACAGTGAGCTGAGATGACACCACTGCACTCCAGCCTGGGTGACAGTAAGACTCCGTCTCAAAAGAAAAAACAAAGAAATAGAGGGCCGGGAGGCAAAGAGCATGGGAGATGGAGAGGGAAGGCCAGGGTACACTTGTACACGTGTGTGTATCTGTGTCTGTTGGTAGAGTTAGCTCCCAGGACCTCAGACCCTCTACTGAGTGTCTCAGGCTGGAGGAGGGAGGGGGTCAGTGCCAGAAGGAACTGACACAGGCTGTCTCTGAGGAGGGGCTGCTGGAGAGAGGTAGGGAAGGCCCGGTCTGGAAGCACCTTCAGGAAAGAGGACATCTCACGGGACATTCCTGGGGGGCACCTGTCTAGCTGGATAGAGCAGTGGATCGTTGCAGCATCTAGGAACTCAGGGCTCCCTGGGTTCAATCCCTTGCTGGCAATGAGACTTAGGGCAGGTGACCTCTCTTTGAGCCTTACCTTCTCAGCTGGGGAGTGGTGACTTTGGCTGGTGCTCAGGAAGCCGTTTCTTTCTGCCAGGTAGCACATTGGGCTTTATTTAAAGGCTTTATGTATATTAATGTATTTAATTTTCACTACAGCCTGTAAAGGATGTGCTGTTACTATTCCCACTCTATGGTGGAGGAAACTGAGGCACTGAAAGGTTAGGTCACTTGCCCAAGCTCTCACAGCGGGTAAGCAGAGGAGCCGGGATTCAAGCTCAAATAGTCTGACTGCCAGGCCACCAAGGCCATGCTCCTGTCTGTTACCTCCTGTCTGCCACCCTAGAGCACCTGGTGTGACAGTACCCGGCAGGAGCTTGGCAGGGATGGGCTGAGACCCCAGAACTTGGCTTCCTGAGCTCAGATCCTGGCCCTGCCACATGCAGCCACTGTGTGTCCTTGTGCAGGGGACTTCTGAACTCTAGCCCTGAGTCTCCTCATCTGTAAAATGGGCCTGATGACAGTCCCTGCCTGGCACACAGTAGGTGATTGATAAATATGTGTTTAATGACTGAATACTTTCCCCTTGTGGTTGGTTTGAGGAGTCAGGTACCATCCAGCTGCCCTGTTCCCCTACAACTGTTCAATAAATATTACCTAGGTACCTGCATCCAGCCAGGCCCTGGGATGGGTGCCGAAAATGGTTATTATATCATCATCATCACCACCACCATAATCACCACTATTGCCATCATCACCACCACCATCATCACCATCACTACCACCATCACCATCATCACCATCACCATCATCACCATCACACCACCACCACCATCACCATCACCACCATCACCATCATCATCATCACCACCACCATCACCACCATCATCACCACCACCATCACCACCACCACCACCACCATCATCATCATCACCACCACCATCACCACCACCATCATCACCACCACCACTATCATCACTACCACCATCACCATTATCACCACCATTGTCATCACCATCATCATCGCCATTACCACCATCACCACCATCATCATCATCACCATTATCACAGGCTGATGAGTGTTGAGAAGAGGCTGAGCCCCTCATGAGCAGACAGGCCCATGTGTGGCTGAGATACAGGACTGGCTGCAGGGAGGAGGTACAGAGACTACCGAGTCTGAGACTGGGGTGAGAGGCAAGGAGCACCCAGTTCCAGGGAGGGAAGGGAACATCCTGCTTCCGTAGGGACAAAGGACCCAGTGGCAGGCAGGCAAAGGCAGGGAGAGTACGGGGCGCAGGACTCACGTAGGCAAGGGTGGGGGTGCCGGGGTGTAGCAGGCCGCCAGGGCCAATCTCGATGGGACGGCCGGCAGCTCTCGCACCCCAGGCCAGTGGTATGGTGGCGACAGTGGCAGCGGGGGGGCCGGGCACGGGCAGCACAGCGGGCAGCATGGCCATGGCACTGGCAGCGGCCTCTCAGCCCAGCTGCCGCCAGCCCGGCCTGGCCCCCGAACTCTACGCGGAGGTGGCTGGCCACCACAGTGGCCTTAGGATCTGGTGTGGAGTGGAAGGTCACCCTTTCAGGGCCCCCCAAGGCCCCAGGCCAGGCTGGTCTGTGCCACAGCAGCCTCCAAGGACCCCCTGAGGCCCAGGCAGCAGACAGGATGAGGGCTGGGGGTCCTGGGGTGCAGAAGCGCAGGCTGACAGATGTCAGGAGGAAGGAGCCACCCAGGGCCAAGGTCAGGCTGCCATTGCAGGTTTCCCCGGGGCCAAGGTGGTTTCCTGGGGACAGGGCACAGGCCTGAGGGCAGGAGGCCGCCACGGCAGCCAGCTGTGTCACTGGTGGGAGGCAGAATTGGGGGCGGCCCTGTGGATCGTAGCATGGGTCCGCAGTGGCCTGGCCCAGGAGGAGCAGGAGGGCAAAGGTCACGGGCATGGTCACAGCAGAGCCAGCACCTGGAGGGAAGAGAGGTGGCTGGGCTGGGGACCTCAGCCGCAGCCTCTACCCCTCCTGGAGGCGTCCTGTGGAACCAGAGCATTCCACCCCCAACCCGTCCAGGCCCAGTCCCCCGCTGCATGGAAGCGAGGAAAATAGTTCCATCTGGGGAGAATTACTGTTTACATAACCCAAAGGGGAAAGAACGCAGACAAAATCGAGAATTTTGCCTGAACTAATCCGTAGCTTAACACCCCAGAGTTATCCGTCAGTGTCGAGGGGCAGGGGGCCCTGGGGAGCGGTGAGCGGCTGGAGCAGAGGGGCTGGCCAAGGCCAGCAGACGTGGAAACCTAGAGAGGGACACGGAGAAAGCAGGGCTGGGCAGGAGAGGGGGCTTGGGGATAGATGAAGACTCAGTCACAAAGAAATAGAGGACAGGACAGAGGCAGAGAGAGGATAGCCAGCCCGGGGGAGGGGCTCAGCACAGAAGTTGCTGCAAAGACAGAGGAACAGACAGGAGGCCGAGAGGCCGAGACAGAGGCCAGGCACCCAGAGGCCACAGGGAGCCGGGAGACTGAGGCTCGGACAGCCTGGGGGCTGGGATAGGCAGGCAGGTGGTCTCAGAGACACCCAGCCCAGCAGGCCCTGGGGAGGGGAGGGAAGGGGACAGGCTAGGGTTGCCTGGGGGGGGATCAGAAGTGAGAGACCGAGGCCCAGGCTTGCGGGGATCAGAGCCATGGCCTTTCCCACATGGGGCCCTAACCTTGTTTTCCACACCCTGGGCACGGAAGGGGATTATCACCAAACAACCCGGCCTCTGCCACCCACCCACCCCCAGTGCCCCACCCTTAACCCTTTCCCACCCGAGTGCAAAGCCCAGAGAGCTGAGCTGAGGAAAGGGACGCTGGGAGCTGGAACCTGGGTGGATCTGGGGCTTGGGAGTGGGACAATGGGATCCCCATGGGGTCAGGGGAAGCAGACACCTGGGTTCCCTTCAGAACTCAGGGTTGTGGGGACCGGAAGTTAGAGGTCTGGGACTTTCTGCTCACCTCAGCCCCCGCCCTCTGTCCTGGGCCTCACGGCCTGGAGACCAAAGTCTCTGCCTTCTCCACCCATCCAGAGTTCCCCAGAGCAGATGGGGGAACAGGTGTTGGGGGTGGTGGGTAATGAGGAAGAGAGAGGCAGGAAAGCAGGAGCTGTGACAGGGTGGGGTGCCAGAAGCCAGGGAGCCCGTGGGGGCAGAAGCCCAGACCCCAGGAATGGCAGGAGCCAGGAAGGACTGGACTCTGAAATGCCCCCACTTTCCCCTTCCAGGGCCAGCAGCCTGTGAGGAGCTCCCTGTGGACTGGGGGCCTCGGAGCCTTTCCAGGCCCTTGGCTCTGAATCTGCACCCAGGCATGCCCTTGGGCTGGGCATCTCTAGGGCACTGTGGGGGTAGGGGTAGGCCACACCTGCCCCAGCCTGGCCTCACAGCCCATGTCCCCACTGCTGTTGGCCACATGCAGACGCTGCCTCCCCTGGCCCCAGATGACAGGCCTCACCGTCTGCCCTCCCAAGGAGCCTGGCGCCATTTTGCACCCACTCGGGTGACGGCCGCCCACCTGGCCCTCAGCGGCATCCTGTTAAGGATCAGCCCCCCATGTCCCCTTTCTCTCTTGCTGGATAGTTCAGGGGGTGGCACTCTCTGGCCCTTAGCACCTTGAGGAACCAGGATGTAGTTCCCTAGTGTTCCTGGGGGATCCAGAAACCAGTCATGGCCCACAGAGAGCCCATACCCCCTTTAAGAAACAGAGTCCAGCCTTGCTCCCAGCAGATCCACAGGAGGCCTGCCTGGGCGGCGTGGGGTCCATCTGGGACCCAGGCTTCCTTTCCCTGGCTCTTGGCATGCAACCCCTACCCGAGCCCTGAGGCCCCCACATTGGCCAAACCTGCACTCAAGAAGAGAGCGTCCCGCAGCCAGTTCCCCGCAGGCTCTTCCTCCAAGCTGTGGCGCGGTGGGCTCTCAGGAGGGAGTGGCGTGGCTGTTCTCAGGTCCCAGGCTAGTGGGGTTTCTGGGCTGGGCGGGGGCTCAGAGCAGAGCCCGCAGAATCTAACACCGCCACCCCCCTCCCGCCCCAATCCCCTCACCAACCGCAGCCACGCTATCCCCACAGGGACCCCTGCCAGCCAGGCCACCCGCAACGGCGTGGGACGTGAGCGCCGTTGCCCCTGGCGGTCCAGCAGCAGGACAGCCCCGAGCAGCCTGGCCTAGGAGGCTCACCGCAGGTAGGACGGGAGGCCGCCAGTCGGGGTTCCCGCTCCATCCCACTCCACCCCTGCCCACTGGCTCAGCCCCGCCTTGTGGTGGCCAATCCGGCAGGGGCTGACCTTTGGGAGATAGTCGCTGTTGGGAACTTTGCTCAGCCCCTGCCTCTGGCTGTGTGACCCCAAGCCAGCCCCTCCTCCTCCCCCTCTGGAACCTTTGGTCAGCTGTGGGTTCACTGAGCCTTAAGGTCAGTCATTTTCAAGCCGTAAAAATCTGTGCTCTTGGAAGGTTCAGACCGGCCCCTGGAATTCAAAAGACCTCAGTCACTTTCTAAGATGGCAGGAAGGTGACAAAGGAGCTGAGAACACCTGGGCCCCTGTTTCTCCTGCAGCTGAGGGAGAAGGTGGGGACTCCCGGGGTGCTCAAAAGCACCTCCCCAGTGCCGGTGTCCTGTGAGGCCTCAGTGCTTTCATCGTAACATTTTCATGCAAATGTTGGTGTCTATTGTATTCCATCTCCCAATGGGTTGACTAGAAAAATAATGTTTTCAGGCCGGGCGCGGTGGCTCAAGCCTGTAATCCCAGCACTTTGGGAGGCCGAGACGGGCGGATCACAAGGTCAGGAGATCGAGACCATCCTGGCTAAAACCCCGTCTCTACTAAAAAATACAAAAAAATTAGCCAGGCGAGGTGGCGGGCGCCTGTAGTCCCAGCTACTCGGGAGGCTGAGGCAGGAGAATGGCGTGAACCTGGGAGGTGGAGCTTGCAGTGAGCTGAGATCTGGCCACTGCACTCGAGTCTGGGCGACAGAGCCAGACTCCGTCTCAAAAAAAAAAGATAATGTTTTCTGTCACTTCCCGCTGAGAAAAGCAAGGGCCTCGTGGGGTTGGGGAACGGCACCTGCTGCCCTGGGTGGCCCCAGCGTTTATCGTGCCGTAGTGTGGGCCCAATCCTGACAGGCTTGGGACCCACTGCCCCAGGCCTGCCCCAGGGGGTGCGAGGGCACAGCCAAGGCAACCCTTGATTCTGGACCCTTAGGTACCACGTTGGAGGGGGCCAGATTCGGCAGGAGCGGGACGGGGACATCGAATTTGAAAGAAGGGAGTCACTCCGAAAGGTGGGAGGGGCATTAGCTGCAGGAGGACTGAATGGGGCTGAGATGCCTCCATATCAGAGGGGGCGTGTCAGAACCGGGGGCCCAGGCTGTGCGAGTCAGAGTGGAACTTCGGGATTCAGGTGTGGGTCCCTCCACTGACCCTGCCTGAGCTCTCCCGGTATGGGACTTTGCCCGGGGTGTGCACTCGGAACACAGACCCCGGCATCGTCAGGCTCAGCGTCCGGAGAGGGAGGGGGAGACCCCAGCAGTGCAGGTCCTTCCCTGCTCTAGATTGTTGGAAGGTGCCAAGTGCCTTGGAGCAAAGCAAGTGGGAAAGTGGCCACAGGGGCCGAGGGGTTGCAGATGTAAGTGGGGTGACGTGGAGGGCGTTTCTGCTGAGGCCACGGCCAGCACAGAACCCAGCTTTGCTGCCACAGAAAACTGAGGAAGAAGGTTCAGGTCTTGCTTCGTCTTCCTCCCCACCTGGGCGAAGTCTCTTTAAGCTCCGGCTCCTGGAGGGACGCTTTTGTTCCTTGCAGCCTGAGCTGCCTGAGTTGATCTGTGCCCCTGCGGGTACCTGGGGACAGGCGGGGAAGAAGAGACAGAGTTGCCAGAGCCAAGCAAATAGTGCCCCAAGCTGGGAAGGAGACTGTTTTTTTTTGTCAGGGAGAGTTCTTTAAGGGCTGGAGACCTTCACCCTCAGCTTCCACAGAAGGCCGGGCCTGCCCAAGGCACAGCTCTGAGGTGGGTTCAACCCAGAGAGACCCCCAGTGCTGGGCTCGCACAGACCTCCAACCCCTGCCTCGGTGACCCAGGCATAACAGAGGCCCCACGAGGCAGGGCAGGTCACACCTCAGGAGTTACTGGGCAGAGTGTGGCTGGGTAGGGCCTGCCCTCCCTGGACGTGTTCAAAAAGGCCGGGATGGTAACTCCAGCCACACTGCCTGGGTTCAAATCCACCTCTGTCCTAGCTGTGTGACCAAGAACAAGCTCCTTAACCTCTCTGTGCCTTAGTTTCCTCATCTGTTAAATGAGGATGAAAGAATGGACCTTCCTCATGGTGGGCAGAGGGGGTCGTGCAGACTAAATGAGCTGACATGCCTACTGGTTCTTAGCTCTCTGGGACAGTCATGTTCCAGAACCTTCTGCGTTCTGGCCCCATTGTCGGACGTGTAGTCTGTATGTGACATGGCACCCATGGCAGGTCTGGGCTGCATCACATTGTCAAACATGTTGTTTTAGGCAGCAAAGCACATGGGTGTTCACAGTAAGAGAAGTAAAGTCTGCAAATAGCCACATGACCCTCCTCCAAGCCAGGGTTGTCCCAGATGAGTTCAGGACAGGTTGGCGTTTGCCCCTCCCACTGAGGACAAGGAATCGTGGGCCAGGACAGCAAGCCCCGAGATGGGCCTGGCCTGCCAGCACCCTCGCAGCCTCGGCCTCCGCGGGTGCTTTTCTATGGCTTTCTGGTTGTGTAGGCTGAGAACAGCCACAAGAGGGAGCACCTGAGACTCCAGGAAACGCCACGGCAGCCGCGGTACCCACTGCTTGATTTGCAGGGCCTGAGGCAAAATGCAGACACACGATCCCTTGTTTAGATTTGATGAAGGACTTTAAGATGGCGACGCCAGATCATTAAAGCAAGTGTGGGGCCTGTCTCAACGCAACTGCACGAATCACACAACATGAAGATGGACCCCGCGGGGGAGCACCCTTGTCCTGAGCTGGTTTCTCTTGGCCAGTAGCCCAGGCTCCGTCCCAGCCCTGCACCCCCCTGACCCCAGCCCTAGCCTTGGGACCTGCCCCTTCTCTGTGGGGCAGGACCCTGAGTTGAATGGGTGGCAAGATCATGTTTGGGACACAGTTTTCACCAGCTCAGTGAAAAAGGGCTCGGGCAGATTTAATTCACTTTTTGGAAACTAAAGCAGTGCCAGAGGCATTTATCTTAGGCCTTAGGCCAGCTGGCCTTGTTGGGGACCCACACAAGGCTTTCAAGGAGGGCCCAGAGTGTTCAGGCTTCTCAAAAGGGTCAGAGGAACTAAGTGAGGAGCCCTGGAATAGAGAAGGATGAGAGCTGAGGAGGGTGAGAGCTGAGGAGGCCTGCAGGACCCCGATGTTTAAGGGGACAGGTGGAGGGAGAGATGGGGAGCCGGGAGGGGTGAGGCAGAAGCCAGAAGTTTTGGGGGTGAGCCCATGCCAACCAGAGCTTCAGCAGGAATGGGGTGGGAGGGGTGAGGGGATGACTGCTGAGTTGTAGCCATTGGAGTGGCCACAGGGGAACAACAGGACATTGGTCAGAGGTGTGGACAAGGGGAAAAGAGAAAGCCGATCAGGACATGGTAGAGGCTGGGAGCAGAGGACCTTCTGGGAGCCCTGGGGAGAGCTGGAGGAGACTCGGAAAGAGCAGCCCCCGGAGAAGGGACCATCCATCCCATTGCGAGGACCGGGACCGAGGGCCCCATGGTGAGATGGCCCTGCACACCTACCACAACCAAACACGATGGCGAGCGAGGCCAGGAAATGGGGCCTTCCCGTGCTGCTGGTGGAAACAGAAACGGGAAGCCACCTGGCAGCTCCCGAAATGATTCAATGTAGAGTTCACCCTGTGACCCAGCACACAGGTTCATGGCAGCACTATTCACAACAGCTGAAAACTAGAAACAACTCCAGTGCCTGTCACCTGATGAGTGAATAAATTGTGGTCAACCCCAACAATGGGACTTTCAGCTTTGAAAGGAGTGAGGCAGTTATCTGGGCGTGGTGGCTGTACCTGTTAGTTCCAGCTACTCGGGAGGCTGACACAGGAGAATCACTTGAACGCAGGAGGTGGAAGTTATAGTGAGCCGAGATCGCACCACTGCACTCCAGCCTGAGCAACAGAGTGAGACACTGTCTCAAAAGAAAAAAAAAAGAAAAGAAAAGGAAAAAAAAAGGTGTGAGGCTGTGACACGTGCTACAGCGTGGATGGACCTTGAAAACACGGTGCCAAGTGAGGAAGCCAGCCTCAGAAGGCCATGGAGTGTGTGATTACAGTCACATGGAAAATAGAGAATGGGCAAATTCATAGAGACAGGAGATTAGTTGGTGGGGGGACAAGGGGCAGGGAAGATTGTGGGGAGATGGCTAAAGGGTGTGGGTTTTTTTTTGTGGGGGATTATGCAAATACTCAAAATTGTGCTGGTTGCATAGCTCTGTAAATATACTAAAAGCCATTAAATCGCACACTTGAAGTGGGTGAGTAGTATGGTATATGAATTATACTTTAAGTGGGTGAATGGTATGGTATATGAATTATATCTCAAAGTGGTTGCCCAAAAAAGAGCTGGCCGGGCGTGGTGGCTCACGCCTGTAATCTCAGCACTTTGGGAGGCTGAGGTGGGTGGATCACCTGAGGTCAAGTGTTCAAGACCAGCCTGGCCAACATGGTGAAACTTTGTCTCTACTAAAAGTACAAAAATTAGCTGGGCATGATGGTGTGCGCCTGTAGTCCCAGCTACTTGGGAGGCTGATGCAGGAGAATCACTTGAACCCAGGAGGCAGAGGTTGCAATGAGCCGAGATTGCACCATTGCACTCCAGCCTGGGCAACAGAGCAAAAACTCCATCACAAAAAAATAAAATAAGTAAAATAAATAAATAAATAATCATAGCCCTACATACAAAAGCTAAAACTGGCCCATGTCTGTAATCCCAGCACTTTGGGAGGCCAAGGCAGGAGGATTGCTTGAGCCCAGGAGTTCAAGACCAGCCTGGGAAACATAGTGAGACCCCATCTCTACAAAAAATGAGAGCTGGGCATGGTGGCACATGCCTGTGGTCCCAGCTACTGGGGAGGCTGAGGTGGAAGGATCCCTTGAGCCCAGCTGTGATCAGACCACTGGCACTCCATCCTAGGTGACAGAGTGAGAACCTGTCTCAAAAAACAAAAGCTGAACTCTCCAGCTTGACATGATAGCGCAGAGAGAACATTCTCAAGGCAAGAAGTGAAAGTTGTTAGTACCTTAAGTTCTGGGCCAGAAACAGACACAATTTCACTTGCACCATGTTAAACTGGTCAAGGCAGTCATGAGCCTGCCCAGATTCAAGGGAAAGGAAGTCCAGGAGTCTGTGGTCAGCTTGAACCTACCACACCCACTAATAGTATCAGGAGACACTTAGCACTTACCAGTGCAGGAGTGTGGCAGCCCCATTTCATGGAGGAGAGGAGGAGTTAAATAACACCTCCAGGTCACCAGCCTGCAGAAGGCAGAGCTTGTCCATTAACTTGGGCCCACCTGTGCTCTTTCCCTCTGTACGGGCACCAAAGATTCTTACCTGTTTTGTACTCTGCTGGCTTCCTGGCCCCAAGCACCGTGCCTGGCATGTAATAGATACTCTGCAAGTATTGATTTTATTTATGTTATTTTTTTGAGACAGTCTCGCTCTGTCACCCAGGCTGGAGTGCAGTGGCACAATCTCGGCTCACTGCAATCTCCACCTCCTGGGTTCAAGTGATTCTCCTGCCTCAGCCTCCTGAGTAGCTGGGATTACAGGCACCCACCACCATGCCCGGCTAATTTTTACATTTTTAGTAGAGATGGAGTTTTGCCATGTTGGCCAGGCTGGTCTCAAACTCCTGACCTCAGGTGATCCGTCTGCCTCGGCCTCCCAAAGTGCTGGGATTACAGGTGTGAGCCACTGCACCTGCCTGGCCACTGCAGGCATTGATTTTCCAACATGTACAGGCATTTCCTGCGTGCAAGGCACTGCTTTACAAAATCATCACATTTAATCTTCGTGCAACCCCATGAGGTAGTTCTGTGAAGTAGAACCATAGAAATGGCCATGAGTAGTCCGGGCACAATGGCTCACGCCTGTAATCCCACCACTTTGGGAGGCCGAGGTGGATGGATCACAAGGTCAAGAGTTCGAGACCAGCCTGGCCACCATGGTGAAACCCTGTCACTACTAAAAATACAAAAATTAGCCAGGCATGGCGGTGCGTACACATAATTCCAGCTACTCGGGAGGCTGAGGCAGGAGAATCGCTTGAACCCGGGAGGTGGAGGTTGCAGTGAGCCGAGATCACGCCACTGCGCTTCAGCCTGGGTGACAGAGCAAGACTCCATCGCCAGAAAACAAACAAACAAAAAAGGGTGAAAGAAAAAGAAATGGCCGTGAGTGTAGGTAAAATCAGGTTGAATATTGGCACTTTCCAATGGTTCCGTATACTCATACGCATTTAACAGGTGAGGAAACAGACTCAGAGAGACTCAGTAACTTCTTCTTGTTTTTGAGACAGGGTCTTGCTCTCAACAGAGAGCCTGCACTCCTAGGCTGGAGTGCAGGGGCACAATCACAGTTGACTGTAGCCTCAACCTTCTGGGCTCAAGCAATCCTCCCATCTCAGCCTCACAAGTAGCTGGGACCACAGGTGCATGCCATCACGCGTGATTAATTTAAAACCCTTTTTTTTTTTTTTTTTGGTAAAGATAGGTTCTTACTCTTTTTGCCCAAGCTGGCCTTGAACTCGGGCTCAAGTGATCCTCCCATCACAGCCTCCCAAAGTGCCAGGATTACAGGAACAAGCCACTGTGCTCAGCGAGGTGCAGTAACTTGACTTTGTAAGGTGCTGGTAAGTTGTAAGGTGCTGGTAAGCCTGGGAATTCCAGCTGGAACTCAGTCTCAGGTGGAAAGACCCCAGGGTCTGTGCTCTGAGGCCTCCCATGCACTGTGGCACTCAGAACAGAGGCTTGGATGGATTGAGTGAATGAATGACTTCGGCAGGGGGTGGGTGAAGAGACTGCTGTCCCCCCAACCCTCCCTCCTGACCATGTCCTCTCTCCTCCCCGCAGCCATCAAGGGATTCTGGGCCACCTGCCCTTCCTTCTCCACCTTCTACTTCCTCTTTGCCATTTTTGTGGTGTCCACCATCTTTCACTGCCACCAGCGCCTGGCTCTGGTGCCCACGCCCTGGGCATACTCAGCCCATGTGGTCCTGGCCCCGAGACACCTCCCCCGAGAGGGGCTGTTCACTATCAACTCCAAGGGCCGCCTGGGGAACCAGATGGGTGAGTACGCCACGCTGTACGCCCTGGCCAAGATGAACGGGCGGCCCGCCTTCATCCCGGCCCAGATGCACAGCACCCTGGCCCCCATCTTCAGAATCACCCTGCCGGTGCTGCACAGTGCCATGGCCAGCAGCATCCCCTGGCAGAACTACCACCTGAACGACTGGATGGAGGAGAAGTACCGCCACATCCCTGGGCGCTATGTCCGCCTCACGGGCTACCCCTGCTCCTGGACCTTCTACCACCACCTCCACCACGAGATCCTCCAGGAGTTCACCCTGCACGACCACGTGCGCGAGGAGGCCCAGAAGTTCCTGCGGGGCCTGCAGGCCAAGTGGGCAGGGCAGGCGACCTTCGTGGGGGTCCATGTGCGCCGGGGGGACTATGTCCATGTCATGCCGCGTGTATGGAAGGGGGTGCTGGCCGACCGGGGCTACCTGCAGTGGGCCCTGGACTGGTTCCAGTCCCGCTGCCGCCTCCCGGTCTTTGTGGTCACCAGCGATGACATGGCCTGGTGCCGGGACAGCATCAACAGCTCCCTTGGGGACGTGGTGTTCGCTGGCAATGGCCTCCAGGGCTCACCTGCCAAGGACTTCGCGCTGCTCACACAGTGCAACCACACCATCATCACTGTGGGCACCTTCGGGGTCTGGGCCGCCTACCTCGCCGGTGGGGACACCGTCTACCTGGCCAACTTCACCCTGCCCAACTCCCCCTTCAACATGGTCTTTAGGCCGCAAGCGGTCTTCCTGCCACAGTGGGTAGGCCTTGCAGCTGACCTTGGACAGGCTGGACAGAATGGCCTCTAGCTAGCCCTGCATGTGCCTAGCCCTCATCCTCTGACCCAAGGGGCAGTGAGTGGGGCGTGCTGGGCGTGGACTCACGGTCCCTCACACAGTTTGGATCCAGGCTTATCTACTTCATAGCTAAGTGAGTTTGGACAATTGACTCAACCTCTGTGCCTTAGTATGTCAACCACAAAATGCACAAACCTCAGAACTAAACACTGGTAGCAGCTGGTGGGAGCTAAGCAAATTCGCTTAGAGCCAGCGCCTTGTGACCGCGTGGGAGGCGTCGGCTGCTGACATGTATGCAGCACGCCGCCAAACATTGGCATCGCTTTACAATGGAAATGCAGTTTTGCCCTCTCCTTCCTGGCAGCACTGGTAGCACAGAGTCCAGATATTTTGCATTCATGTCCTGGGACAAAGCCATCCCTGCCCTAAAGGACAGGGGAACTCGATTTTCTGGGCAACTAGGAATTTTGGCTTTGGGGTTAGTGGGCCTTATCATGAAAGAATGTGGGGGAAGGGCTGGGTGTGGTGGCTCACGCCTATAATCCCAGCACTTTGGGAGGCCAAGGCAGGAGGATTGCTTGAGCCCAGGAGTTCAAGACCAGCCTGGGAAACATAGTGAGACCCCATCTCTACAAAAAATGAGAGCTGGGCATGGTGGCACATGCCTGTGGTCCCAGCTACTGGGGAGGCTGAGGTGGAAGGATCCCTTGAGCCCAGCTGTGATCAGACCACTGGCACTCCATCCTAGGTGACAGAGTGAGAACCTGTCTCAAAAAACAAAAGCTGAACTCTCCAGCTTGACATGATAGCGCAGAGAGAACATTCTCAAGGCAAGAAGTGAAAGTTGTTAGTACCTTAAGTTCTGGGCCAGAAACAGACACAATTTCACTTGCACCATGTTAAACTGGTCAAGGCAGTCATGAGCCTGCCCAGATTCAAGGGAAAGGAAGTCCAGGAGTCTGTGGTCAGCTTGAACCTACCACACCCACTAATAGTATCAGGAGACACTTAGCACTTACCAGTGCAGGAGTGTGGCAGCCCCATTTCATGGAGGAGAGGAGGAGTTAAATAACACCTCCAGGTCACCAGCCTGCAGAAGGCAGAGCTTGTCCATTAACTTGGGCCCACCTGTGCTCTTTCCCTCTGTACGGGCACCAAAGATTCTTACCTGTTTTGTACTCTGCTGGCTTCCTGGCCCCAAGCACCGTGCCTGGCATGTAATAGATACTCTGCAAGTATTGATTTTATTTATGTTATTTTTTTGAGACAGTCTCGCTCTGTCACCCAGGCTGGAGTGCAGTGGCACAATCTCGGCTCACTGCAATCTCCACCTCCTGGGTTCAAGTGATTCTCCTGCCTCAGCCTCCTGAGTAGCTGGGATTACAGGCACCCACCACCATGCCCGGCTAATTT
>NW_012115710.1:5445093-5448142 GCF_000951035.1 Colobus angolensis palliatus | reverse complement strand
TGAAACCCCGTCTCTACTAAAAATACAAAAATTAGCCAGGCGTGGTGACACATGCCTGTAACCCCAGCTACTCAGGAGGCTGAGGCAGGAGAACTGCTTGAACCTGGGAGGTGGAGGTTGAAGTGAGCTGAGATCGTGCCATGGCACTCCAGCCTGGGCAACAAGAGAGAAACTCTGTCTCAAAAAAAAAAAAAAAGAAAAAGAAAACCCCCGAAGCTGGTGATGAGCAGCTTCCCAATAAGATCTCGGGAGTTGGGTGAATGGGTACAAGCATGTGCACTAAGAGGCAAAATGCCAGTTTAACTGGGACATGATCTCCTGGGGACATTCAGTGGGTAAGGGAAGAGCGCCTCAAGTGACACAGTGAGACTCTGTCTCAAAGGAAAAAAAAAAAAAACCGCAGGAGGAGGGCTGAGTGCGATGGCTCTTTCGCCCAGGCTGGAGTGCAGGGCGCCATCTGAGTTCACTGCAACCTCCGCCTCCTGGGTTCAAGCAATCCTCCCACCTCAGCCTCCCACGTGGGATTATCGGCACCTGCCACCACATCCAGCTAATTTTTGTATTTTTAGTAGAGATGGGGTTTTGCCGTTTCGGCCAGGCTGGTCTGACCTCAAGTGATCCTTCCACCTCTGCCTCCCAAACTTCTGGGATTACAGGTGTGAGCCACTGTGCCCAGCCAACAGCTTTCACATTATAAAAGTCTAAGCAGAAGCTGGCAAGCTGCCAACAAGAATTTGCACTAATTCATTAATAAATATTTACTGAGTTTCTTCCTGCGTTTGCCAATTCCAAAGCAGAAGTTGGACAGACACCTAAAAGCCCTCTCTGTCCCTTACCCGAAGGGGACAAAAGGAAGCCGAGCAGGACAGGAGCCACTTAAGTCCCCTAAAGTAGGGGATTGCATACCCTGGCACCTCAGATAGTATCCAGTGGACAGCATGTGTTTCTTATGGGTTGATTTGTGACAAGTCCCTGGCCAAGTTTCCTTGTTTTATTTTTTTGAGACGGAGACTCTCTCCCAGGCTAGAGAGCAGTGACACGATCTCAGCCCACTGCAACCTCTGCCTCCCGGGTTCAAGTGATTATCCTGCCTCAGCCTCCTGAGTAGCTGAGATAACAGGAGCACACCACCATGCCTGGCTAATTTTTTGTATGTTTAGTAGAGACAGGGTTTCACCATATTGTCCAGGCTGGTCTGGAACTCCTGACCTCAAGTGATCCCCCCACCTCGGCCTCCCAGAGTGCGGGGATTATAGGCGTGAGCCACCACGCCCGGCCCTGGTCAGTCTTAAGGCCTGTGTTGATGTTAAACACTGGTCAGCTGCGCCTGAATTACAATGGCAGGAGGGTATAATGAGGCATGTCCAGCCACCCAATCCCATCCTGGGCTGAACTAGTGTTTTAGGTTTACTTTAGAATGCCCTTGGTCTAGAGGGAGGGTCTATTCAGTTACTTGGGGGACAGAGAATTGTATTTGTGGTTGACAGTAACATAATTGCAGCTGTAATTGGTTGAGTCCAGGTTATACTGGAGTAGGGTGTGTTGTGTCCCTAATCCTTTATGATGGTTGACCACACAGATATGCAAGAAAGGAAAGCCATATGATGACGAAGGCAGAGATTAACTCTGGGCCTCCAGAACTAAGGGAGAATGGGCTGGGTGCGATGACTCATGCCTGCAATCCCAGCACTGGGAGGCTGAGGCGGGTAGGTCACCTGAGGTAAGAAGTTTGAGGCCAGCCTGCCCAACACAGCAAAACCCCATCTCTACTAAAAACACAAAAATTGGCCAGGTAGGGTGGCTCACGCCTGTAATCCCAGTATTCTGGGAGGCCAAGACAGGCAGATCATGAGGTCAGGAGATCGAGACCATCCTGGCTAACGGTGAAACCCCATCTCTACTGAAAATACAAAAAATTAGCCGGGCATGGTGGCAGGCGCCTGTAGTCCCAGCGACTCGGGAGGCTGAGGCAGAAGAATGGTGTGAACCTGGGAGGTGGAGCTTGCAGTGAGCCGAGATCTCTAGCCTGGGCAACAGAGCAAGACTCTGTCTCAAAAAAAAAGAAAGAAAATCACAAAAATTAGCTGGGCATGATGGTGTATGCCTGTAATCGCAGCTGCTTGGGAGGCTGAGGTGGGAGAATTGCTTGAACAGGAGGCGGAGGCTGCAGTGAGCCAAGATCACTCCAACCTGGGAGACAGAGCGAGATCCTGTCTCAAAAAAAAAAAAAAAAAAACTAAAGGAGCATGATTTTCTTTTGATTTGAGGGACACAGTTGTGTGTTACCTTCTTAGAGCAACCCAGGAAACACATACAGCATCTAATGCATATTAATTGAATGGATTGCACAAACACGGAGCAAAAAGAGAACCCCATGGCTCAGCAGGAAAGCAGCTTAGAGACTAAAGGTTTCAGTGTCCTTGGCACAGGGCCAGTGGTCCTGGAGATTATTTCATGGACATTGTCCCAGTAAGTAAAATTCTGGAAATACTTTGATTCATTCAACAATATGGTCATGGGTCACTTAACAATAGGGATATGTTCTGAGAAATGTGTTATTAGGCAATTTTATGTTGTATGAACATCATAGAGTATATTTACACAAACCTAGATGGGGTGTGTGTGTGTGTATATATATTAAATGTATATATTTTTATATGGAAAAGCAAATCTCCCAGCACCATTACTGAGTATCAGTCATCTCCCGTACTTCATCTGCAATGCCGATAGCGAGTGCCAGAGATGAGGTTTCTATATATGCACTATTATAATATTTATGTGTTTATTTTTGAGACAGTCTTGCTGTGTCACCCAGGTTGGAGTGCTGTGGTGCCAACACAACTCACTGCTACCTCTGCCTTCTGGACTCAAGTGATCCTCCCGCCTCAGCCTCCCAAGTAGCTGGGACCACAGGCACTCACCACCACACTTGGCTAATTTTTGTATTTTTTTGTGGAGACGGGGTCTCACTATGTTGCCCAGGCTGGTCTTGAACTCCTGGGTTTAAGGGATCCCCTTGCCTCAGTCTCCCAAAGTGCTGGGTTACAGG
>NW_012115710.1:5440631-5445043 GCF_000951035.1 Colobus angolensis palliatus | reverse complement strand
TATATATATATATGTGTCAAAGTGTTATTTTGGGGTGAAATGTTTTGGCTTCCTCTAGGGTCAAGGTTGTTGATATTTTATGGCCATAAATAACATCGTCACGACTACTGCCCTTGGGCCAGGCACAGTAGTTCACACCTGTAATCCCAGCACTTTGGGAGGCTGAGGCGGGTGGATTACCGCAGGTCAGGAGTTCAAGACCAGCCTGGCCAACATGGCGAAATCCTGTCTCTACTAAAAAATACAAAAATTAGCCAGCATGGTGGTGCACGCCTGTAATCCCAGCACTTTGGGAGGCGGAGGCGGGTGAATTACCTGAGGTCAGGAGATGGAGACCAGCCTGACTAACATGGTGAAACCCCATCTCTACTAAAGATACAAAAAGTTAGCTGGGCGTGGTGGAGGGTGCCTGTAATCCCAGCTACTTGGGAGGCTGAGGCCGGAGAATCCGGGAGGTGGAGGTTGCAGTGAGCTGAGATTGTGCCACTGCACTCCAGCCTGGACCGCAGAGCGAGATTGTGTCTCACAAAACAAACAAAAATCTGCCTCTGTGTCACCTTCCCACCTTCTCCTTGTGACCTTGAGCCTCTCGTTTGCCTTCTGAGCCATGGTGTCTTAGGAGAGCAAAGTCAAGTCAAAGCAAGACACAGAAATTGTGGCTTAGGGAAGTGCAGGACGGCATGAAAAGAAAAGAAAATTTCAGGACTTTCCAAATGCATTTTACCAAGGGAAAAAGTTAAGCTCTGGAAGCTGTTTATCAGTGTTCAGTGTTTATCTATCAGTGTTTATCTTTTTCACTTTCCTTTTTTTTTTTTTTTTTGAGACGGAGTCTCACACTGTCGCCCGGGCTGGAGTGCAATTGCATGGTCTCGTCTCACTGCAACCTCCTCCTCCCGGGTTCAAGTGATTCTCCTGCCTCAGCCTCCTGAGTAGCTAGGATTACAGTTGCCCGCCACCATGCCTGGCTGATTTTGCATTTTTGTAGAGATGGGGCGGTAGGGGGCGGCGGGGGGTGTTTCTCTGTGTTGATCAGGCTGGTCTGGAACTCCAGACCTCAGGTGATCCGCCCGCCTCTGTCGGGGGAAACCCCACCCTCTCCCAAAGTGCTGAAGATTACAGGCGTGAGCCACCGTGCCAGGTCCTACTTTCTGATTTTTAACTGGATTACTGAGTCCATTTACAGAAAAAGCCGAGAAAGCACGTGGAGTTTCCAGGACTGGCCTAAGCTTCACCTATATATAAAGCAGACACAGTTGGAAGGCGGAGCTCCTGGATCCGGGAAATCAAGGATCCCATTCCTAGGCTGAATCCGTGATCCCTTAGACCAGTGGCAAAACCCAAGAGGGAAATGCCCCAGGGACAGGCTGTCAAAAGCTCCCACACTCAGCCTGGGCTGCAAGGCACACTTTACTGTCAGTTCTGCTTGGCTCAGTCAGAAATCTGAGTCTTTTCTTATCTAATGCATGAAGAAATGAGAAGGATAGAATTTGCCCCCAGTGGTAATAACCATTAATTCCAACCTTGTCAATTATCTTCAAAATTTTAGCTATTGCCAGTAACTACTTAGTTATCCCATGACAAAAAGTCAAGTGTTTTCTTTCTTTAGAAAGTAACCCTTGTGGGCCCGGCGAGGTGCGGTCTGTAATCCCAGCACTTTGGGAGGCCGAGGCAGGTGGATCACCTGAGATCGGGAGTTCGAGACCAGCCTGACCAACATGGAGAAACCCTGTCTCTACTAAAAATACAAAATTAGCCAGGCATGGTGGCGCATGCCTGTAATCCTAACTACTCGGTGGGCTGAGGTAGGAGAATCACTTGAACCCAGGAGGCAGAGGTTGTGGTGAGCTGAGATCGCGCCATTGTACTTCAGCCTGGGCAACAAGAGCAAGACTCCCTCTCAAAAAAAAAGAGAAGAAAGTAACTCTTGGACCTTCAAAAGCCAAAGAGATCAAGGAGTTTAGTGCAAAAGAGAGCAGAGGATTAGACCCCACCCTCGACTCTTGGGGCTCCATGAGGAAGACAGAAGACCCCAAAAAGGAGGTCTGTGGTGCTTTGGCTGGGCTCAGGGGATCTCAGAATCACTAAAAGTCTCTTTTAAGTCTCTTCATGTGCTACTGAAGGAGACAAAAGGAAGAAAGAGTAGAGGTAGATGGGGAAACAAGTCTTTTTTTTCTTTTTTTGAGATAAGATCTTGCTCTGTCCCTCAGGCTGGAGTGCAGTGGCACCATCGTGACTCACTGCAGCCTCTATCTCCTGGGCTCAAGTCATCTTCCCACCTTGGCCTCCAAAGTAGCTGGGACCACAGGCATACACCACCACACCTGGCTATTTTCCAAATTTTTAGAAGGCTTGGTGTGGTGGCTCACGCCTGTAATCCCAGCACTTTGGGAGACCTGGACAGGAGGATCACAGGAGGTCAGGAGTTCGAGACCAGCCTGACCAACTTGGTGAAACTCCGTCTCTACTAAAAATGCAAAAATTAGCCAAGCGTGGTGGCACATGCCTGTAATCCCAGCTACTTGGGAGGCCGAGGCAGGAGAATCGCTAGAACCTGGGTAGCAGAGGTTGCAGTGAGCCGAGATCGTGCCATTGTATTCCAGCCTGGGCAACAAGAGTGAAACTCTGTCTTAGAATACAAATTAATTAATTAATTAATAATAAAAAATAAAATTTTGGCAGAGATGGCTCTTGCTATGTTGTTCAGGGTGCTCTTGAACTCCTGGTCTCAAGCAATCCTTTAGCCCCAGCCTCCCAAAGCGCTGGGATTACAGGCATGAGCCACCGTGCCCAGCCCACCAATATATTTTATAAGCAAACTGGTTCACATACGTTTTTTCCCATTAATCCAATTTTGGAAAGGGAAAAAGACAAAGACTTTTACCACCTTTACTGGACTGGGTCACACAGGCAGAGATCCAAGGTGCTGACTTCTGGTAAGAAATCTTACCTTTTTCTGCTGGCTATTATTTGTCCCAGAAAACCATCTGTAGGCTCCGAAACAGAGTGATTTGATTTGCATCCTGCTCACTGTGCCAGAACTGCACGGAAGTTAAAATGTTTCCCCTGGAGGTTAAAACATTTGCATCTATATAAATCAAACTAATAATAGCCAGGTAGCAGGAGAAAGGAGTACACATTTTATTACGTGCAGGTGAGACTCACAGAAAGTATGCTAACGCAGAGAAAGGACCAGATGGCTGAAGTTGGTTTTTGAGACGGAGTTTCGCTCTTGTTGCCCAGGCTGGCGTGCAATGGCACGATCTCGGCTCACTGCAACCTCTGCCTCCCGGGTTCAAGCGATTCTCCCGCCTCAGCCTCCTGAATAGCTGAGATTACAGGCATACGCCACCATGCCCGGCTAATTTTGTATTTTTTAGTAGAGACGGGATTTCTCCATATTGGTCAGGCTGGTTTCGAACTCCTGACCTCAAGTGATCTGCCCGCCTCAACCTCCCAAACTGCTGGGATTACAGGTGTGAACCATTGCGCCTGGCTGAGCCACCATGCCTGGCGAAGTTTTTGTATCACTTTGAGGTTAAGGAAGAATCAGGGCTTGGAGACTGGCAAGACAGGTTATGCAAGAGAGAAAAAAGGCCTGGCTAAGGAGGGTAGTCTTTTAATGCAGATGAAACCCTCACGGGTAGGGGCTCTCAGAAAGAATAAATTTAAGTTTCTTTTCTTTTCTTTTTTTTTTTTTGGAGATGGAGTTTCCCTCTTGTTGCCCAAGCTGAAGTACAGTGGCATGATTTCAGCTCACTACAGCCACCCCTCCTGAGTTCAAGCAATTCTCCTGCCTCACCCTCCCAAGTAGCTGGGATTACAGGTGCATGCCACCAAGCCCTGTTAATTTTTTGTATTTTTAGTAGAGACAGAGTTTCACCATATTAGCCAGGCTGGTCTCGAACTCCTGACCTCAGATGATCCTCCCACCTCAGCCTCCCAAAGTGCTGGGATTACAGGCATGAACCACTGCGTCAGGCCTTCTTAAAAATTGTTTTGAGACAGAGTCTTGCTCTGTCACCCAGGCTGGAGTACATTGGTGTGATCTCAGCTCACTGCAACCTCTGCCTCCTGGGCTCAAGTGATTCTCATTCCTCAGCCTCCTGAATAGATGGGATTACAGATGTGCACCACTATGCCTAGCTAATTTTTGCATTTTTTGTAGAGATGGGGTTTCACCATGTTGCCCAGGCTGCTCTCAAACTCCAGTCCTTAAATAATTCACTGCCTTGGCCTCCCAAAGTGCTGGGATTATAGGTGTGAGCCACCTCACCCCACCCATCCAGAAAGAGTAAGTTTCTTTTTCTTTTTCTTTTCTTTTCTTTTTTTTTGAGATGAGTCTCGCTCTGTCACCCAAGCTGGAGTGCAGGGGCGCGATCTCGGCTCACTGCAAGCTCCACCTCCTGGGTTCA
>NW_012115710.1:5435719-5437060 GCF_000951035.1 Colobus angolensis palliatus | reverse complement strand
GAGTGCGGTGGCGGGCACCTGTAGTCCCAGCTATTCAGGAAGCCAAGGCAGGAAAATCACTTGATCCCAGGAGGCGGAGGTTGCAGTGAGCGTATACATTGGCACACAAATTAGCAGATACTACCATGCAGTGTGTTTTTTTCTCCAGAGAACTGGCTGGTAAGCGTTTACCATAGTAAGAAGCCTTACTATAGAACAATGTAGTACTGTGCACTTCTTTCCACTTCCATGTTCAATGATCTCATATTGGTAGCTTGAAATTGGCCGTGGTGGCCAAGCATGGGGGCATGCACCTGTAATGGAAAGCTGAAATGGAAAACAGAGGGTTTAGGGCAGCAGTCCTGAATTCTGGAGTGCTGTCCCCCTGGGGGAGTTTTGGGAATCTGTGGGGGTTGTTTTTAGTTGTCACAGTGGAGGTCCTAGGATGCTACCAAAGCGTTTAGGCGGCTGGGGTCAGCGACAGTAGAAGTTATGCAATGAAGGTTTGTCCTGCATTCTCAGGACTTTGTTTTATTTTTGAGACAGAGTCTTGCTCTGTCACCCAGGCTGGAGTGCAGTGGCACCATCTAGGCTCACTGCAACCTCTGCCTCCCGGGTTCAAGGATTCTCCTCCCTTAGCCTCCTGAGTAGCCAGGATTACAGGCATGCATGACCATGCCCAGCTAATTTTGTATTTTCAGTAGAGATGGAGTTTCACTAAAAAAAAAACAAAAAAATGTTGGCTAGGCTGGTCTCAAACTCCTGACCTCACATGATCCTCCTGTCTCGGCCTCCCAAAGTGTTGGGATTACAGGCGTGAGCCACCACGCCCAGCTCATTCCCATGACTTTGGAACATCTGTGGGACATTCATGGAGGTGGAAAGTCTGTTTCTAAGCCTCTGAGCCCCAAATCTGTTTTGTGTATTTTATGACAGCTCACCTCCCCACTCCCCCGCCCCACCCTGTTTCTTTTTTCCGTGTTGCTGAATCACAGGGAAACATGTCATTTGTCCTGTAGACGGGCTCACATTCTGGACTGGGCTGACTGCTGCCTCATGGTGTCGTTTCACTGGCAACTTTATCCTCCTGTTTTCTGCAAACTGGTGGTTCGAGTGAGAAGCTTGATCTGAATTTTTTTTTTTTTTTAAGGGAGCTCCTTTAAATTTTAAACCTTTAAACTTTTAACTGGTAGTTAACCTCCTGCTGCTTAGCAGCTGAAGCTGGAAGTTGGCTGCTGGTTTTTCTTTCCTCCTGTTAGGACTGCTGGGAGCTCTGGTGGTGCCTGCCTCTTCTCTCAGTAAAATTCCTCATCCATCTTTTTTTTTTTTTTTAGACAGAGTTTTGCTCTTGTTTCCCAGGCT
>NW_012115710.1:5431923-5434849 GCF_000951035.1 Colobus angolensis palliatus | reverse complement strand
CAGGATGGTCTCGATCTCCTGACCTCGTGATCTGCCTGTCTCAGCCTCCCAAAGTGCTGGGATTACAGGCTTGAGCCACCGTGCCCGGCCTCTCCCCCACTCTTATGGCCAGACTTGGGGTGCCTTGTGCAGGTGGAGGAGCTAAGGGCAGATAACAAGATGGACTGCCTGGCAGGCACTGGGGAAGGAGGAGGGACTGCGGGCTCACCTCCCTCCCGCAGCCCAGCCACACCTGCTCTGGAAAGCCTTGTAAATCCTGGGCGGGGTTTGCCAGTCACGGATGCTGGCAGGGTTTCTTTGGCCCTGAGTAAAGAGAGACCCAGAGGGAGCACTGAGCTGCCTGCCAAGCCACCCTGTCTCGGATTCCTTCAAAAGGACCAGGTGAGAGAAGGTGAGGGGGCTCCTCTCCCACCCTACAACACGCATACCTGTGCACACACGCCCTGGTGGAGAGCAGGGGATTTGGGAAGTGGACCCGCCGTGCCCTCGTGGGTCTCTGCTGCCCTCTGGGATGCACCCCCAACTCAGGACCTCCAGGAGAGGAGGGTCCCTCCCTCGGCAGCCAGGACCCCTCCCCAGCCAGCCGCCCTCCTTAGCTCCCTCCCCACTTCCTTCCAGGTGGATCTGTTTCTAGAGCTCCAAGCGCCACCACCTCCCTCCCCTTCTCCACCCTGGGCCACCAGGTCCTTCCTTGCCTCCCTCCCCTCAGCAGTTTCTAGGAACCACCCTGGCAGTAAAGGTGCAGATGGCTCGCACACAGCCGGTGGTGACCCGACTTTCCTGTCTCCACCGTGGGGGATGCTCCCTCAGACCCTGGGGCTCCTCAGAGGCTTCACAGAACCCAAGCAGCTGGTCTTACCTCCGAGCACTGCCCTGGCCCAGGGAGGCGGCTCCGTCCCTCCTGCACTCCCTAATCCTGCTCTGAATCACCGCTTCTGTTCTGGGCAGAGAATAAAGGTGCGGTTTCCAAGGGATGGCCTTCTCCTTCCCAGAGAGGAAGTGATAATGTCGGGAACCTGGGAATCCTGGGGAGGTGCGGAAAGACAGCGGGCTCTAGCGGCGGGGTGCGACTGAGCAGGACGTGCTGAGCTGCCGGGGCAGGGGGCGGTTAGGGGTAGAGAAAGGCTTTCAGAGCTGGGGGACAGGACGGGGCCCCGGGTGAGCGGAGAGCTGGGTTATTTCACAGGAACAACTGGTGACAAAGCCGGAGGGGTGTGCGGGGCCAGGCCAGAGGCTGGGATTCTGTCTTAAGGGGTATGGGGAGCCCTGCAGGTGCTCTGAGCTGGGGAGGGGCCGGACCAGTGCTGGGTAAAGGGTACAGAGGGGAGAGGAGGAAGCCCAGCTGGAGTAGAAAGACGTGGATGGGGCTGGGCATGGTGGCTGACGCACTCTGGGAGGCCAAGGCCAGGCGGACGGATCACCTGAGGTTGGGAGTCAACCAGCCTGACTAGTATGATAAAACCCTATCTCTACTTAAAAAATACAAAAATTAGCCAGGTGTGGTGGCAGGCGCCTGTAATCCCAGCTATTCGGGAGGCTGAGACAGGAGAATCGCTTGAACTCGGGAGGCGGAGATTGCAGTGAGCCGAGATCACCTGCCATTGCACTCCAACCTGGGCAACAACAGCGAAACTCCGTTTCAAAAAAAAAAAAAGACGTGGACGGGACAGAGAGAATCAAAAGAAGTGATCCAGGCTGGGCATGGTGGCTCACACCTGTAATCCCGGCACTTTGGGAGGCTGAGACAGGCGGATCACTTGAGGTCAGGGGTTGGAGACCAGACTGACCAACATGGTGAAACCCTGTCTCTACTAAAAATACAAAACTTAGCTGGGCCTGATGGCATGTGCCTGTAATCCCAGCTACTAGAGAGACTGAGGCACGAGAATTGCTTGAACCGGGGAAGCAGTGGTTGTAGTAAGCCAAGATCGCGCCACTGCACTCTAGCCTGGGCGACAGAGTGAGACTCCATCTCACAAAAAAAAAAAAAAAAAAGGAAGTGACCTGCAGATATTAGTGACCTCATTCCTCTGAGGGAATTGGAGGCCGGGCCTCTGCTTTGAAATTGGGGCCCCTTTCTGTTCTGGCATCCTAACCGCCATCTCCCAAGGGAAGAGCCCCCAGGGCACCCGCATGGAGGAAGGGACTTTGACCTCCCTCTCTCCTCTGCCCCTATGCTCCTCTGCGTCACACACCGCCTGAGGTGTGTGATGCCTCAGGGCAGATAACAAGATGGACTTCCTGCCCTCAGAGGACTGGGGAATACCCAAGCTCCTCTATCAGAAACCGCACAGCCCTGGATCACACTCCAGCTGTTGGCATGTCTCAAGATTTCTGAGCCTCAGTTTCCTTTGCTGTGAAATGGACATAGTATCACCTACTTGCAAGGTTGTTGGGTTTTTTGTTGTTGTTGCTTTGGGGTTTTTTGGAAACAGGAACTCGCTCTGTTGCCCAGACTGGAGTGTAGTGACAGGATCTTGGCTTACTGCAGCCTCGACCTCCCCGATCTCAGGTGATCCTCCCCCCTTCTCAGCCTCCTGAATAGCCGGTACTACAGATGCATGCCAGCCAGCACTCTCATCGAATTTTTGTTTTTTGCTTTTTGTAGAGACAGGGTTTCACCACGTTGTGCAGGCTGGTCTTGAACTCCTGAGCTTAAGTGATTTGCCCGCCTTGGCCTCCCAAAGGACTGGGATTACACGTGTGAGCTACCACGCCTGGACAGGGCTGTTGTTAAAACTCAGTAAAGGCTGGGCGCAGTGGCTCACACCTGTAATCCCAATACTTTGGGAGGCCAAGGCAGGTGGATCACCTGAGGTCGGGAGTTCCAGACCAGCCTGACCAACATGGAGAAACCCCGTCTCTACTAAAAATACAAAATTAGCCAGGCATGGTGGTGCATGCCTGTAATCCCAGCTACTCGGGA
>NW_012115710.1:5424153-5430388 GCF_000951035.1 Colobus angolensis palliatus | reverse complement strand
ACTCGGGAGGCTGAGGCAGGAGAATGGCGTAAACCCGGGAGGCGGAGCTTGCAGTGAGCTGAGATCCGGCCACTGCACTCCAGCCCGGGCGGCAGAGCGAGACTCCGTCTCAAAAAAAAAAAACAAAACAGAAATGAAGGCCTAAAGAAACAGGGAAATCTGGGTGGGTTTTTTGTCTTGTTTTGTTTTGTTTTGTTTTTAGATGGAGTTTCACTCTGTCGCCCAGGCTGGAGTGCAGTGGCGCGATCTTGGCTCACTGACTGCAATCTCTGCCTTCCATGATCAAGCGATTCTCCCGCCTCAACCTCCCCAGTAGCTGGGGTTACAGGTGTACGCCACCATGCCCAGCTAATTTCTCTATTTTTAGTAGAGACAGGGTTTCGCTATGTTGACCAGACTGGTCTCGAACTGCTAACCTCAGGTGATCCACCCACGTCGGCTTCGAAAGTTCTGGGATTACAGGCGTGAGTCACTGTGCCTGGTTACCCTCCTGTTCTATGATCTATGATTTAAATGCTAAATTTGACCACTATCAATACACCCAATATGAAAAGTGGGAAACCCGGGTTCTTCACCCAGAGCCTATAATGAACAGCGTTCTTTGCTTTGTGGGGACAATAGCAAACACTTAACTGCCTGTGTATATGTGCCAGACACTGTTTTAATACTCAGAGAGGTGATGTCACTTGCCCAAAATCACACAGCTCATGAGTGTGCGAGTCTGAAATTGGCCAGAGCTTGTGCACTTAGCCACTGGTGGTGATGTGTCTTTGAGTCATCAAGTCCAGCATTCTGTGTTGGACTTAGTGAAAGGATATACTTTTGTAGTGATGAGGAAGGACCTTTATCTAGAATTTGTGTGGTTGGCCGCGGTGGCTCACGCCTGTAATTCCAGCACTTTGGGAGACTGAGGCAAGTGGATCACTTGAGGTCAGGAGTTCGAGACCAGCCTGACCAATATGGTGAAACCCCGTCTCGACTAACAATACAAAAATTAGCGGGGTGTGGCAGTGCGCATCTGTAATCCCAGCTATTCAGGAGGCTGAGGCAAAGAATCACTTGAACCCAGGAGGCGGAGGTTGCAGTGAGCCGAGATGGTACCACTGCACTCCAGCCTGGGTGACAGAGTGAGACTCCACCAAAAAAAAAAAGAAAGAAAAAGAAAAGAAAAGAAAAAAGAAAGAAAGAACGAAAGAGAGAAGAGAAGTGAACAGGTTCGAAGACCATAATCATACGTATCACACAAGACCAGAAGTGGCCCAGCTCCAGGGTCAGTTAATTTGGCAGCTCCACAAAGTCATCACCAGTCACCTGAGCTCCATCCATCTTCATATGCTGTGCTACCATTTCTTAGCTGGATCATCTCATGGTCCCAAAAGGACTGCTACACATCCAGCCTTCACATACAGATAATTCCTTTCAGAAACAGCAGAAAGAGGCTCGTTCTTTTTTTTTTTTTTTTTTTTTTGAGACAGAGTCTCGCTGTGTTGCCCAGGCTGGAGTGCAGTGGCACAATCTCGGCTCACTGCAAGCTTCGCCTCCCGGGTTCACGCCATTCTCCTGCCTCAGCCTCCCGAGTAGCTGGGACTACAGGCGCCCACCACCAGCTAGTTTTTTTTTTTTTGCATTTTTTAGTAGAGACAGGGTTTCACTGCGTTAGCCAGGATGGTCTCGATCTCCTAACCTCGTGATCCGCCCGTCTCGGCCTCCCAAAGTGCTGGGATTACAGGCGTGAGCCACCACGCCCGGCCAAGGCTCGTTCTTATCTTGGTCCCTTTTGAAGAATGAATGAAACTTTCCTAAGCCTTCCAGCAACTTCTCCCAACTTCCATTGGTAGGAATCATCACATACCCATGTGGCCCGATAGGAGGCAAAAGAAATGAGACTTCTGGGATTAGTTTCACCTCAGATTCTGCAGCTGGGAAGTTGATCAGCCGCCTTTGAAGGACAAGCAGCTTGCAGAAAATTAGGTGTTACCAAGGAGAAAAAGGGAAATGGCTTTAGGGTAGATAACAGGGATGCCCTGAGGGGTTGTGTAGGTTGTTCACTGCACAAAGGTCCCTGGTCAAGAAGGCAAGTGGGGTTTAAACAGACCCACAGTCTACTCATCCAACCAGGTATCCTTAGCATTGTGTCCACCCAGACATCCAGAGAGCCCTCCCCTCCCCTCCCCTCTCCTCTCTTCTCCCTTTCTTTTCTTTTTGAGATGGAGTCTTGCTCTGTCCCCCAGGCTGGAGTGCAGTGGCACGATCTTGGCTCACTGCAACCTCCACCTCCCGGGTTCAAGTGATTCTCCTGCCTCAGGCTCCTCAGTAGCTGGGATTACCAGCGTCTGCCACCATGCCCAGCTAATTTTTGTATTTTTAGTAGAGATAGGGCCCTATCATGTTGGCCATGTTGGTCTCCAGCTCCTGACCTCAGGTGATCTGCCCTTGGCCTCCCAAAGTGCTGGGATTACAGGTGTGAGCCACTGCGTCCGGCCACAACTCATCTTTTAGAGCCAGCCTACACTTGTCATACACTATGTCATGGCCAATGAATGGAAAATCCACGGTGGAGCTGGGTGTTCCTCTGAAGTTCAACTGACTGTGGCCAAGAGGGCAGGCAGGCCAGGTGGACAATTTCCCTCCAAAGTGGATACAGGCAGGACATGCAAAGATGAATATATCTGGCACTGGAGTCTGGCAAGCAGGAAAATAAAAACAAAGATGAACATCTCGGGCCAGGCGCAGGGGCTCACACCTGTAATCCCAGCACTTTGGGAGGCTGAGGCAGGCGGATCACGAGGTCAGGAGTTCGAGACTAGCCTGACGAACATGGTGAAACCCTGTCTCTATTAAACATAGAAAAGTTAGCCAGGCATGGTGGCACACACCTGTAATCCCAGCTACTCAGGAAGCTGAGGCAGGAGAATAGCTTGAACCCAGGAGGCAGAGGTTGCAGTGAGCAGAGATCGTGCCATTGCACTCCAGCCTGGGTGACAGAGTGAGACTCCATTTCAGAAAAAAAAAGAAAAAAATGAACATCTCTACAAACTGGATCACCAGTAAATAATAGCTACATATACTTGTACTCACAATATGTAGACATCCACATATGTACACTCAGTCGATAAACACCCACATTTAAACATTTAAACATACATACAGTGTGGAGCAGGCGCACTGGCTCACGCCTAGAATCCCAGCACTTTGGGAGGCCAAGGTGGGAAGATCACTTGGGCCTAGGAGTTTGAGACCAGCCTGACCAACATACTGAGATCTTATCTCTACAAAAGAAAATTTGTTTTTAGTTAGCTGAGTGTGGTGATGTGCACCTGTAGTCCCAAGTACTCAGGAGGCTGAGGCAGGAGGACTGCTTGAGCCTATGAGGTCAAGACTACAGTGAGCCACATTCTCACCACTGCACTCCAGCCCAGGTGACAGAGCAAGATCCTGTCTCAAAAAAAAGAAATGATAAATGAATAAATAAAACCAAACAAAAATGCATACAAGATATAGATACACAAAGTATATATACATACTCCTATATATACACATTCACATATACTCACATGCTGTGTTCACAGCTACCTAGATGACATATATACACATACACATATACCCTTATATGGACGCAATGTATCTACAGCCACACACTACCATGTACACATGTCCATTTGCACGCAGCTGTATATGTATACAATGTATAGATCCCCAGATCCACATTACACACAATGTGTGCACATCCATCTGTGCATACACACCCACCGGTGAACACAACGTAGACACATCTGTATAAACACACTTGAGAGACATGCCTATGCACATAGGCAAGGATGTGCCAAGTATTTACGCACCCGAAATAAAAGCACACTCACATGCACCCATGCGATGCCCGCGCACGACCGCATGGCCACATTCCCCAGCGCCCCGGGCCTCCATCTCTCAGCTAACGTGTCCTGTTTTCCTCCCCTGACAGCCATGCTGGTCGTTCAGGTGCCTTTCTCCTTTTCCACGGCCCACTTCATCCTCTTCGTCTTTACGGTTTCCACTATATTTCACATTCAGCAGCGGCTAGCGAAGATTCAAGCCGTGTGGGAGTTACCGGTGCAGATACCAGGACTGGCCTCAACATCAAAGGCACCGCAACCCAGCCAGCTCAGGGGGATGTGGACGATCAATGCTATAGGCCGCCTGGGGAACCAGATGGGTGAGTACGCCACGCTGTACGCCCTGGCCAAGATGAACGGGCGGCCCGCCTTCATCCCGGCCCAGATGCACAGCACCCTGGCCCCCATCTTCAGAATCACCCTGCCGGTGCTGCACAGTGCCACGGCCAGCAGGATCCCCTGGCAGAACTACCACCTGAACGACTGGATGGAGGAGAAGTACCGCCACATCCCTGGGGAGTATGTCCGCCTCACGGGCTACCCCTGCTCCTGGACCTTCTACCACCACCTCCGCCACGAGATCCTCCAGGAGTTCACCCTGCACGACCACGTGCGCGAGGAGGCCCAGAAGTTCCTGCGGGGCCTGCAGGTGAACGGGAGCCGGCCGGGTACCTTTGTAGGGGTCCATGTTCGCCGAGGGGACTATGTCCATGTCATGCCAAAAGTGTGGAAGGGGGTGGTGGCCGACCGGCAATACCTACAGCAGGCCCTGGACATGTTCCGAGCGCGCTACAGCTCCCCTATCTTTGTGGTCACCAGTAATGGCATGGCCTGGTGTCGGGAGAACATTGACACCTCCCATGGTGATGTGGTGTTTGCTGGCGATGGCATTGAGGGCTCACCTGCCAAAGATTTTGCACTACTCACACAGTGTAACCACACCATCATGACCATCGGGACGTTCGGGATCTGGGCCGCCTACCTCGCGGGCGGAGACACCATCTACCTGGCCAATTACACCCTCCCCAACTCCCCTTTCCTCAAAGTCTTTAAACCAGAGGCAGCCTTCCTGCCAGAGTGGACGGGGATCGCCGCAGACCTGTCCCCCTTACTCAAGCACTAATGCTGGCCAGTCCTTTGATACCCTTTCTCCTTCTCTGGCTCCCTCAAGGTGAGTGCCAGGGCATGAGAAGCACACGGTTCCATGAGGAGGACCCTTCTCTCTTCTGTGAAGATGCTTTGGGCTGCAAGTAACAGAAATCTCAATGAACAGTGGCCTGGCGTGGTGGCTTACACCTGTAATCCCAGCACTTTGGGAGGCTGAGGCGGGTGGATCACTTGAGGTCAGGAGTTCAAGACCAACCTGGCCAACCTGGTGAAACCCTGTCTCAACTAAAAATACAAAAATTAGCCAGGCGTGGTGGTGCACACCTGTAATCCCAGCTACTCGGGAGGCTGAGGCAAGAGAATCACCTGAACCCAGGAGGTGGAGGTTGCAGTGAGCCGAGATGGCACCACTGCACTCCAACCTGGGTAACAGAGCAAGATTCTATCAAAAAAGAAAAAAAAAGAAAGAAAGAAAGAAAGAAAGAAAAAAGAAAGAAAGGAAAGGAGAAAGGAAAGGAAGGAAAAGAGAAAAGAAAAAGAAATGAATGGGTTCAAAGACCATAATCATACGTATCACACAAGACCGGAAGTGGCCCAGCTCCAGGGTCAGTTAATTTGGCAGCTCATCATTACACAGTCAACGAAGGAATGATTTGTATTTAATCACCAGTGTGAACACAGTCATGGAGTGGAGTATTTCCAGCTACCAGGGAGGCTGAGGTGGGAGGACTGCTTCATGCCAGGGGTGTTCGGAACAATAGTGCACTGGAACAAAAGTCCAATAGTGATTGCACTTGCGAATAGCCACTGCACTGTGGCCTGGACAACCTAGTGAGACCCTGACTCTTAAATAAATAAACACAATTATGACTTTGGGGATGGGAGAAAAGGTTCTCTGAGAATTTATTACATGAATATCACATGAACTCCAAAGTACATCTTAGGCCAGTTATGGTGGCTGTAATCTCAGCACTTTGGGAGGGTAAGGCGGGCGGATCACCTGAGGTCAGGAGTTTGAGACTAGCCTGGGCAACACAGTGAAACCCTGTCTCTATTTAACATACAAAACATTAGCCAGGGGTGGTGGTGCACACCTGTAGTCCCAGCTACTTGGAAGGCTTAAGCAGGAGAATCATTTGAACCTGGGAGGTGGAGGTTGCAGTGAGCTGAGATTACACCATTGCACTCCAGCCTGGGCAACAGAGTGAGACTCCATCTAAAAAAAAAAAAAAAAAATTCTTAGGAGTAGATGGAAT
>NW_012115710.1:5401452-5422433 GCF_000951035.1 Colobus angolensis palliatus | reverse complement strand
AAAAAAAAAAAAAAAATGGAAGGGGAAGGAAGGAAGGAAGGAAAAAGAAAGGAAGGAGGAGGAGAAATATTTTTTTCAGTCTACACAATGAATATGACTATACTCTTCTGGGGAGGGAATATGTTTATAAGATACATTAGTAATTTTGGTATTTTGATGTTAGTGGTTTTTTTCAGGCCTCACGATGTAAATATCCACCTTCTGTTGAGATCGGGGGAGAGCAGGAAGGTGCTCCTTGGGGTTCCCCATCTGATCCCCCTTGGTCCAGCCCTGGTTTTCCTGAGGCAGGAGGGAGGGATGAAGTCTTTGGTGAAGGGTTGGATGCCGGGCGGTCGGCAGTGCAGGAGGCAAGACTTTCCATTAGGCTTGAGGTTCAGATACGCACCCCACCAAGCCCGCTTCTTGGCCCCGACTCCTTGGGGCAGTGCAGAGACCAAGTGCACCCTCAGCTCAACACTGCCCGCTCTGGACGCAGGCGAGATGGGGAAAGTGCAATGGAGGCAGGCGGGGTGCCTGGCAGAAGCTGAAAGAGTGCCTGAGGCACAGAGAGATGAGCGTGGAAACTGACAGGGATGACGGATGCATCAGAGATAAAGGGCAGGAGGGAGTTGGAGACAGAAACAGGGAAGAGAGAACAGTCAGAGGGCAAATCAGACAGAGAACATAAGAGATATGAAGACAGAACCGGGACAGAGTGACCTGCGTCAGGCAGATATGGGGACATATTAATATAGAGAGCGATACAGTCAGGAAGGTCTCTGGGCCAGGTGTGGTGGCTCACACCTGTAATCCCTGCACTTTGGGAGGCTGAGGTGGGAGGATCACTTGGGGTCAGGAGCTCAAGACCAGCCTGAGCAACATAGTGAAACCCTGTCCTCTATAAAAGATGCAAAAATGGCCGGGCATGGTGGCGCACGCCTGTAATCCCAGCACTTTGGGAGGCCGAGGCTGGGGGATCACCTGAGATCAGGAATTCGAGACCAGCCTGACCAACACAGTGAAACCCCGTTTCCACTAAATACAAAAAATTAGCCTGGTGTGGTGGTGTGCGCCTGTAATCCCAGCTACTCGGGAGGCTGAGGCAGGAGAATAGCTTGAACTTGGGAGGTGGAGGTTGCAGTGAGCCAAGATCGTGCCATTGCACTCCAGCCTGGGAAACAAGAGTGAAGTTCTGTCTCTAAATAAATAAATAAATAAATTAGCTGAGCATGGTGGTGTGTGCCTATAGTCCCAGAAACTCCAGAGACTGAAGTGCGAGGATCACTTGAGCCCAGGAGGTAGAGGCCATGATTGTGCCACTGTACTCGAGCCTTGATGAAAGAGCAACACTTTGTTTCATAGACGGGGTCTCGCTATGTTGCCCAGGTTGTTCTGGGAACTTCTGGTGTCAAGCGATCCTCCTGCCTTGGCCTCCTAAAGTGCTGGGATTATAGGTGTGAGCCATAGTTCCCAGCCTAAATCTGATTTTTTTTTTCCTTGTGGACTAAGTTATGACATACTAAATCTGATTTAAATTCCCACTCCAGCAACCCCAAATGCTAGAGACAGTTAACTACTCACCTTTCCTATGTAAACCAGCCAAGCCAGAGCCCACATCCCATCCACACCTTTATGAGCACAGGCTCCCTGAGCCACCATCCACCTGTGCTAATTACCCCCGGGCCAGGTACCAAAAACTCAGGACAACCTTTATGCTCCAGAGCTTGCTGAAATTCAAACTAGGTAATCTCAAACCTGCTTACCTTGCCTCTTCTGGTTTGTTTGTTTTTTTGTTTTGTTTTGTTTAGATGGAGTCTCACTGTGTTGCCCAGGCTGGAGTGCAGGCATGATCTCATCTCACTGCAACCTCTGCCTCCCAGGTTCAAGTGATTCTCCTGCCTCAACCTCCCGAGTAGCTGGAACTACAGGTGTGCACCACCACGCTCGGCTAATTTGTGTGTGTGTGTGTGTGTTTTTAGTAGATATGGGGTTTCACCACGTTGGCCAGGCTGGTCTCAAACTTCTGACCTCAGGGTGATCCACCCGCCTCAGCCTCCCAAAGTGCTAGGATTACAGGTGTGAATCACCGCACCCAGCCTTTTTTTTTTTATTTTTCTGTGTTTTTAGTAGATATGGGGTTTCACCACGTTGGCCAGGCTGGTCTCAAACTTCTGACCTCAGGGTGATTCACCCGCCTCAGCCTCCCAAAGTGCTAGGATTACAGGTGTGAATCACCGCACCCAGCCTTTTTTTTTTTATTTTTCTGAAAGACAGGGTCTTGATCTGTTGCCCAGGCTAGAGTGCAGTGGTGCAGTCATAGCTCACTGCAACCTCAAACTCCCAGGCTCAAGTGATCCTCCTGCCTCAGCCTCCAGAGTAGCTGGGACTACAGGTATGAACCACGGTGCCTGGCCCTGAAACCTATTTATTATTATTATTATTATTATTTTTTTTTTTTTTTTGAGATGAAGTCTCACTCTGTCACCCAGGCTGGAGTGCAGTGGAGGTGATCCGTACTCACTGGGCTCAAGTGATCCTCCTGCCTCAGCCTCCCGAGTAGCTGGGATTAAAGGTGCACACTACCACGCCTTGCTAATTTTTATATTTTTACTAGCGACTGGATTTCACCACATTGGTCAGGCTAGTCTCGAACTCCTGACCTCGTGATCCACCCACCTCGGCCTCCCAAAGTGCTGGCATTACAGGAATCAGCCACCACGCCTGACTAAAACCTACATTTTAAAACATTTTGCTGCGAATAACTTACCCTATGACATTCTTCGCAGAACTGCCCTTGGGCTGAAGGATCCTGGGAGTTTATTCCTCCCTCCCTCCGTGACCCATGGCTCATGACTGACTAGGGGTGGTGTAGTGGCAAGTCTCCAAATATAGCCCCTAGTGAGCACGTCCCTGATATTCAAATGTGTATAGTGCCCTCCCATATTTAACCTCGGGTTGCCTGACTTGCATTAATTATAAAACACAATGGAAGATAAATTGTGCCAGTTTCAAGCCTAGTCTTCAAGAGACTGGTAGCTTGTGCTCCCCCTTCTTGGAATACTCATTCTTGGGAGCCCTGAGCTATCATGCAAAAATCTAGTTACTCTGGTGGAGAGGCCACAGAGGGACAGTGCTGACACTGCATGGAGAATGAGAGAAGTCCAGATGTCCCCACAACCTAGCTGGGCCCAGCCCTATGCTATCCCCACCATGGTGCCACATACATCTAATGTACCATCTTGTATGTGCTAGCCCAGGTGGGCCCTGAGATGACTGCAACTCTAGCCAACATAACATGGAACTGAAGAACTGCCCTGCTGAGCCCAGTCAACCCATGCATTTGTGAGCAATCTTGTATAGTTATTGTTTTACAACTCTAAGTTTTGGGGTGGTGTGGGGTTTTGTTGTTTGTTTTTTGTTTGTTTTGAGATGGAGTATCACTCTGTTGCCCAGGCTGGAGTGAAGTGGCATGATCTCAGCTCACTGCAACCTCCACCTCCTTGTTTCAAGCAATTCTCCTGCCTCAGCCTCTCAAGTAGCTGGGATTACAGGCTCCCACCACCATATCTGGCTAGTTTTTTTGTATTTTTAGTAGAGATGGGTTTCACCATGTTGGCCAGGCTGGTCTTGAATTCCTGGCCTCAAGTGATCTGCCTGCCTCAGCTTCCCAAAGTGCTGGGGTTACAGGCATTTGCCACTGAGGCTGGTTTGGGGGTGGTTTGTTGTTTGGCTATAATAAGCTCAAACAGGGAGATACAAAGGCCCAGTTCCATGTGTCCCAAGATGGGAAAGACTCGACAAGTTAATTTGTGCTCTGGAGCTCCCTGCAGGATTAGGCTGAGGTTGGCGCTTCACCTGAAGCTACCTCTTGCTCCTCTTCCCCTTTGCTGTCCTGTTTTCCCCACTCTTCTACTGGCTTCTCCTGGGAACATTTTTTTCTTTTTTTCTCTCTCTCTCTTTTTTTTTTTTCCTTTTTTTTAAGATGGAGTTTCGCTCCTGTTGCCCAGGCTGGAGTGCAATGGAACGATCTTGGCTTACTGCAACCTCCGCCTCCTGGGTTCAAGAGATTCTCCTGCCTCAACCTCCCAAGTAGCCGGGATTCCAGGCATGTGCCACCATGCCCAGCTAATTTTTTTTTTTTTTTGTATTTTTGGTAGAGACAGGGTTTCACCATGTTGGCCAGGCTGGTCTGGAACTTCTGACCTCAGGTGACCCACCTGCCTCGGCCTTCCAAAGTAATGGGATTGCAGGCATGAGCCACCGTGCCCGGCAGAACACTTCTTTAATAAATCACTGGCATTTATATCTTGTCTCAGACTCTGCTTCCAAGAGAAGCTGATCTTAGACCTGATGCTTCTAATTTTTTCATCTCTAACCACAACCCTGGGAGGTCAGGGTCTGGCCCCCCTATTCTCCCTCTCCACTCTTTCTTGCTCCTCTCCTGCATTCAAAAGGCATAACCACCTTCCAGGCTCCCCAAACAACAGGCAGCCATCTACTGGGGTCGGGAGCATGTAAAAACATCCATGAGGTCTCTGAAGGAAGCAGCAAGCAGCTTGTTTGCTGTGGCCAGCAGCAAAAGAAGCCCCCCAACCGTACCACCCCGGAGGGGGATCATAAGGAAGTCAGGTAGGCAAAGTTCAGGCAGTTGCATTGCATGTCAGCAGCACTTCAGGAGGCAGGTGGGGTTGGAGGTTGTCTCCCATCCTGTGTCTGCGGTAGGAGGGGCTCTGCTGGTAGTTCCCTCTCCTCCCCCAAAGAGCTTCTCTCCACCCCCACCAGTTCTCTGTCTCTGTAAATCCCAGAATCCATCACCACGGATCCTCCAGCAGATCCCACAGCCGGCTGCTGCTGGAGTCAGATAAGTCAGCAGAGAAGATGCTGGGGGGTGGGGGACCAGAACCCAGAGGAGGACCCCCGCTCAGGGCCTCCAGCCAGTCCAGGGAGTCCGTGGGGTCCCTGGGAGAAGGGGAGGAGGAGTTCGTGGGAGATGGGAGTGAAGAGGAGAAAACAGATGAGAGGCCTTCAGAGTCCGGGGAAGGGGACAGCACGTCGAAGGAGCCAGGGAAGTCCAGGGGAATGGGGGGCAGGGGGTCTGTGGGATAAAGAATGGTACGTGAGCTGGGAAAGTCAGGGGTCCGGGCGCCAGCCCCCCAAACCCCATTTCCAGGAGTCCAGCTCCCCAGCTCATGCCTCCCTTGGACGCAGGAGTCCGGAACCTCAGCCCCTACCTCCCCTAAATCTAAGAATTCGGATCCTACCGTCAGCCTCCACCTGATCCTCCAGGATGTCATCGATGCCCCGGTTCGGAAGCAACTGCGGATGGAGAAATTTGGCGAGAACTCGGGACTCCGACCTGGACCTGACTAGAGAACCCTAGCCGGATTCAACCCACACCCTCTTACCTGCGCCCTCCGGATCGCTTCCTGCAGCTCCTCCTCCAGAGTCAGAGCCGCTGAGCCCGGCGCTGAGGAAGGGTTCAGGGCTGGAGCTGCAGCAGGAGCCGAAGTGGGAGCTGGGGCCGGAGCCGTCCCCGGGGTAGCCGCGGCACGTGGAAGAGGTGGCCTGTGAGATGCTGCGCTGGGCTTGACCTAGAACAGCCAAGAGGGGTAGCTCCCATAAGCCACGCCCACCGGGCGCAACCCCACCCTCTCGCAACGTGTGGCTCCACCCCTTGATCCTGTCGCGACCCCTTGCTCATCAACCCCTCCTTTGGTCTCGCCCCCTATTCTTTCATTGGCTCCTCTTCCCTAAAGATCCGCCCCCCTTTGCTCTGAACTACGCCCCCTCGCCTTCAAGGCTTCCCACCGCTGGTCCACGCCCCCATACTTCATTGGCTAGTTTTTTCTACTCCCCGCCCCCCCCACTTTGCTTTCTCTTCATTGGTCCACACGCGCATAGCCCCGCCCTCACCGAGCCCTGACGCCGGGCGGCTGCCAGGGCCTTGGGCCTGAGGCGCGGCCAGGGAGCACCCGCGGGACTGTCCTCGCGCCGCGGCTTCGGCCGCTCGCGGGGCGGGGCGCCGCCGCGCATGCGCTCCAGGAGCATGGATTTGGTCCCCGACACTGGGAGGCCCCGCAGGCGCAGCTGCTGCCGGAGCTCTGAGACCTGGGGAGGGGGGCGGTGGGAAGAGGCAGTGCTGGGCGGGCTCCGGGGCGCAGGCGGGAGCCGGACAGGATATTTGGAAGCCGAGAAAGGAGACACTGGGGGTTCGGACTCCTGGGACCCTAAAACACGATGGGACTGGGTACCCGATGTCCTGGATTTCCAGAGGGTAGAGGCTGCGGGGTTGGAATTCTGGGACCCCACCGAAGGAGAGAGCCAGCCTGGGAAGTTACACCCCAAACTTACCGTCAGCTCCTCCAGTTTAAGGGTCTGAAGTTCCAACTTGTGTGGAGGGGGCGAGGGGCTAGGGACTCCTGGTGGGCAGGGAGTGAGGTCAGAGGGCTTCATCCTGGTGATAATCGTGAGGGGTGAACAAAGGTTAGAGGGGTAGAGGGGGAAAAGGCGTTCTGGGGTCCTCAAAAACGGGGGGCTGGGGAAGATGCAGAAAAGTGAGGGCCCAGAATTCTGGGTCTCCGAGGGCGCAAACATGGGGCTAGATTTCTGTGCATGGGGGAGGAGGAACTAGGGGTTCAGACTCGGGTTTGAAGGGCAAAGGGAGGGGCTGGGATCCTGGACTCTTAAACCCTGGGGGAGGAGGGGGTTGGGGGCCCGAATCCCCTAATCGTGGACTCGAGGTTTGAGAGAGGAGGATGCTGGGACCTGAATTTCTGGTTCCCGGGAGAACAGAAAGGGGCGTCATACCTAGGATGTGGCTGCTGCGAGTCTGTCCCTTCCCACAGAGGTGGCCCGGGAGGACCCAGGGCGGACCCCTCGATTTGGGGGTCTGCCCTGGATCCCTGTCTCGGCTCTGGGGGCATGTACTGGTGGTATGTCAAGTTCCCCCTGGGCTTGCACTCCCTCCAGCGCTGGGAGATCTTGGGAGACTCCTGAAAGAGTAGATACGATGTGCTAGGCTTCAGCGCGGCTCCCACCTTCCTGCCCCGGGGCTACATGCAAAGTAGAGAGTCAGCTCGGTGCCACCAAAGAGGAGCAAAAATGGCAGCAGCAGCAGCAAGGGAGACAAAGGCTGGGCTCTCATAGGGACCTCTCCCTCCGGTCGAGACTCACCTTCTTTGGGGACCTCCAAGGAGGACAATATTCTGGCTCGGGGAGCAGGACCCCAGGGCTGAAGAGGAAAGGGGCCGTGCCCGAGGGCAAGGCCGGGGCCAGAGGAGGGCCTGAGGCTGAGATCCACGGGTCTGGATCCGAGACTGGAGAGACGGTGAAGGACCCTGAGAGGCCTGCAGGCAGCAAGCCAGGCGGGGAGGAGCAAGGCTGTGTGGAAAGCGGGGCCCCGGGGTGCAGGAGGGCAGGCCAGGGAGCAAGACTTGAGTGCTGGGAGCTGGGCGCCTGAACTCCTGGATCTGAGGGCGGAGGTGTCGGGGGCCCGGTTGTTACATTCTCAAGTAAAGCAGGAATTTTCGATCACAAAGGGGTGTGGTAGCTGAGGATCACAGATGTCTGAGGTTTTGCTAGGACAGGGGTGGTGCCTGCACTCCTGGTTCTTGGGGAGAGGGAGAGGTTGAAAGCTACATGCAGGCCAACCGCGGTGGCTCATGCCTGTAATCCCAGCACTTTGGGAGACTAAGGCGGATGGATCACTTGAGGTCAGGAGTTCGAGACCCACCTGGCCAACATGGTGAAACCCCGTCTCTACAAAAAATACAAAAATTAGCCGGGCGTGGTGGCGCCTGCCTGTAATCCCAGCTACTCAGGAGGCTGAGGCAGGAGAATCGCTTGAACCTGGGAGGTAGAGATTGCAGTGGGCTTAGATTGAGCCATGACACTCCAGTCTGGCGACAGAGCAAGACTCCATCTCAAAAAAACAAAAACAAAACAAAAACTACATCCAGAGCTTCTCATGTATACTAAATGTGGAGACCGGGATGCCCATCTTCTCCAAAGAAGCAGGATCCAAACTCATGCATGTCATTGGGGTGGAGAAGCAGGAAGCAGAGCTCCTAGGGGTGGGGTGGCCAGAGACCTGGACTCCTGGATCCTTGGGAAAGGACAGGCTGGGATTTTGGTCTGTCCCGGGAGATGCAGACTGAGCTGCAGGAACCAATGACGGCTATCTGGCAGCTATATTCCAGGATATCCCAATCGGCTGGGGAGGTCACCATCCCCTCCCTTTTGGGGCCCACACTTACTCTGCTCCTGATTCCGTCTGTGGATCCGAAGCTGGAGGACTGTGGAGGGAGGAGGGAGGTGGGAGGAGGAAGGCGGGAAGGGAGTGTCCAGGAGCCTGGCCTGGCAGGCGGGTGGGAGCTGCAGTTGTTGGCGGGACACGCGTGCCCAGCCCCCTTACACAGCCTGTGCAGGCGGGTGGGCGGGCAGCAGGCTCCCTTCCTCGGGCCTCCCGCCTGCTCTCTGCCAGCGCAGCGCTGCGGGCCAGCGCCATTCTGGGGCTATGAGCCAGCCAGCGTGCAGGCAGGAGGCAGCCCTGCCCCTGGCTCCACCTGCCCCCTCCATGAGCAAGCGTGTGCCCACCCCACCCCGTGCGCAATCGCCATCATGGCAGCCTGGCCGCTTTGCACCTCGCCTCCCTTTATCCATGCGCTCCTGCTACTTTCTGTGCTATCTGGGGGCCTTCCTACAGTTAACACTCTCTGCATATCCACATTTTAAGTATGCATCTCTTTGGGCTCTAGTTTTGCACACATGCCATTTTTGTGCACTTGCATGTTTTTGCACACTCTTCTTCCTTGACCCACTGTGCCTCAGCATCTATGTTAACACTCTTTTTTTCCTTTTTTTAATTTGTTTTATTTTTTTAGAGACAAAGTGTCGCTCAGTATCGCAGGCTGGAGTGCAGGGGTGCGATCACAGCTCACTGCAGCCTTGAACTCGCAGGCTCAACCCATCCTCCCACCTCAGTCTCCTGAGTACCTGGGGCTACAGGCATGCACCACTACACCTAGCTAAATTTTTTTGTTTTGTTTTTATTTTTTGTAGAGACAGGTCTCGCTGTGTCGCCCAGGATGAATGTTAACTATCTTTTTTTTTTTTTTTTTTGAGACAGAGTCTTGCTCTGTCACCCAGGCTTGAGGGCAATGTCATGATCTCGGCTTACTGCAACTTCTGCCTCCCAGGTTCAAGCAATTCTCCTGCCTTAGCCTCCCAAGTAGCTGGGATTACAGGTGCCCACCACCACACCCGGCTAATATTTTTTTTTTTTGAGACAGAGTATTGCTCTCCTCACCCAGGCTGGAGTGCAGTGGTGCGATCTAGACTCACTGCAACCTCCACCTCCCGAGTTCAAGCAGTTCTCCTGCCTCAGCCTCCCCAGTAGCTGGGACTACAGGTGCATGCCGCCATGCCCGGCTAATTTTTTGTATTCTAGTAGAGATGGGGTTTCACTGTGTTGCCCAGGCTGGTTTCGAACTCCTGAGCTCAGGCAATCTGCCCACCTCAGCCTCCCAAAGTGCTAGGACTACAAGCGTGAGCCACCTCGTTTGGCGTCAATTTTTTGTATTTTTAGTAGAGACAGGGTTTCGCCATGTTGGCCAGGCTGGTCTTGAACTCCTGACCTCAGGTGATCCACCTGCCTCGGCCTCCCAAAGTGCTGGGATTACAGGCATGAGCCACCACACCTGGCCAGGATGAATGTTAACTATCTTATGTGCACACTCAGGGTTTGCTTAGTTTGGGAGCAAAGGATCTCTCTTTGCACATTTCTGCTCTTCTCTGGATATATGCGCCTCTTTGTACACTCCTTGCTCTTTGGTTTCTGGTGTCTTTGTACCCATCCAATCACACAGACATGCTCATGTGCACACTGAAGTACCCTTTGCCTTCTCAGGAACTGATCTATAGTTCGAAACACTTGCACACTTTTTTTTTTTTTTTTTTTTTGAGATGGAGTTTTGCTCTTGCTTTCCAGGCTGGAGTGAAATGGCACGATCTCGGCTCACCACAACCTCCGCCTCCCAGGTTCAAACCATTCTCCTGCCTCAGCCTTCTAAGTAGCTGGGATTACAGGCATGTGCCACCATGCCCGGCTATACTTGCAGACTTTTTGCCTGCCCTGGGACCTAAAACAAGACCTTTGACACTCACAGCTTGACAGCTCATTGTCCCATCACCCAAACTCCCACACTGGTCCCCTGAAGTCCCTCCTCTGCTCTTCTGCCTCTGCACGTGCGCCATTGTAAGCCCTTGTTTCTCTGCAGTGCTGGAACACTCTGCATGCCTACCCCTGGCCTCCAATCCCCATCGCTCCCTCTGTGAGGGTGGTACTAGCCATTTGCACACTTGATCCACCACAGCTGGACCCCTGTGCTGGGGCCTCCTTTATGCAAAGTGACCTTTTGCACAAAAAAACGCAGGCCTCATGGGTCCTACCACCCCTCCCTTGCATTCTCAGGATCCCATCCCCCACACATGAAGACAGCCCTCTCTCACCAGATCGGAACTTGGAGCGAATGATTTGGGAACGCTGGGAGGAAGCCGCCAGGGTCATTGCCAAGGCCGGGATGGGGACCTGGACGGAGAGGGGGCAGGGCAGGGGCCCCATAGTGGGCTGGCTCAGAGTGGAGGTCAGAAGGCTGCCCCTGTGAGTGAATTCAGCAGGGAAAGGGCCCGAGGGAGGTGGGAATAGAAGCAGCCTTGGGCCATAACTTCTGGATCCCAGGGGCTGTAGAGGAGGGGGCTGCAGACCCGGACACCTTGCTCCGAGGTAGGAGGAAGCTGGGAACCCAGACCCTGGTCTGAAAGACAGGGGCTGAGGGCCTCAACTCCGGTATCCTGGGAGGGGAGGGACCTGGGATCTGGGAATCCTAGGTCCTGAGGAGGAAGGGATTGTGGGTTGGGACCCCTGCATCAAGGAAAGGGAGGAAGCAGTGGGGCCTGGACTCTGGAATCTTGAAGGAGAAGGAGGTTAAGGGCTGGAACTCAATACTCTAAGGAGATGAGAATCCAAGATCCTGGGTGGAGAGGGGAACCCGGCCCTGACAGGTTTCTGAGGAATAGAAGGGTCCCTGTGACCTGTATCTGAGAAAGAGTGAGTGGGGTGTCAGCCACCACGGTCTCTGGGGAAGGGACTGGGACCAGAGAGGGGACAGGACCGTTGAGGAGTGTGCCCCCCGTCCACCCCAGGGGCCTCTCACCAGGTGGGCTCGGCGAAGCTGTGCTCTGGGGCGAGTTGAGTCTACAGGCCAAGGCTGGACACCGCAGGCTCCGCCCCGCCAGCCTGGGACCGCTTCCGACCCACCTTCCTGGGGTGTGCCAGGAGCCCCGCTGGGGACCCTGAGAAGGGGTGGGAGCACCCGCTGGGAGGGCCTGAGCGGGCCTGGGGGGATGGTTCCCTGGCTCGCTCCCCCTGCGCGTCCTGGGGCTGTGGGGTGGGGTGGAGCGGTGGCAGGCGGACTGACAGAAGCAGGTGCCCGGAGAGGGGCGCCGGGTGAGCAGCAGCGGCAGGTGGTCGTGTCCCGGCCCTGCCGGCAGGTGCCACCTGTCGCCTACTTTTTCCCTGACGCAGCAACTGGAGTCAAGTTCAGGGGAGTGAAAAGTTCAAACTGGGGGCCCAGATTCCTGGATCCAAGAAAGGAGAGGGATGGGGACCTCGACTCCTGGGTTTGAAGAAAAAGAGGCAGGGGCCTCTGGGGTGCTGGGAACGGGGACAGAGGTGTTGGGATTCGGCGGTGTGCCCGGCAGGCAAAGGTCCAGAGGGGGCTGGGGACTCAGATTCCTGGGTCTGAGGGAGGAGGGGGCTGGAGTATGGATTTGTGGGTGGGGGGTCGAAGGGAGACATCGCTGGTTCTCACTGGCAGGACTGAGGGCCTTATAATCGGCAGAGCAAGTTTAGGGCCGTGTTCTGAGGGGTGTGGGAGGCTCCTGTGCTCTTGGATTGGATTACATGCAAAAGGGCGAGCCAAGGCCGTGGCTATAAATACCTACTCAGACTCGGCAGGGGCCCAGACAAGGGCCCTACAACCTTGTTCTGCAGAAAACCATCATTAGCGCCCCCAAGTCTTAACAATCGAGGCGCTGCCGGTACCACAGATACCTTTATTTGTCCTTGGCATTCACATCCTAAGCCCATGCTCCCACCGTCCCATCCGCTACTTCCCGAAAACTCAATCTCCCAACATTCCACGCGGGATAAGAACTACAACTCCCATAAAGCTCTGCGCTCAGGCGGGCTCCTGTCAGTGGAAGCCTGCGACATTTCAAGGTGCGCGCTCTCGTTTGGTATTGGTTCTCATGGAGACGCGGCCACGGGAGGCCCATGGCGATAATTGGCAGGCAGCTCCTGCTGCTCAAGATCCCAGAGGAGGCGGCGTAGCCTGCGGAGTTCACGGTGCAAGGCGTCGTTCGTCACTGGACCAGTGAGGCGCAGGCGCGAGCTCCCCAGGGGCAGGATGAGGGGCGGGTGCGAGGAGAAGCTTTCGAAGATGTCACCTGTGAGACCGAAGTAGGCGGGGTTACAGTCTGAAACTGGGAGTGAGGTAGTTGCATCGGGGAGAGGCTGCGTCACACCCAAAGGAAGAAAAAAACTTCAACTTCAAACTCCAGCAACTCCTGGAGCGGGGTCCGTTCACATGCTACTCTAGGAGCCCCTGGGCATGATGGAAGTTGTAATTCAGACGATGGAAAGCCACCGTTGCCTGGGAAACGGCTTCCCAAATCCCTGAGAAGGGGCTGGAAACTTGCCTTACAGATTCCTAAAGGTGGAGGAGTCAAGTTCAGAGGAGCGAAAGTCCCAAGACCTGGACTCCTAGGGGTGGTGGGTGGGTGGCTGGTGGAGGGAATGGACTAGGGATGCGAACCACTGAGAATAAAGGGAGCTGGGGGCTTGAACTCCTGTATCTTGAGGGGGGAAGGGGCTGGGTCCTGCCCTTATGTCCTGGTGGAGAGGGACAGGGGTCCAGAATCGGTTTAGAAGGAGACTAGGGATCTGGACTCCAAGATCCTGAGAAAAGAAGAAAGGTGCGGTGGTTCACGCCTGTAATCCCAGCACTCTGGGAGGCCGAGGTGGGCGGATCACGAGGTCGGGAGTTCGAGACCAGCCTGGCCAACATGGTGAAACCCCGTCTCTACTAAAGATACAAAAAATTAGCCAGGCGTGGTGGCGGGCGCCTGTAATCCCAGCTACTCAGGAGGCTGAGGCAGGAGAATCGCTTGAACCTGAGAGGCAGAGGTTGCAGTGAGCCGAGATCGCGCACTACACTCCAGCCTGAGTGACAGGGTGAGACTCCATCTCAGAAGAAGAAGAAGAAGAAAGCTGACAGCCCCAATGCTGTATCCCATTGCTCCTCACCTGTGTCCACAGCCTCCCGCTCTGCAGGGGGAGGGTCCCACGCGGCTGGCGGCCCGAGGCCAGGGCCCAGCTGGTAGTGGCTGAGCAGATGGTGCAGCTGGGCGGGGGTCAAGGTGGGGTGGTCCATTCTTAGGCTGCTCCATGAAGCCTGGTGGGAAGACCAGGTGAGAGGTTGATGGTCATTACAGGGCAGCTGAGAGTGAAATGGAAGGGCTTCCATAACAGGAGTGGGTGTGGCGGGAAGATAATGGCATCTCTGCAGTGTCTTCTGGGCACTGTGAAGTCTGTTTATCACCAAAGTGATGGTGGGGAAGGGTGTGCTCCCAGCAATTTTTTAAAATGTGATTTGCTTCAGGATAAATGAGGATACAGGAAATGAGTGGGGTGGAAATAAATAAGATCGGCCATTCGTTTATGTTATTGAATCTGGCGATGGTACTCGGGGATTTTTTTGTTGTTGTTTTGTCCTTAAAGAGACAGGGTCTCACTCTGTCACCCAGGCTGTAGTGCAATGGTGCGATCATGGCTTGCTACAGCCTTAAACTCCTGGGCTCAAGTGATCCTTGGCCCCAGCCTCCAGAGCAGCTGGGACTACAAGCACATGCCACCACACCTCATTAATTTTTTGTAGAGACAGGATCTCACTATGCTGCCCAGGCTGGTCTCAAGCTTCCCAAAGTGCTAGGACTACAGGCATGAGCCACTGCGCCTAGCTGGGATTCATTATTCATATTCTGCGCCTAGCTGGGATTCAGAATATTCATTATTCTGTGAATTCTGGGATTCATCACTCATATACAAAAAGTGGTGGCCACTCTTTGTATCTGTTTGACAATGTCTGCACCTGATGTAGCTGACATCAGAACCATCAATGCACTTAACATCAGAGACTCCACCTAGACTGCCTGAGTTCAAAAATCCCAGTGGGTCACTTATTACCTTCTGGCAGGTCACCATCCCCTAGTCTTCTCATCCATAAATTTGGAGAACAGGAACTATCTAATAGAGTTGGTATGAGGATGCAATATGGCAAAATTGTAAAGTACTTGGAATGCTGCCTGGGGTTTATTAAATGCATGGTAAAGTTCCTTATTGTTTTGAGACAGGGTCTTGCTTTGTCACCCATGCTGGAGTGTAGTGGCATGATTGTGGCTCACTGCAGCCTCAACCACCTGGACTCAAGCAGTCCTTCCACCTCTGCTTCTGGCGTGGCTGGGACCACAGACATGTGCCACCACACCTGGCTAATTTTTAAAATTTTTGGTAGAGATGGTGTATCCCCTGTGTTGCCTGCTGGTCTCAAACTCCCAGGCTCAAGTGGTCCTCCCACCTTGGCCTCCCAAAGTGCTGGCATTACAGGCATGAGCCACTACACCTAGCCCATTATAAACATTTCATATAAATAAGTAAATGTCTATGGGGAACAGTTTTGTAAGATATTTAAAAAGAAAGGAAAATAAAAATAATTGAAATTGGCCAGGCATGGTGGCTTATGCTTGTAATCCCAGCACTTTGGGAGGCCAAGGCAGGCAAATCCCCTGACGTCAGGAGTTCAAGACCAGTCTGCCCAACAAGGTGAAACCCTGTCTCTACTAAAATTACAAAAATTAGCCGGGTGTGGTGGCGTGTGCCTGTTATCCCAGCTACTCAGGAGGCTGTGGTTGGAGAATTGCTTGAACCCAGGAGGCAGAGGTTAAAGTGAGCCGAGATCACGTCATTGCACTCCAGCCTGGGTGACAGAGTGAGACTCCGTCTCAACATAAATAAATAAATAAATAAATAAATAAATAAGGAAAAATAAATGAAATCAAGTGACCTGTCCTACCTGATTCTGTTTCCTCATCTGAAAAATAGTCAGTCACCTACTTCGATGGGGCTTTGTCAGCATTAAACTAGAAGTGCTAAACAGTGTGCCTGGCAGGTAGTTCATGTTCAATGAATGTTTTGACCAACATGTTCCTTGGTCTCATACCAGACTTTCTGACTCAGCATGTCTGAGTGAGGGACCCTGGAAACTTTTTTTTTTTTTTCTGGAGACAGGATCTCGCTCTGTTGACCAGGCTAGAGTGCAATGGTGCAGTCTTGGCTCACTGCAGCTTCTGCCTCACAGGTTCCAGCGATTCTCCTGCTTCAGCCTCCAGAGTAACTTGGATTACAGGCGTGCGCCACCATGCCTGGCTAATTTTTGTATTTTTAGTAGAGACAGGGTTTCGCCATGTTGGCCAGGCTGGTCTCAAACTCCTGGCCTCAAGTGATCTACCTGCCTAGGCCTCCCAAAGTGTTGGGATTATAGGCATGAGCCACCACGCCAGGCCTGGAAACTATTTTTTTTTTTTTTTTGAGACAGAGTCTTGCTCTGTTGCCCAGGCTGGAGTGCAGTGGTGCAATCTCGGCACATTACAAGCTCCGCCTCCCGGGTTCACGCTATTCTGCTGCCTCAGCCTCCCAAGGAGCTGGGACTATAGGAGCCCGCCACCACGCCTGGCTAATTTTTTGTATTTTTTTTAGTAGATACCGGGTTTCACTGTGTTAGCCAGGATGGTCTCGATCTCCTGACCTCGTGATCCGCCCACCTCGGCCTCCCAAAGTGCTGGGATTACAGGCGTGAGCCACTGTGCCTGGCCCAGGCCTGGAAGCCATTTTTAGTAAGTTCCACTAGGATTCAGACACGGCCGAGTTTGGTCATTGTTGGTGCTGGCTTCCTTCCACCTGCCAATGTGTCACCCACAGTGTCTGAGCCGGGGATGGCATGGGGTTCAGGGAGAGCTCCAACGGTGAGCTGAATACAGAAGGTGGCTGAGGGGGGTTGAGGAGTCAGAGGTCAGGTCAGGTACAGCTGACCAGCAGTCACCTTGAGCAGGGAAGTGCGGGGCACACAGAGCAGGTTCACAGCCATGGAGAGTTTCCGGAAGAACTCAGTGGCAATGTCGCCCAGCCCAGCTCCCTGTAGCCAGTCTAAGACAAGGTCCAGGTTGGTTCGGATTTGAACAGCTCGGGACCACTGATAGAAAGGCCGGCCCTGACCTGTGGGCATTAAAGGTATGAGAGGAAGTTGGTTAGCTGGACTCTGTCCTCCTGCCTCCCAGACTGTTCCTATCCTTCAGCCTGGGATCTGGAGCTTGTTCTCCAGGGTACCCAAAGGTGAGGCTTGAGCCAGTAGTGTGTCTAATTTGACCTGAGTCTCAGTGGCTCCCATCTTTGCCTCCCTGCCAGCTCCCAGCCAACCTTCACCTCGTTCCATCAGCGAGTTGAGAAGGGATGCGTTGGAGAAGAAGAACAAGTAGCCAAAAGTCTGAGACACGAGGTCAGGGTGCAGCTCGCACTGGCTGGTCAGCTCCAAGGCGGCCTGGAACACGCCCAGGGTAGGTCTCAACCCTGGAGGCATGGCCTCCAGCTCCGCGCCAGGCCCCGGCAGCTCTGCCCCAGCTGTGAAAGGGTTACTATCCAGGAGAGCAGGCAGTGTTGAATACAGAGTCTGAGGAAAGAGAGAAGGGTAAACAAGTGATTAGACTACAACTCCCAGGAAGCTTCAGGGTAATAGAGCATGAAGATAATAGGGAGCTCCACCAAAGTCTTCTGGGAGTTGTAGTCCATTCTACAGTCAACACCCAAAGGGTCTCCATGAGCAAATCCCTACTTGGTGGAAGGGTATATAAGTTTCTTGAGTATTTTAAGATCACCTCTTGTGCATTGTGGGACTTGTAGTTCTCAGCAGAGACAGCTCAAGGAGGACAAAGGATACTGGACAAAGAGTTCCCTTTCAGTCAAAGAATTATTCATCCCAAATTCCCCAAAGAAAGAAAAAGAATGGAGAGTCAGGAAGTGGGAGTGGGATGGCAGTTTGCCAGTGGAAAGTGAGATCAGGCCAAGGACAGGAAATGAGGTCAGAAACAGAAGAAATAAAAGCACACTAGGCAGGAATGTACAGGAAGTGAAGGAGGAAAGGGCTTCACAATCTAGGCTGCTAGAGGAACTCAGAGACTGATAGTCATCTGTCCCAAAAGATCCTCTCTCATTCTTGCAGATAGGGCATCAGGCACACCATAGGCCAGAAACGCTAAGAATGCCAAGAAGCAGTATTAAGGTCAAGGGTAGTGGTGGGGAAACTGGGGCAGAAAGCAGGCCCTTCCAGGAAGGGCACTCAAAGACAAAGATCTGTGGTTCTGAAAGGGAAGTGAATTCAGAACTGTAGGAAGTGAGATCAGCAAGTGAAGGAAGTGGGGCCCGATGAAAGAGGATCTTCAGTTTAAATCAGTTCCTGGCACTATTTGATCTCTAGCTATCTATCAATCATTTATCTATTTATTATATATAAAACTTAACAGTGACTGAACAGTAGACTTAGAAAGTGGGAGATTCAGAAGGTGGTAATGGTGATGTTACCAAGTAGTGAGGTCAGCCTGCCAAAAGTGGTGATTACTACTTTTTATTTTTTTATTTTGTTTTATTTTATTTTATTTTTTTGAGATGGAGTCTCACTCTGTCGGCCAGGCTGGAGTGCAGTGGTGCAATCTCGGCTCGCTGCAACCTCCGCCTCCTGGGTTCAAGCAATTCTTCTGCCTCAGTCTCCTGAGTAGCTGGGATTACAGGCACCACCCAACTAATTTTTGTATTTTTAGTAGAAACGGGGTTTCACCATGTTGGTCAGTCTGGTCTCAAACTCCTGACCTCGTGATCTGCCCGCCTTGGCCTCCCAAAGTGCTGGGATTACACGTGTGAGCCACTGCGCCTAGCTTTATTTTATTTTTTTTGAGACGGAGTCTTGCTCCATCTGCCAGGCTGGAGTGCAGTGGCGTGAAGTAATCTTGGCTCACTGCAACGTCCGCCTCCCAGGTTCAAGTGATTGTTGTGCCTCAGCCTCTCCAATAGCTGGAATTACAGGCGCAGGCCACCACACGTGGCTAATTTTGTATTTTTAGTAGAGATGGGGTTTCACCATGTTGGTCAGTCTGGTCTCAAACTCCTGACCTCGTGATCTGCCCGCCTTGGCCTCCCAAAGTGCTGGGATTACACGTGTGAGCCACTGCGCCTAGCTTTAATTTTTGTATTTTTAGTAGAGATGGAGTTTCACCATGTTGGCCAGGCTGGTCTCAAACTCCTGACCTCAAGTGATCCACACACCTCGACCTCCCAAAGTGCCGGGATTACAGATGTGAACCACCATGTTTGCCCAGGTGATGATTACAAAGGAAAAGAAGCCAGAAAGGCAGGAAGTGATGTAAGCTCAAACAAGTGGTGTCAGAACAGCAAAGTCCTTGGATGAGATGGGATGTCATGTCAAAGAAGCAGAAAATCTTGGTCAAATAGTGACATCAGAGCCATACAGTGTAGTTCAAACAAGAAGGGATGTTACCACAAACAGAAAGTGGAGTTACGTGAAACAGGAAGTGACACTATGTCAAACAGGAAGTAAGAGGCAAGGGCCAACCTTGGTGAGGTAGTAGACAGACTGCTGGAAGGTACACATGATGACCTCATCCAGGAGGGCCATGGCCTCATCACATAATTCCAAGTCATTGCAGAGCTGTGGGTCTGAGGACAGGCTTGGGGTTAAGAGGGAGAACCAGAAGTTGGCAGCCAGGCGCCCAGGTTCCCAGGTGCAGGGCATGATGGGAGACTTGGACAACTCTGAGCCTGGGTCAGAGCTCACCCTCTTGGTCAGCCTCCTTCTCCATTTCCAGCACCTTCTCCTGCACAAAGCTAAGCAGCTCCGTGGTGTTGGCCATCCACAGCATGAGTGGCCGCAGCTCCACAGACACAGCTTCAGGAGTCAGGGGCACCTCGGGGACCCCCTCAGGGTGGCTTGAAAAAGAGGAAGGAATTTGTGATCCCTGCCCAACCCTCATAGTTTACAAACCCCAAGATATCTAAGTCTAAGTGGGAGACCAACCCCCCCCCATTGCACAGCTGGGAAGTTGAGTGCCAGGGAGAAGCAGAAACTTGGACTGAGCCATGCATGGGGTGAACACAGAACTGGACGCAAAACCCAACCCCTGCATCCCTCCAGACCGCTCTGCTCACAACTTCTCTTACTTTTCTGGCTGACGGTCTCCAATTTCCTTAATCTTTTCCTGTGGAACAGTAAGATGAGAATCAAGGTGAGGGGGATCCACTGAGGGGCTTATGAGTTAATACTCTGTTTTTTCTAGAAGCACAATTCTCAGAGACTGATCCTACTTTTCTTAGAGATGGAGTCTCACTATGTTGCCCCAGATGGTCTCCAACTCCTGAGTTCAAATGATCCTCCTACCTTGGCCTTCCAAAGCAGTAGGATTATAGTGTGAGCCACTGCAACCGGCCTTTACTCCTCATACGGATTCTTTTTTTCTTTTTTTGAGATAGAGTTTCCCTGTTGTTGCCCAGGCTGGGGTGCAATGGCTTAATTTCAGCTCACTGCAACCTCTGCCTCCCAGGTTCAAGCGATTCTCCTGCCTCAGCCTCCCAAGTTGCTGGGATTACAGGCATGTGCCACCATGCCTGGCTAATTTTTTGTATTTTTAATAGAGACAGGGTTTCACCATGTTAACCAGGATGGTCTTGATCTCCCAACTTCAGGTGATCTGCCCGCCTCGGCCTCCCAAAGTGCTGGGATTACAGGCATGAGCCACCACGCCCAGCTCTTCAGACAAATTCTAATCCCACAAGCTTTAGAATGGTCTCTCCTTACTTTTTAAAACACACACACTCTATGATTATGAGTAGTGTAGCTCCTTCAGGTCCTCTTCTCCAATTTTTACCCTCAGGAAACTCCTTAAAACTCTCTGGTTAGGCCCTAGCTCAATAGGATGGAACGTTTCCCCACTCTGAATGGTTTCTTTCTGGAACTTCCATCTGTAGGTCCAGTGGCTTTGTGCTTCCTCGCCTCCAAGAATGAACTTGCTCACTACTATCCAAACTCCAAGCCCAATAGGCTGCAGTGAATTCTCACACTGACCTCTCCCAACTTCTCATCCAGTGGGATCTCTCCCCCACCATCTCTCATAATGGTTTCTTCCTAAGGTGAGTTCAGTGCTTAGGTGAGTTCTCCTAAGGTGAGTTTGGGCTTCCCCTTAAGTGCAGTGGATCTACAACTCCCAGCGTTCTGTGGGGGGCCCCTTACTATTTAATAACTGCAAACGCTGGGGGCGGTGGCTCACACCTGTAATCCCAGCGCTTTGGGAGGCCGAGGCGGGCGAACCACGAGGTCAGGAGTTCCAGACAAGCCTGGCCAACATGGTGAAACCCCGGCTTTTCCAAAAATACAAAAAATTAGCCGGGCGTGCTGGCAGGCGCCTGTAATCCCAGCTACTTGGGAGGCTGAGGCAGGAGAATCATTTGAACCCAGGAGGCGGAGGTTGCAGTGAGCCAAGACCGCCACTGCACTCCAGCCTGGGCAACAGAGCGAGACTCCGTCTCAAAAACAAAAAACAAAAACAAAAACAAACCCAAATCCTTTCCGAGGCATCATGGGAACAGTGGTTTCACCCAGCCCAGCTATGAAAAGGGTTGAAGGTGGGGAGGGGAGGCTGGAGAAGGGACTTGGGGCGCTGGCGGGGCTGGATGGGGATTGGGGGGCGCTCACCCAGACGGCCTCCTTGATGAGCCGGGCCAGGCGACCCAGCAGTCGCGGCAGGTGGCCCAGCTCCAGCTCACGGGC
>NW_012115710.1:5400129-5400873 GCF_000951035.1 Colobus angolensis palliatus | reverse complement strand
GTGCGTGACTGGGGCGCCCCGGGACGGGCGCACCATGGCCGGGTGCTCAGGGCCCGCGCGCACTGTGCAGTGACGGGGCAGGATGTCCGGGGCGTTGAGGAAGGTGTCCACATAGGGAGCCGGGGACCCGCCGCGGCCAGAGGAGTTCCCACCTCGACCAAACACGTGCTGCTCTCGCGTCATCACATACACCACAAAGTCCTGGAGGGAAAACGAGGATGCACTAAGGACATCACTTCCATACAGATCTTCAGATCTGTTTTCTACAACAACTCTCCTATTCCCACCAACTTGTTTTTCTTCTCTTTTTTTTTTTTTTTTTTTTTTTTTTTTGAGATGGAGTCTCGCTCTGTCCTCCAGGCTGGAGTGCAGTGGCACCATCTCGGCTTACTGCAACCTCTGCCTCCTGAGTTCAAGCAATTCTCCTGCCTCAGTCTCTTGAGTAGCTGGGATTACAGGCACCCGACACCACACCCGGCTAAGTTTTGTATTTTTAGTAGAGAAAGTGTTTCACCATGTTGGCCAGGCTGGTCTGGAACTCCTCATCTCAGGTGATCCAGCTACCTCAGCCTTCCAAAGTGCTGGGATTACAGGCGTGAGCCACTGCACCCGGCCCCCCACCGGCTTTGAATGAACACTCCAAGGAGATTTGGGATCTCAAAGGACTGTCTAAGCACCCCCACCGCCACTGAGTGGACTCTTCTAGGCACTTTGTGTGGTGGTCCCATAACACCCATCCCAAAG
>NW_012115710.1:5397016-5398212 GCF_000951035.1 Colobus angolensis palliatus | reverse complement strand
AGAGAGAGAGAAAGAGAGAGAGAAAGAGAGAGAGAGAGGTTCTCTTGGAACAAAAGTTTCCTCCAATGTCTTCTCCCCCTGAGTACACACGTCTAAGGAGATCCCCTTTCTGCAGTGGACTTACTCATTTCCCACACCATGATGATCTCACTTCCAAAGAGACATACTCCTACAATGGACTCACCTACTACTCCCAGTCCCCTGATGGAGGATTTCAAAGAGATGGTCCCCCTTCCATCAATGGATGTTCTCAATATTCCAATCCCCAAAAAGGGCATCTCCAAAAAGATCTCCATATAGTGGGCTCTTCTGGTAACTCCACGTATAAATAAATGTCTTCACGGACAACCTCTTCTTACCAGAGTGTTCCATCTCATTTACCAAATGAAGACAGGCATTCCAGAAGACCTCGTCCTAAAAAATGGACTCTCATCTCCCTTCCATAAATATAGAACCACTCAATTTGACTGCCTTCCATTCACCAACCATGTCTGAGACAACAGGCATCGTGATATACATAGATCCCCCTTGTACGCTAAATTCTACCATTACCCCTACCCCATGAATGGATGTTTCCAAAAGACTCCTACCTCCTAAAGATTTGCTCATCTATCCTTGTAGAAAAATGGGCCTTTCCAGTCTTACCACCTTCTGAAGGTGGAATCTCCTGTTCCTCAGTCCTGTCTGAAGGAATGGGAGACCCAAAATAATAAGCCCCCTTTCTACAGTGGCTCTCCTGCTCCTTAGCCCAGGAAGGGATGCTTTCTCAGCACCTACAATGAACTCTCACATCACAACCACTCCATGAATCGACAAACCCAGATGAATTCCTACAACAGATTCACCTGGTATTCCTGCCTCCAAGGAGTGAACAATTCCAATGAGACCTTTTTTTTTTTCTTTTTTCTTTTTTTGAGACAGGGTCTCTCACTCTGTCATCCAGGCTGGAGTGCAGTGCCATTATCTTGGTTCACTGCATCCTTCACCTCCTAGGCTCAAGTGATCCTCCTGCCTCAGCCTCTCAAGTAGCTAGAATTACAGGCATACACCACCACGCCTGGCTAATTTTTGTTTTTCTTTTTTTTTTGAGATGGAGTCTCTCTCTGTCGCCCAGGCTGGAGTACAGTGGAGCAATCTCGGCTCACTGCAAGCTCCGCCTCCCGGGTTCACGCCATTCTCCTGCCTCAGCCTCCTGA
>NW_012115710.1:5394599-5396231 GCF_000951035.1 Colobus angolensis palliatus | reverse complement strand
ATTCTCCTGCCTCAGCCTCCTGAGTAGCTGGGACTACAGGTGCCTGCCACCACGCCCGGCTAATTTTTGTATTTTTAGTAGAGTTGGGGTTTCACCGTGTTAGCCAGAGTGGTCTCAATCTCCTGACCTCATGATCCGCCCACCTCAGCCTCCCACAATGCTGGGATTACAGGCGTAAGCCACCGCCTGGCCTGTTTTTCGTTTTTTATACAGACGAGGTCTCACTATGTTGCCCAAGCTTACTTTGAACTGACACCTGGAAGAATATGTCCTTCCAATTTGACCACCTTCCCAAAAGAGACTTGTGTTCTCCAGCCTTGTCCAGAGGAATATCTGTTACGGTATATACAATCCTTTTACTACAGTGAGCTCTCCCCATCTCCTTGCCCCCACAAGGAAGAATGAATTTTTCCATGCAATCTCTTTCCTGAAGAGAGTCTTACCTCTCACCCATACACACAGTCAAGCTGCCTAACCCAACTGGATCTTTCTGTGACCGTAAAAATGGAACTGTCGAATAAGCTATACCACCTTCTTTTTGTTTCTCATTTTTTATAGAGACAAGGTTTTGCCATTGGTCCCAGCTATACTTGTTTAGTTTGGCTGTACCATTATTAACCATCGGTTGGTTACACCATAAGGATAATTCCCCCATCACTGCACATAAATGAATATTTATGTGAAATGAATATATATAAATAACACATTACTCACTCTCCCTGCTGGAGTGCAGTGGTGTGATAACAGCTTACTGCAGCCTAGACCTCCCTGGGCTCAGGGGATCCTCCTGCCTCTCAGCCTCCTGAGTAGCTGAGACTACAGATAGGTGCCACTACACCTGGCTAATTTTTTGTCCTTTTTTGTAGAGATGAGATTTTACGGTTGCCCAGGCTGGTCCGAAACTTCTGGGCTCAAGTGATCCTCCTGCTTCAGCTTCCCAAAGTGCTGGGATTACAAGAGTGAGCCACTGTGCCCAGACAACACATTACATTTCTATTAATGCAGTAACTTCCCACTGATCCTCAACCACCAATCCTTTCTTCCTCTTTTGTACCAATCAAGTTCTATTGGTACCCAGCTATGTAAAATAGATAGAAGGATCAATACCACCTGCCTTCATCCATAGTGGTCAAATTGTTCCAATGTAAAGCATCACCTTCTAAAAATGGGTCAGTGCTGGCTGGGCACGGTGGCTCACACCTGTAATCCCAGCACTTTGGGAAGCTGAGGCAGGTGGATCACTTGAGGTCAGGGGTTCAGAGACCAGCCCGACCAACATGGCGACACCCTGTCTCTACTAAAAATGCAAAATTTAGCTGGGTATCATGGCAGGTGCCTATAATCCCACCTACTCAGGAGGCCGAGGCAGGAGAATTGCTTGAACCTGGGAGGCGGAGGTTGTAGTGAGCCAAGATCATGCCACTGCAGTTCGGCCTGGGTGACAGAGAATCCATCTCAAAAAAAAAAAGGCCGGTGGGGGGGGTCAGTGCACTCCTACCAAGAAAACACAGGCTTATCCAGAACATGATCCCAGGCACCAAATGACATCCCTGCCCTAGAAGGTGGACTCCCCTGTTACTCCCTCTCAAGAAACAGATTCAAGAAATAGATTATTTCCATGGGGATCTTCTT
>NW_012115710.1:5386120-5390385 GCF_000951035.1 Colobus angolensis palliatus | reverse complement strand
TCCGTCTCAAAAAAAAAAAAAAAAAAAAAAAAATTGTATTTAAAAAAATTTATTTTGGAGACAGGGCCTTTGTGTGTCGCCCAAGCTGGTGATGGTACAGTGGTGCCATCATAGCTCACTGAAGCCTCGACTTCCTGAGCTCAAGAGATCCTCCTGCCTCAGCCTCCCGAGTAGCTGAGACCACAAGTGCATACCATCATGCCTGGCTTTTTTTTTGGAGACAGAGTCTTGCTCTGTCACCCTGGCTGGGGTGCAGTGGCACAATCTCGGCTCACTGCAACCTCTGCCTCCCAGGTTCAAACGATTCTTCTGCCTCCTGAGTAGCTGGGATTACAGGCACACGCCACCACACCCGGCTAATTTTGTATTTTTAGTAAAGACGAGATTTCTCCATGTTGGTCAGGCTGGTCTTGAACTCCTGACCTCAGGTGATCCACCTGCCAAGGCCTCCCAAAGTGCTGGGATTACAGGCATTAGCCACTGCGTGGGGCCTAATTTTTGGTAGAGACAGGATCTCACTATGTTGTCCAGGTTGGTCTCAAACTTCTGGCCTCAAGCAATTCTTCCACCTTGACCTCCCAAAGTGCTGGGGATTATGGGAGTGAACCGCACACCCAGCGGGGATCTTCTTTCTACAATGGAATCTCCTTAATGAAGACAGTGCTTTCCTCCAACTTTGAATAAAGTGAACTCTTTCGTATTTCTTACTCCAATGGACTCTTTCTCAGTCATCCACTCTCCATCTCCTGTAAATCTCACCTGTGAATCTCTACTCCGGAACCTTGAGGGACCACGCCCCACTAGAGTACCTGAGGCTAGCGCCCCTGGGCATTCTAGGAGTTGTAGTTTTGTTGCTCACCCACCAACAGGTGGGGTATAGGGCTCTGGGCGTGCGGGGCTGGGGTGGCGCTTACCTGGGCGTCCTGGTAGCCCTGGAGCAGCAGGAAGTAGGGGCGGTTGCTGGGGGCCTGGATGAGGCATTGAGTCAACTGATCGAAGTCTCCGGGGTCTGCAGGTCCGATTTGGGCGTCGGCTGCCCCTGGGGCCATGCTAAGTGCTTGCTGTCTCCGCTCCTGCTGCCGCCGCCGCCGTCCCTGAAGGCTAAGCTCCGACACGCTGCGCCGCAAGGACAAGTTTTCCGAGCGCTCCTTGCCTCCAGACCCAGCTGGGGCCCCTGATCCCGTCACCTGGCCAGGACTGGCCAGCGCCGCCCCGCCCGACGCCGCCCGGGAGCGGTTCTTCTGTGGGCGCCAAGAAGGGGCGCCCGTGCCTGCGGAGAGATGGAGAACAGTGAGGCTGAGCCTGGAAAGACAGGGATAGACACAGAGTTGCAGATTATGAGACAAATAACTGATTACAGAGAGGTGACGCTGCTTCCCACATTTAGGATTTAGGCTTTTGGGTATTCTGTTCCCTGTGCCTGGAACACCTTTCTCTCCTGATTAATACCCATCTTGCAATTTTCAGCTCAGGAATTTCATTCATTCTTTTCCATTGAATCATTTGTTCTTTTTTTTTTTTTTCTATACGGAGTCTCGCTCTGTCACCCAGGCTGGAGTGCAGTGGCACGATCTCAGCTGACTGCAACCTCTGCCTCCCAGGTTCAAGCAATTCTCCTACCTCAGCCTCCCGAGTAGCTGGGATTACAGGCACGCATCACAACACCCGGTTAATTTTTATATTTTTAGTATAGATGGGGTTTCACCATGTTGGCCAGGCTGGTCTCAAACTGGCTGGTCTTGAACTCCTGACCTTGTGATCTGCCCGTCTCGGCATCCCAAAGTCCTGGGATTACAGGCATGAGCCACAGCGCCCAGCCCATTTGTTCTTTTAACAAGTATTTATTGAGTACCTACTACATGCTTAGGACTGTCAAGTCTCTGGGTAACAGAAAAGACCCTGCCCTCCAGGAGATTGAAACCACCTCTTCCTAAACACCTGTCCCTGACAGTCCAAGTTGAAGCAGGTGACTGCACCACCGGGTACTCTGGGCTTTTTCTGGACCCAGCAAGAACCCTGGCACACGGTAGGCACCGAATGGAAATGAGCTGAATGAATGGACCTAATGTGTTTCTCACTAGGCTTGTGAGATATGGGAGGGTGGAAATCTCATCTGTTAATGTCTCCACTGTATTCCCCAGTGCCCTGAAAACTGTGTGGCCAGGCCGGGCGTGGTGACTCATGCTTGTAATCCCAGCACTTTGGGAGGCTGAGGTGGGTGGATCACTTGAGGTCAGGAGTTCAAGACCAGCCTGGCCAACATGACAAAACCCTATCTCTACTCAAAATACAAAAAATTAGCCAGGCATGGTAGTGGGCGCCTGTCATCCCAGCTATTCGGGAGGCTGAGGCAGGAGAATTGCTTGAACCGGGAGGTGGAGGTCGCAGTGAGCCATGATAGTGCCACTGCACTCCAGCCTGGGCAACACAGCAAGACTCCATCTCAAAAAAAAAAAAAAGGAAAATGTGTGGCCTACACCAGGTGCTCAATGGATATTTTGTCCGTGGGGGAGTGGAGACAATGATTATTATCATCATTCTTTATTAAGCACCTACTCTGTACCAAGGCCTGTGCTAGGCCCTTTATATACATTGAATGTATTATCCCGTTGAATCCTCACCTAGGATTTTACTGAGATTAACTGTCACAGAATGGGTTGGAATCCAAACCCCAGTTCCAAGCCCATCAGTTTAATTGCGATAACATTCTATCTCCCAAAGGGAGGCTCAGATACAGAAAAGCCTTTAGAAGTCTCCCTGAGCAGACTCATGCTGTCAGTGCGCCAGGCCCCACCCCTGCCAGGCGCGGTCCAGCACCAGCTATTTCACCATGGACTCTACCTTCTGTTTCAGGCCTGGCCTTCTCTGAGGTCAAGGCCTTCTTTCGCCTCTACAATGACATCTTCCTCCAGCCCCTTCCTTTCCCATCTGATCCCACTTGGCAGTCAACCCAGCCTAAGGCCGTCTTATCCAAGGCCTGCCCCTCAGAGGCTCTGCCCATCTTAGCCCCAGCAGGCCTGATCTAGGAACCTGTATTCACTCACGCAGGTGTCGCCCCTTCTATGCTCCACCCACATAGGTCCTGCTCAATAACCACCTCAACCTACTTGGCAGAGCTGCCTCCTACCACAGAGACCCATGCACACTACATGCCACCACTCCTCGCGCGACCCAACACTTTGTGCGCCAGGCCACGCTTTTCCACAAGCCCCGCCCCACCACAGGCCCCGCCCATCTGCTCTGCATCGCTCCCGAGAACATTGTTCGGGCTTACTCCTCCGGCTCCTAGGTCTCTCCAACTCCTTTTTCTTTTTCTGGAGGGCAGTTTTTTTTTTGTTTGTTTTTCGTTTTTTTGTTTTTTTGAGGAAGTCTCGCTCTGTCCCCCAGGCTGTGCGATCTCGGCTCACTGCCGCCTCTGCCTCCCAGGTTCAAATGATTCTCATGTCTCAGCCTCCCAAGTAGGTGGGATTACAGGCATGCGCCACCACGCTTGGCTAATTTTTGTATTTTTAGAAGAGACAGGGTTTCACCATGTTGGCCGGGCTGGTATCGAACTCCCGACCTCAGGTGATCCCGCCTCAGCCTCGCAAAGTGCTAGGATTACAGGCGTGAGCCACCACGCCCGGCCAGGACTAGTTCTTTAATTCAAAAAGACCTTTGTCAATATTCAGTATCAAAACAGTTGCGCTATTGATTTCACTTTCTCCCAATTGGCCCCAAGAAACCACATCAAAGAAGAATACATTTTAAGCCACTAAGCTGCAGGATGTACACCTAACAGACCTCGCAGAAACCCTACCAGAAAGTGGGGATTGGGTAGAGAAAGAAACTTTCAAAGGTCAGCAAATTGTTAGCGTCCTCTAACCTACCACACAGGGCGAATCCCTCAGGTCCCTGCGGACTCCTGCCCATTCCACAAACGCTCCTCAGGATCTACTACTCCGCAGACCCCGCTACACACCCCACCTCCTCCAAGGCAGTCTGAAATACCTGCAGAAGGCCCTAACCCCAATTCAGAACCACTTCAGGCCACTCCTAGCCACCACCAGCAACCAGCCCCCGCCCCGCCTAAGCCCCAACCTCGGCCCCCGTAAAACTCCTGCTCAATCAACAAGCCCCACCCAACTCTCAGGCCCGCCCATCTGGCCCCCCCGGCCCTGCTCTAGCTCTGCCTTCCACCTGCTAGAGTCCTACACGTACCGTCCAGTCCCCTCCCGCGGGCCCCGCCCCCAGCCGGCCCGCGGGTCCCACAAGCCCCGCCCAGG
>NW_012115710.1:5377003-5385510 GCF_000951035.1 Colobus angolensis palliatus | reverse complement strand
GGCGGGGGCGGAGGTAGCGGCTCGCTGCTACGGCTCCCCGTGTCCGACGAAGAAGACCTGGGAGTCCGCCAGGGAATAGAGTCGCGGGAGAGAGACCCAGAACAACACGCCAAGACGGGGGTGGAGGACAGATTAGGAGGGAAGTGAGCAGAGACCCAGAGAGAGGACAGGGATCCAGGGTGGATGGACGGGGCGGGAGTGAGGGTTGGCACAGAGACGCGAGGCAAAGAGAGAGAAAATAAATAAATAAATAAATAAATAAATAAATAAATAAAGGCAAGTCCCACAGAAGGAAATTTCAAGAGGTGAGCAGATAGGGGAGGAAGGAAGGTGAATCAATCCCCCTGCTCTTTCTGTCCTCATCCCCGTGCTGATCTGGCCTCACTCCACCTCCTGGCCTAGCTCTTACTCCCACAGCGCCCTGGTATCGCTGCGCCCCACCGTCTCGCCCTGCCCACAAGCTCGCTTGCCCAATTCAGGATGAGGACCGGAGCCAACCCTTTGCAGGGACTGGGCCGTGAACAGGGACAGATGGGAGGCAGGTGTGCAGGGGCAGGAGTCCTGCAGAGATGGCACTCACTTGACAGAGGCTGCGCTGGGCCAGCGCCGCCCCAGCTTCGCCAGCTGCTTCCTGGGGGAATTGATCCACAGGCCCACGGGGAGATGAAGCTTCCCGAAGCGGGGGCTTCCGCCCTCCTTCCGTTCACCAGATAGCATGGCCCTAAGGGAAGGCGAGGAAGGCCTCAACTCCTAAGGCACTCTTGTGCGGATGGGGTGGAGGGAACCTGGACTCCGAGTCAGAGGGACGAGGGGGCTGGGGCTCAGACTTGCGAGCCCAGAGGGAGGAGAGGGATGGTACCCTGGATTCCTGGGTCCTGGGATGGAAGATGGCTGGGGGACTGAGTCTTGGGTCCCAGGGAGGAGGGTTTGGGCTGCTGGGTCCCTGGCTCTTACCCTGCTTCGGGTCCGGCACACCCGGAGGCCCTGGCTCCACTGGCCTGGGTCAGTTCCACTGCTCTTGCCTCTGCCACGGCTCCCAGCACTGGGTGGGGGACAGGAAAAGGCAAGAGGAAACCCGGCAGGAAGAGCGGGGAGGGGGCGTCCTGTGAGGAGACCAGGCCTGGGGGAGGAGATCTGGGGAGGGTTGGCCCTGCCCCATTCCTTGATTCTGGAATTACGTCGCAGCCAGATGGCCCCCTCCACGACCCAAGGGTCCCGGTTTACCGCCCTTCTTCCCTCAGGCCGGAGCCCATCCCCAGACCTCTGCTCTCGGGGAACCAAAGGCTAGAATCAGCCCCGTCCAGGGAAGTGAGTCAGATGCTTAGACAACAAGATAAATCTTTATTGGTGCCTCGAATCTGTGGCTTTTTCTTTTGGGACCTGGGGTTGCTCCGCCACTCCACTGCCAAGGCCAAACAGTGACGACTTGATGAAATCGATCACCCTCCTTCGACAAAGTATCCTAGGGGTAGGAGTGGGGTGCAGATCATGGAACCGGGTTGGGTAGTAATTGTGTGGGGGACACCCCTCCCAACCGCTCCCTTTGTGACTTTATTCTAGCAATTATCTAAGCCTCGCCCTTCGAAGTCCTCCTGTGCAAGCCCCCCGCACTCCACCCCCAGGAAAGTCCTGCTTTCAGTCGTCAGTAGCCCCCAGACCAGCTTCTGCGTTGGGTTCCTGGAAGCCCCGCCCCTTACTCCAAGTCTAGCCAGCCTTCTTCAAGGGGTTGCTCACGCAAAGGTAATGCCGGTTATCAGTGCTAGGGAGCCCCAGATCAGCAGCCCCAGAAGGCGGCCTTTCAGCATTTTCTCGGGCTTCAGAGACTGGAGGCTATTGGATGACTCCGTGGTCGCCTCCCCCGGGGTTACGATATTTGGGGACGGTTTTTCCTCCTCGACCCTTTTGGGCAACACTGTTAGAGAAAGCGTAAAGAGCAGTCCTGGCAGGGCGTGGAGTTCCTTCCCTGGCAAAGGCAAGCCCGTCCCAGTAGCCTGCCATCCCAGAAATAATCACGCCTTCAACAGTGTAAAGCCTGAACGCGCACCCAAGGGAACTCCTGTCCTCAGGGTCAGAGGCCACGCCCCCGGCGGGAAGCCACACCCCTTACCCCGAAACCACACCCAACAGGAAGTCACGCCCCCATCGCCAAGGCCACGCCCCCGCCGCGGACGCCAGCTTTCCTGGGCCCTGAATCCTACACTTCTCTCAACCCCACAGCACTGACCTGTGACGCGAAAATTGATGACCGTGGCTGGGCTGGAATTCACAGAGCCCAGCTCGCAGCGGTAGCTGCCTGCATCCTCTGGACCCACCATGGATTTGGTCAGGGTGGGCTCTTTCCCCTTGGACACCAAGGTCTCCGTATTGTTCCCCCAAACCTAGACCCAAGCTCAAGGGGTCACTGAGGCCTGAGGAATTCAGGGGTTGGGGGAGTACAGGGTTGAGAAGATCACAGGGCCTCAGTGTGCGAGGTGGGTGTCCAGGGTGTCACTGGTCGGGGCACAGGGTCCCCAGAGGTCAGTAGAGACCACACCTGATAGACCACCCGCCTGGGTCATGAGAATCGTGGGTGCAGGCCCACAGATCCAGTACACAAGTATTGTAGTGTAGGGACTTCAAGGGTTGCAGAAGTTGAGGCCCTCACCCTGTAAAAGCTGTAATCAGTGAGGCCTTCAGAAGCCTGATGCCAGTTTAACTCACAGTCCAGGATCATATCTTCCATTTGAGGAACCTCCACATTGCGCTCTAGGGGTGGGAAGACCATGGGACACGCTTTCACGATTCTGTTTGTTTGGTATTTTTTTTGAGATGGGATCTCGCTCTGTCGCCCAGGTTGGAGTACAGTGGCCTGATCTCGGCTCACTGCAACCTCCGCTTCCCGGGTTCAAGTGATTCTCCTGCCTGAGCCTCCTGAGTATCTGGGACTACAGACGCACGCCACCACGCCCGGCTAATTTTTGTATTTTTAGTAGAGACGGGGTTTCACCATATTGGCTAGGCTGGTCTCGAACTCCTAACCTCAGGCAATCTGTCTGCCTCAGCCTCCCAAAGTGCTGGGATTACAGGCATGAGCCACTGTGCCCGGCCTCCTTCACGGTTCTTTAGCCTCCCCTAATCCTCTTACATTTGTTGTAACCCCGTCTTTTCTTTTCTTTCTCATTCGCTTTTTTTTTTTTTTTTAAACGAAGTCTCATTCTGTCACCCAGGCTGGAGTGCAGTGGCGCCATCTTGGCTCACTGCAACCCTTACCTCCCAAGTTCAAGCAATTCTCTGCCTCAGCCTCCCGAATAGCTGGGATTACAGGTGCCCGCCACCATGTCTGACTACTTTTTTTGTATTTTTAGTACAAAAACGATGGTTCCACCATCTTGGCCAGGCTGGTCTTGAACTCCTGACCTTGTGATTCACCTGCCTCAGCCTCCCAAAGTGCTGGGATTACAGGCGTGAGCCAGCTCGCCTGGCCTCTTTTTTTTTGTTTGTTTTTTGACAAGGTCTCACTCTTTTGCCCGGGCTGGAGTGCAGTGGTATGATCGTAGCTCACTGCAGTCTCCAACTCCTGGGTCCAGGCAATCCTCCTGCCTCAGCCTTCCAAGTATCTGGGACCACAGGAACACACCACAACACCTGGCTGATTTTTAAATTTTTTTGTAGAGATGGGGTCTCGCTATGTTGCCCAGGCTGGTCTCAAACTCCTGGCTTCCCGATCCTCCCGTCTCAGCCTCTCAAAGTGCCAGGATTATAGATTTGAGCCACTGTACCCGGCCTAAACCCTGCCTTTTCTTGTCTACTGCCCCCACACCCCCATCTAAGCTCTCTCTAGTCTGTCTCTCCTATCGCCCCACCCCACCTGCACCAATTCCTCCTGCTGGGTACAGTTCTCTCACCCCCACAATCGTAGGACTTTCGACAAGCATGAACCTCCTTTTTGCAGTTCTTGCACCAGATCAGAGTTTGCAACATCACACCTGGAGGGGCAGAGTCAAGGCTTGTATTTGCCCACTAAGGGACATGGCTAAAAGGAGAGGTCAAGGCCAAGGGCTGGGGCCAGGTCATCTACGACATTCCTAGATGGTCAGAGGAAGGGACAGGACCAGGACGCAGGTGGGTAGGAAGTGGACTCCAACAAGGCTCAGTAAAGAGTGTAAGTAAAGGCTGGGCATGGTGGCTTACTCCTGTAATTCCAGCACTTTGGGAGGCCGAGGTGGGCAGATCACAAGGTCAGGAGTTCAAGACCAGCCTGACCAACATGGTGAAAGCCTGTCTCTACTAAAAATACAAAAACTGGCTGAGTGTGGTGGCCAGCACCTGTAATCCCAGCTACTCAGGGGGGCTGAGGCAGGAGAATAGTTTGAACCTGGGAGGCGGAGGTTGCAGTGAGCCGTGATCGCGCCACTACACTCCAGCCTGGGTGACAGGGTGAGATTGTCTTAAAAAAAAAAAAAGTGTAAGTAGAATATGACCTGCTCCCCAAGAAATCCAAGGTGGAAAAAGAATACTGGAGACCCAGGAACCTCTCCAAGGCAGAGAATGACAAAACCACCGGGATCCAAAAAGGCGAGTGGGGAAGCTGACTATTCAGAGGGCAGGATGAGGAATAGAGGGTTAACTTCTGTAATCCGGACTCACCACATTTGTTGGGACAATAAGCTGTGTCAAAAGAGAAAAAGAGAGAGAGAAAGAGATGACAGAGTCAGATTTCTAAATGAAAGATGATGGAAGAGGGGGTTTGGGGAAGAGCTGGGCTTTGGGCTCTTGGGTTTGAGGGAGAAAAGACTGGGTTCTGAAGGAGGCGGCAGTTGGAGAAGCTGAGGAACTGGGCTTGGAGAAGTAAGGGGCTGGAGACAGGGACTCTTGGATAGTGGAAAGAGGAGATGGGGGACACGGACTCCCATTTTCTCTCACCCTCTTTTTGGAATCGAGCAACATAGGTGGCAAAGGTTTCCTTTTGCAAGTGCAACATCCAAAATAGCTCCTTCACGAAGAGATCACCTGGGAAGACACAGGAACCCCCAATCCCACGTGTGAGGTGCTGGAAGTTGGCTTCCGCCTGCAGAGTCTGGCAGTCCACTTCCTGGCCTTCTCAGGAAAGGGCACTAAAATTGACCGTCTAACATAATGCCAGCCGCTGGGCTAAGCAATGCATATTTTGGGGGATGGGGGAGGGTCTTACTCTGCCACCCAGGCTGGAGTGCAGTGGTGCAATCATGGCTCACTGCAGCCTCAACCTCCTGGACTCAAGCAATCCTCCCGCCTCAACCCCCCAGGTAGCTAGGACTACAGGCACACACCACCGTGCCCAGGTTTTATATATATATATAGTATTTTTTGTAGAGACAAGGTTTCACCATGTTGGCCAGGCTGGTCTTGAACTACGGAGCTCAAGCAATCTGTCTGCCTCCGCCTCCCAAAGTGCCGGGATTATAGGCATGAGCTACCGTGCCCGGCCAGCAATACACATTGAAACTGAACAACTGAGGGAGCATTTTAGAGCCAAGGGAGCTTCAAAGTCCTTTGCTCAAGGCCATACAGCTAGGAAGTGGCAGAGCAGGCATTTGAACTTAGGCAGTCTGGCCCCACAGCCTAGTATCTGACCAAGAGACCAGGCAGCACTAATGCTGGCTTCTCTGAGAGATTCTGGACCCCTACTCCCTTGATGCATTTACCTTTTACATCATAGAGGGGCACATTTACTAGCTTAAGAACTTAATCCGGATCTTTTTCTTAGAGATCTTCATACTGAAATCCCACAGCCTAGTATCTGACCAAGAGACCAGGCAGCACTAATGCTGGCTTCCCTGAGAGATTCTGGACCCCTACTCCCTTGATGCATTTACCTTTTACATCACTGTCTGTGATGCGTTTCAGATCCTTCAGCAAACTCCAGGACCCCTTTTGCAGTGTGGCCTCGTCTGTCAGGGGAGATACAACCCCAGATTCCAGCCTTACTGTCTCATTGGCGCGCCTAATCTTAGAAACTACAACACCCATGAGGCCACTGGGCAAGGATAGGCCTGGTTAAGGACTCAGTCGCCCGTTGCTTTCTGGGAGTTGTAGTTTTATTACATAAAATCGCCGGATAAGGATAGGGAAAACAGTATTTACCAGCCCCGGGAAACCTCAGAATCTGCATCTCAGCCTTCTCCATTCCCGAATCCCGGAGACCTTGCTGTCAGCCTCTTCCTCCCCCTGGTCTTATCTCCCTCCTTCCCTTTCCCACGACCCAGGGGTCCGTGGTCCCCCCTGCCCTCACCAACGACCCCCATATAGGTATCCTCATTAAGCGACAGTTCCTGGAAATCCTTCACGGCTTTCTCTACCCTTTCCATCATGGCTTTGTGATGCTTTGCATCCAAGTGGCCAGGCAGATAATCTTTCTCCAGGGACTTTAGCGCCAGCACGACAGACGGGTCACATATAACACACTCCTCGGCAGAAAGCAAGCAACCGGCCAGCGCCGCACACAGGAGGGTAAAACGCGGCCCCATTGCAGCGGCGCGCACAGTTCCCGAAGACCGTTGGGAAGGGTGCTCTCACCCCAAACCGAGAGCAGGAGAACGCTAAACGGAGAAAAGCCAAAATCCATCTTAAGAAATCCCACTGGGCTCCCTATCCATGGGGTCCCCAAACCGCGAAAAGAGAATCTTCAGGAAATCTCCAGATAAAGAGGACCTATGTCCTTCTTCAAATGCCTCCAAAGTGTGAAACTGAGCCCCAACCCAGGGGACCCCAAATTTAGGGTTCTCACTGCATCCCAATTGAGAGATCAGAAAAACTGTTAAACAGGAAGCATTCATAAGTCCCCAAACTCAGGAATCTCCCAACCCCATGCGCCCCTTCCCAAAATCCCAAACTATCGAATTTTCCAAGTCCCCAGATTGACGTGATTCTGAACTCCAACCCTTAAGTGCAACAGGAGGCACTCCCCCGCCAGCCCCCAAAAACCTGTTGAACCTCAAGCTGAAGATTCAAAGCCCAAACCAATAAATCATCTAACACAGACCCAACCACGATATCGTCAAACTCGGAAGTCCTTCAAAACCAAAACACATTCCGAATTCCTAAACCTGGGGACCGCACTAAGACTTAAGCAAGACTCCATGCGGTCCTCCAGACCCAGGGGGCCCTTGTTCACCCTTCCCCAAAACTAATGGGCTCCCAATTTGCAGGGCGCACCCTTCTGCTTAGAAAAAGGAGCCCCGGTGCATCCTGAACAGTGATGCACCCTAAACAGCCGCTCCCCGACCTTGATTCCTGACTCGTGGCTTCCAACCCTAGGGTTGGTTGAGGAGCCCGGTCCAGGTTCTGAGGGCTTTTAAAGAAGAACCCGGGGTCATGACCACCTACGCTAATTTTCCCAGGGCTAAAATCAAGGATTTTGTTGGGGACGAGGGTAGGGTTGGTTGCGTGAAATCGAGAGCTTTTCGATGGGAGTCTGAGTCACGGAGGATCCGCTCTCCACAGGGAACTCCTGCAACCACCCGCTGCGAGCCTCTCACGCTGGGGCCCGAATTCCCTTATAGATATTCCTTGCCCCACCCAGAAACCCAACTCTGTCTGATTGGACTGCAACAAAGGGAGGCCCCGCCTATCGCTCTATGACGTCACAGAGGCTGCAGCCTGTTTGGACTAGAACTTTCCCAGCATCTACCGAAGAGAAAGGCTCCTGACTGCTCTGGCTTCCAGAGTCAAGGACCGGACTCTAGCGTTCAGCTTTCTCCCCTCTCCTTGCCCCAGGACCCAGGCTTTGGGCTAGATCCGGACCCCCAAGCCGCTGCCGCCCCTACCGCGGTCCTTAGAAACGGCTGTCGAGCTACGAAGTGGACGTTTTAGCCATAAGACTACGACTCCCAAAATGTCCTGGGGCCTCTTTCTCTGTAGCTGATTAGCGCTGCCAACCCCATAGCTTTCTGGGAAATGTAGTTCAATGATAATTCGTTCGCTCCCTTCTCCGCCTCTTTTCCTCACGCGGAGGTCCCAGCGGGAGGAGAGCACTGGGGGCCAATACTGAGGGTCCAGAAGAGAGCAACTGGGGGCTCAGACGTTTGGGTCCTGGAAGGTCTGTCTCTCCTGTATAACTGAAACAGGGAACCAGAAAAACAGGGACAACTCTCACAACTCCAGCAACAAGGAGCTGTCAGATCTATGTAGGGACAGTACTCCCAATCACGAGTAATAAAAATCCTTAGGGCCGGGCGCGGTGGCTCATGCCTGTAATCCCAGCACTTTGAGAGGCCGAGGTGGGCGGATTACCTGCGGTCAGGAGTTCGAGACCAGCCTGGCTAACATGGTGAAACCCCGTCTCTACTAAAAATAAAAAAATTAGCTGGACATGGTGGCACACGTCTGTAGTCCCAGCTACTCGGGAGGCTGAGGCAGGAGAATCACTTGAACCCGAGAGGTGGAGGTTGCAGTGAGCCGAGATCACACCACGGCACTCCAGCTTGGGTGACTCGGTCTCAAAAAAAAGTCTTCAGAAGCACCCGCCTTTTCCTCCACTCTCTTACACA
>NW_012115710.1:5370618-5376533 GCF_000951035.1 Colobus angolensis palliatus | reverse complement strand
ATCCGGCCACTGCACTCCAGCCCGGGCAACAGAACGAGACTCCGTCTCAAAAAATAAAAAACAGAACGAGACTCCGTCTCAAAAAAAAAAAAAAAAAAAATTTCTTCTTTCACCCGCCAAAAAAAAGCAAGGGACTCCTGAGATCTCGACAATCCTGTCCACCTTGGCCAGACCTCATGCTCCTGCCTGGATTTGAGGCTGGGTCCAGTGTCTGCATGCCTTTAGATCCTTTTATCTCAGACCTGCCCAAAGCCAGATGTAGTGGTTCTGGGAGTTCAGGGGCAGACAATGGTTAGCAATGAGCACAGTGCCTGCCAGTTTGTCACAAGCACAGAGGGTGTGTTTATGCCTCCACAATTCCAGAAAACAGATCCCAGACCCCCAGCGGCCCACCTGCAGAGAAAGACCATCTTCCTTCATTGTGAGAGGAAACCTGAACTCAGACCCAATATATGGAGCTCTCGCAGTTAATGAGCTTAAAAAAAAGTGTCCCTGGATCCCTGGAAAGTTCTGCTCCAGAAGCTGCACCATTTTAGCAGTGATCCCTCACCCCACTTTCACGTTTTAGCCTGTCTGCTCAAAACAAACAAACAAAAAAGTCTTTGAGGGGCTGGAGGGCTGGCTGGACGGAGTCCTGCTCTGCTCACCAACTACCCCAGCTTCTCCAGAGACTGTGAACAGAGCAAGACGCTGGCCAACTAGAGATGGTTTGTTTTCCATCTCGATTTTTCCAGCAATGCTGGGGCATTCGTTAGGTGCTACAATTAGGTTATACATTCATTAGATTCTTCACTTGGCCAGGTGTGCTGGTTCATGTCTGTAATCCCAGCATTCTGGGAGGCCAAGGTGGGAGAATTGCTTGAGCCCAGGAGTTCAAGAACAGCCTGGGCAATATCACAAGACCTTGTCTCTACAAAAATTAAAAAAAATTATCCGGGCTGGGCATGGTGCCTCACGCCTGTAATGCCAGCACTGTGGGAGGCCGAGGTGGGCGGACCACGAGGTCAGGAGATTGAGACCATCCTGGCTAACACAGTGAAACCCCATCTCTACTAAAAATACAAACAAAAATTAGCTGGGTGTGGTGGCAGTCGCCTGTAGTCCCAGCTACTCCGGAGGCGGAGGCAGAATGGCATGAACCTGGGAGGCGGAGCTTGCAGTGAGCTGAGATGGCGCCACTGCACTCTGGCCTGGGCTACAGAGTGAGACTCCGTCTCAAAAAATATATATAAATAAATAAATTACAAATTTTTAAAAATTATCTGAGCCGGGCACTGTGGCTCACGCCAGTAATCCCAGCACTTTGGGAGGCCGAGGCAGGTGGATCACAAGGTCAAGAGATCGAGACCATCCTGGCCAACATAAAAATACAAAAATTAGCTGGGCATGATGGCATGTGCCTGTCCCAGCTACTCAGGAGGCTGAGGCAGGAGATTTGCTTGAACCCAGAAGGAGGAGGTTGCAGTGAGCCAAGATCATGCCACTGCATTCCAACCTGGGCAACAGGGCGAGACCCTGTCTCCAAAAACAAAAACTAAAAAGATTCTTTCACCTTAGTTATCTGGATTTCCAGAACCCCATCCTGTCTCTAAGGGCCCTGCAGGGTTCTTCATAGGCATCAAATCTGGCCCCCTCTAGAAGAAGTCTCCCTCTAGTATCACTCCAGAAACACAGAAGGGGATTTGGTGAATGCTTGCTCTGGACCAATCATATTTTCCTTCAGTCTTTGGAGGACCCAAGGGAGAAGTAACCCCTCTTCTAGAATAGACCAGAGGGAGAGTTCCCTATTCCTGGGGGCAGCCATCTGGAAGTACTGTAGATATGGGCTGGGAAGAGCAGGTGGGCACTGTGGCTTCTAGAACTGCCTGCCAGCCATCAGGAAAAGATGTTTTGCTAGTTCTAGAATGTTCGGACAGTTCCAGAAAGGTCCCCCTTCTCTCCAACTCTCCCGACTAGGATCGCTCTGGAAACGGGCACCCATTTGCTTCAGGAACACCACAGACTTCTCCAGAAGATGCCAGGCCTCTAGAGCCATGTACTGCTGGCTCTAGAAAGATCAGGCTATTTCAGAAAGTCTCCCTGGCTCTCAAGGCTCCAGAGTGGAGACAAGTCTGCATTAATGCCCACCCACTCGGGCAGGAAGGCAGCCTCTGGCTTAAAGATCTTCAGGAACTCAGAGTCTGGCAGGGTGAAGTTGGCCAGGTAGACAGTGTCTCCGCCAGCCAGGTAGGCAGCCCAGAAGCCGAAGGTGCCAATGGTCATAATGGTGTGGTTGCACTGTGTGAGCAGGGCAAAGTCTTTCCACGGTGTAGCCTCCTGTCCATCGCCAGCGAACGTCACATCGCCCTGGGAGGTGTCCATGTTTTCTTTACACCACTCCATGCCGTTGCTGGTAACCACAAAAACGGGGGCTTCGTACCGTGCCCGGAACCAGTCCATGGCCTGCCGGAGGTAGGCGCTGTCGCCCACCACACCCTTCCAGCGCTGAGGCATAACCTGCAGATAGTCCCCACGCCGCACGTGGACGCCCACAAAGGTGCGCGGGCGGTCCCCCGTGCGGCCCAGGCGGAGCTGAGCCAGCGCACTCTGCGCCTCTTCCCGCAGGTGGTCGTGCAGGGTGAACTCCCTGCGGATCTGTTCCCGGAGATGGTGGAAGAAAGTCCAAGAGCAGGGGAAGCCAGAGAGCTTCAGGAAAGGATCCCTCAAGTCCGCATACTCCTCTGACATCCAGTCGTGAAGCTGCAGCTCCCGCCAGGGCGTGCGGCTGTCCACTTCCGGGGCCAGCACGGGCAGGGTGATGCGGAAGACCGGCGCCAGGGCGGCATGCATGGCAGGCAGGATGAAGGCCCGGCGGCCATTGAGCTGAGCCAGAGCCAGCAGCGTGGCATACTGTCCCATCTGATTACCAAACCGACCATCGGGATAGATAGTCCAGGTGCCGGAGAGGGAGGCAGACTTCTGGGGACAGGAAGAGGAGGTGTTGGGGCCCATCGGGGTACCCGGCAGGCAGAAGATGGCCACCGGGGGTGTCACCAGGCGGCGGTCTGGACACAGGATCGACAGGCCTAGGCCATGTGGAAAGCTGTCTTGGTGGATATGGAGGAGGAAGGAGAGCGCAGAGAGGACACAGACTAGCAGGAAGGCCAGGCAGAGCTGACGCCGGCTGGGGGGCCACATGGCTGCAGAGGAGGAAAGGTGAATTAGCAAATACACAGAGACTGAGGAGGGGAGGTTGCGGAGGGATGTGGGGGAAGGGAGGTGCCTGGGGTGCAGCACTCCTTAGTCCCAGGGAAAGAGGAAGTCAAAGGTTTAGACTCCTGGGGCTGAGGTAGGGAGCGCAGGAGTCCTAGGTTTGAGGGATGAGAGCCTTGGAATTTCGGGGCATGGGGATTGGAAGACAAGTGGTTTTCAAGATAGCCATGATTTGGCTGGGCGCTGTGGCCCACACCTCTAATTCCAGCATATTGAGAGGCTGAAATGGGAGGATCCCTTGAGCCTAGGAGTTCAAGATCAGCCTGGGCAACAGAGCAAGACTCCGCTTTTACAAAAAAATTTTAAAATTAGCTTGGCATGGGTCGGGAGGGGTGGCTCACACCTGTAATTCCAGCACTTTGGGACACCAAGGCGGGCGGATCACCTGAGGTCTGGAGTGGGAGACCAGCCTGACCAACATGGAGAAACCCTGTCTCTAGTTAAAATACAAAAGTAGCCAGGCGTGGTGGCGCATGCCTGTAATCCCAGCTACTAGGGAGGCTGAGGCAGGAGAATCGCTTGAACCTGGGAGGCGGGGGTTGTGGTGAGCCGAGATCGTGCCATTACACTCGAGTCTGGGCAACAAGAGCGAAATTCCGTCCCCACCCCCCCCCAAAAAATTAGTTTGGCATGGCCGCACGTGTCTGTGGTTTCAGCTACACCGGATGCTAAGGTGGGAGGATCCCCGGAGCTCACAATGAGCGCGATAGCACCACTGACTGCACTCCAGCTTGGGCGACAGAGAGGGACCCTGTCTTAAAAAAAAAAAAAAAGCAAAATAGACAACCATGGTCCAGGTTCCTGCACCTTTCCTGCAGGAATCTCGAGTCTCCCCTCCTGTAAGGTCCACTGATACTAGACTCTTCCATCAGCCTGTTTCTCAGGAGTGCCTGTCTGTGAGGGGCAAAATCCACCACAGAGGTGGTGATGGGAAGCGATAGTCCAAGTAAAACAAGAGAGGCTGGAGGGTCAGGAGCGGAAGAAGCATCTTGGTTCCTGGAGGAGTAATGGCTGGGGAGGTGGCGGAGAGTCCTAGGGCCTTAGGAAGACCTGGAGAAGAGGTTGGGGGTGCACCACCTGGCTCTGAAGGAGTTGTTGCTGGGTCCCAGGCACCGGCAGTCCCCACTTACCCGAGCTGCTTGCAGGTGGCAGATCCACAGTCCGCTTTGCGTGGCCGGAGCGCGCCCTCTACAAAGGCAGGCCACATCCGGCCGCCCCTGGAACGCCAGGCGTCCGGCTCTTCGGCCTCGCAGCCCTCCCCTCCGCGCAGCCTGTCCGGACTGGCAGCAAGGGCTTGGGGAGGGGAGGAAGGAGGGGGCGCGGCCGGGAGTTTCGCAGCGTCCGCCTTCCCGGGCTGGGCAGATGGCTGGAAGGTGGAGGCCCGCCCCTCACTTGGCGCCGAGCCCCAGCGCCCGGGGCTAGGGCGATGGCCCCTGGACCCACCGCTCCCCAGATCGGGGATGTAGGGGACCACGCCCTGCCCCTCCGCCCCGGCATTGACCTGCGTGAAGGCTACACCCGGGGCAGCCTACCTGGCTTGCGAGCAGCTGCGGCATCATTGCGTGGACCTGGAGACGGAGCTCCCAGTTGCAATGCTCGAGCCGGGAGGTCCAATCCGCCGCCCTCTCCCTTCTGATGCCAGGGCTTAGAGTCGGCCCCCGGCACCTGGGTGCGTCGAGCCTGGCCACGCCCCAGCGGCTGGGCAGGGCCCCGGCACCTGGTCCCGGCGAGTGGAGCGATCATCTGCCCCCGGCTGCATCCTCCTGGGGAATGGAGAACCTGTTTGCCAGGCTGCCGCGGGAGTGCGCCAGGGCCTCCAGCCTGCAGGTGCCCCCCGCGCCCACCAGGGTCTCCGTCCGATCTCCCACCCACCGAACCCGCCGTCCACACTCAAATTCCAGGATCCCAGCTCCTAGTCACTCCTTTTGGGGAATTCTAGGGTCCTGTGCTAAACTGCTACTTTCCAGACCTATATTGCACCGAGGCAACCATTCCAATGCTGGAGACCGGAGTGGAACAGGATCTGTTTCCCATGCCGTCAGCGGGGGCCGTGGCTGCGGGCGCCAGAAACAAAGGCCTCTGCCCGCTTGTCACCTAATTAAAGCATTTTCTCTGGTCCAAGGCCCACCTCCAGCATCGCCAACCCCAAGCAGGGCGGCTGATGTAGGGTCCAGCCTTACGGGGCTTTGAGGGTGTTCTTCCCCTGTGCGGAGACGAGAGATTGTAAGAAATACACACAAGACAAAGAGATAGAAAACAGCTGGGCCCGGGGGACTGCTACCACCAAGACGCAGAGAGCGGTAGTGACCCTGAATGGCTGGCGCGCTGATATTTGTTGCATACAAGACAAGGGGGCAGAGTAACGAGGGTGAGTTCTCCAGGTGATTGATAAGGTCAAGCAAGTCACGTGATCACGAGACAGGGGCTCTTACCTTTTAGGTAGCTGAAGCAGAGAGGGAAGGCAGCATCAGCGTTAGGGAAGGCAGCATCAGCGTTTTCTTCTACGCACTTATAAGAAAGATCAAAGACTTTAAGACTTTCATTATGTCTTTTTTTTTTGAGACGGAGTCTCGCTCTGTCGCCCAGGCTGGAGTGCAGTGGCCAGATGTCAGCTCACTGCAAGCTCTACCTCCCGGGTTTATGCCATTCTCCTGCCTCAGCCT
>NW_012115710.1:5367483-5369153 GCF_000951035.1 Colobus angolensis palliatus | reverse complement strand
CCCTCCTCCCTCAGACCCAGAAGTCTAAACTCCCAGGCCCTCCTCCCTCAGACCCAGGAGTCCAGGCCCCCAGCCCTCCTCCCTCAGACCCAGGAGTCCAGGCCCCCAGCCCTCCTCCCTCAGACCCAGGAGTCCAGACCCCTAGCCCCTCCTCCCTCACACCCACGAGTCCAGACCCCCAGCCCAGGAGGCCAGGTTCCCCAGCCCCTCCTCCCTCAGACCCAGGAGTCCAGACCCCCAGTCCCTCCTACCTCAGACCCACAAGTCCAAGTTTTCCAGGCGCTCCTCCCTCAGACCCAGGAGTCCAGAACCCCAGCCCTCCTCCCTCAGACGTAGAAGTCCTAATCTTGCACCCTTAGGGGCTCCAGGAAATTAGCCAACCTGTCTTCCCTCTGGGTGCCCACTCCAGAGTGTGGCTTGGCTGCCAACTCCAGTCAGGGACTCTCAGCCACCCCTCCCCCCAGGTTATTTTAGGAGCACCTGCCTGGGCCTGGGATGGCTTCTCTGGTGAAAGAAACACCAGGATTGCATCAGGGAGGAGGAGGCTGGGATGTCCAGAGTCTGAGCATCTGAGCAGGGACAGCTGAGGTTGAGGTTGGCCCACGGCCAGGTGAGAGGCTTCCACGGCAGGACGCTTGTGTCTCCGCTGTGGTCACTTCTTTCACACAGCAATTGCCGCCTTGCTGAGGATCAAGGAACATCAGTGTCAGATCACGCCCTGCCCCCAAACTTGGAAGTTCAGATGGGGCGCAGAAATTTCTCTTTTTCTGTGTGATCTGCATAAATGTTCCAAGAGGTGGTTTTTCCAGGAGCCCAGCACCCCTCCTCCCTCCAACTCAGGGACTTGAGACCCCAGATCCTTCTCTCTGAAACTCAGGAATCTGGGCCCCCAGCCCCTTTCACCTGGGTCCCAGCTAACCCGATCCTCCTCTCCTGGGTCGCCTAGACCCAGGAGTCCGGCCCCCCATTGAAAGGACCCCCAGGTTACATCATCCATTCAGACTGCCCTTGCCACGATGGAATTCTGTGGCTCCTGCCAAGTGGGTCAAATGCCATGGGTCAGGCGCAGGGAGGGTGATTGGGCGGGACTGTCTGGGTATAAATTCTGGAGCTTCTGCATCTATCCCAAAATACAGGAGTGTTCTGTCTGCTGAGGATCCAGCTGAAGGACCCAGGCGCTCAGGCCACCTGAGCAGCGATCTGTGAATCTGCTCACCTGGACAGCCGGAATCTGGCACCGATTCTAAACCACTAGCTTCTCCAAGCTCACACCCCGGAGATCACCTGAGGACCTGAGCCATTGATGGACTCAGACGAGACCGGGTTCGAGCACTCAGGACTGTGGGTTCCTGTGCTGGCTGGTCTTCTGCTGGGAGCCTGCCAGGCACACCCCATCCCTGACTCCAGTCCTCTCCTGCAATTCGGGGGCCAAGTCCGGCAACGGTACCTCTACACAGATGATGCCCAGCAGACAGAAGCCCACCTGGAGATCAGGGAGGATGGGACGGTGGGGGGCGCTACTCACCAGAGCCCCGAAAGTGAGTGTGGGCCAGAGCCTGGGTCTGAGGGAGGAGGGGCTGTGGGTCTGGATTCCTGGGTCTGAGGGAGGAGGGGCTGGGGGCCTGGACTCCTGAGTCAGAGGGAGGGGGGCGCTGGGGTACTGGACTCCT
>NW_012115710.1:5365390-5367013 GCF_000951035.1 Colobus angolensis palliatus | reverse complement strand
GGGCTGGAGGTCTGGACTCCTGGGTCTGAGGGAGGAAGGGGCTTCGGCCTGGACTCCTCCTGGGTCTGAGGGAGGAGGAGGGGTGGGCTTGGACTCCCGGGGCTGGGACAGAGCTGGGTGGGAGGGATCCTCTAAGCACCTTACCGCTTTCTCCCCTTAGGTCTCCTGCAGCTGAAAGCCTTGAAGCCAGGAGTTATTCAAATCTTGGGAGTCAAGACCTCCAGGTTCCTGTGCCAGAAGCCAGATGGGGCCCTGTATGGATCGGTGAGTTTCCCGGACCCTCCTCACCACCCACCATGCTCCTCCTATCTGTCGTCCTCATAGCCTGGGGTCTTGCTCATCCTCCTCCCTGGAGCCAGACTTGATTCTATTTGCTCTGCACACCCCCAACTGCAACCTTTGGAGGTTGAAGTTGTTGACATCAATGTTTGCAAGATGAGGAAACTGAGGCCCAGGCCGAGGCACCACTGACCTCAATCATGTGATGTGTGGATGCTGGAGTGACCTGAGACTCGGGTTATTGGGAGTCTCGTGACTCAGTAACCCCTGCACCTGCCCACACGGCCCCTGTGTGCACGGCTCATGCTGGGCACAGGGACACTCAGGGAAGCCATGGCCAGTAAAGTGACCAGGACCTTGAGCGCTAGGGAGACCCCCCGCCTGGCCTTAGAGAACATTGACAGCTCCTCCAAGGGCTGGAATGTTCTCTGTGAAGTCTGAACTGGAAGGCCTGGGGTAAAAATGAAAACTGCCTTCGCTGTTTTGTTTCCTAGAGGAGAGACTGGGGCCTGAACCCCTGGGTCTCAGGGAGGAGGTGCTGGGGGCCTGGGCCTCTGGGTCTGAGGGAGGAGAGACTGGGGGCCTGGACTCCTGGGTCTGAGGGAGGCAGGGCTAGGGCCTGGATCCTGGGTCCTACAGCAGGAAAACATAGAGGGACCCTGTCTCTGATCCTGTTTTTGTCCCCTAGCTCCACTTTGACCCTGAGGCCTGCAGCTTCCGGGAGCTGCTTCTTGAGAACGGATACAATGTTTACCAGTCTGAGGCCCACGGCCTCCCACTGCACCTGCCGGGAAACAAGTCCCCACACCGGGACCCTGCGTCCGGAGGACCAGCTCGCTTCCTGCCACTACGAGGCCTGCCCCCCGCACCCCCAGAGCCGCCAGGAATCCTTGCCCCCCAGCCCCCCGATGTGGGCTCCTCGGACCCTCTGAGCATGGTGGGACCATCCCAGGGCCGAAGCCCCAGCTACGCTTCCTGAAGCCAGAGGCTGTTTACTATGACTTCTCCTCTTTATTTATTAGGTTATTTATCTTATTTATTTTTTTATTTTTCTTACTTGAGATAATAAAGAGTTTGAGAGGAGGATGAGAATGAGCATGTGTGAGCGTCTGAGGGAAGACATGGGATCTGTTTCGTCTCCCTTACCCCATACAATCCCCTTTACACTTCCCCGCACGTGGTCCTAGGGTCCTGGCTTCCCACTGAGCCTCTTCTTCTCCTCTCTTCTCTTTTTTTTTAAGATGGAGTCTCGCTCTGTCACCCAGGCTGGAGTGCAGTGGCGTGATCTTGGCTCACTGCAAACTCCGCCTCCCGGGTTCAAGCGATTCTCCTGCCTCAGCCTCC
>NW_012115710.1:5360602-5364105 GCF_000951035.1 Colobus angolensis palliatus | reverse complement strand
GGTGGTGGGCACCTGTAGCCCCAGCTACTCGGGAGGCTGAGGCAGGATAATGGCGTGAACACAAGAGGTGGAGCTTGCAGTGAGCTGAGATCATGCCACTGCACTCCAGCCTGGGCAACAGAGCAAGACTCCATCTCAAATAAATAAATAAATAATAGAAATAAAATGAAAGGGCAGGACTTCTTTCTACAACCCCTCGACTTGTGTGAGCATTGTGTAACTATTTCTCAGAGCTACCTCAATAACAGGGGAGCTTTTATAAGGTGATACAGCACACTCACACCCTCATGGGAGATGTAGTTTTCTGGCATCATTTAGCAGCAGGAATGAGATCTGTTGGGCCTCAAATCTGGGACAAGGACTCTTGGGTCCTGGGGTAGGTTTGGTGCTAGTGTGACACCCAAGTTCTGGGGAATCAGTGGGCTGGACATCCGGATACCTGGGTCACAGGAGAACCAGGGACTACAGACTTAGGCATCCAGGTCTGAGAAAAAAGGGGCTGGAGGGTAGCAGTTTGGAGTCTCAGGAAGAGGAGCTGAAACCTGGAATCCTTCCATCCGGGTCCTTATGAACTTTTTAATATTTATTTATTTATCTTTTTTTTTTTTTTCTGTGATGGAGTCTCGCTCTGTCACCAGGCCTGAGTACAGTGGCGCAATCTCGGCTCACTGCAACCTCCGTCTCTGGGGTTCAAGCGATTCGCTTGCCTCAGCCTCCCGAGTAGCTGGGACTACAGACAAGCGCCACCACGCCCGGCTAATTTTTGTATCTTTTGTAGACACGAGGTTTCACCATGTTGGCCAGGATGATCTCGATCTCTTGACCTCGTGATCCGCCTGCCTCGGCCTTCCAAAGAGCTAGAATTAGAGGTGTCAGGCCACTGCGCCAGGCCAGTTTGTTTGTTTGTTTGATTGATTGTCTGTTTTGAGACAGAGTTTCACTCTTGTTGCCCAGGCTGGAGTGCAATAGCACAATCTAGGCTGACTGCAACCTCCGCCTCCTGGGTTCAAGTGATTCTCCTGCCTCAGCCTCCTGAGTACCTGGGATTACAGGCATGCGCCATCACGCCCAGCTAATTTTGTAATTTTAGTAGAGATGGAGTTTCTCCACGTTGGTCAGGCTGGTCTCGAACTCCCAGCCTCAGGCGATCCACCCACCTCGGTCTCCCAAAGTGCTGGGATTATAGGCATGAGCCTCCACGCCTGGCTGTTTTTTGAGAGAGAGTCCTGCTCTGTCACCCAGGCTGGAGTGCAGTGGCACAATCTCGGTTCACTGCCACCTCTACCTCCTGGGCTCAAGCGATTCTCCTGCCTCAGCCTCCGGAGTAGCTGGGGTTACAGGCACCACCATTACGCCCAGCTAATTTTTTGTGTTTTTCGTAGAGATGAGGGTTCACCATGTTGGTGAGGCTGGTCTCAAACTCTTGACCTCAAGTGATCTGCCCACCTTGGCCTCTCAAAGTGCTGGGATTACAGGCATGAGCCACTGCACCCGGCGTTTTTATTTAATTAATTAATTAGTTTATTTATTTATTTATTTTTGAGACGGAGTCTCTCTCTGCCTCCCAGGCTGGAGTGCAGTGGCATGATCTCAGCTCACTGCAACCTTCACCTCCCGGGTTCAAGCGATTCTCCTGTCTCAGCCTCCCGAGTAGCAGGGATTACAGGTGTGTGTCACTCCACCCGGCCCGGACTTCAGCTGGGACTCCTTCCATTGGGGTCCTTATGTAATGAGTGTCGTAGATTCCAGTTCCGGCAAGCGAAGTTGCCTGGTCTCGCTCCCCTCATACCACCGAGATTTCCACATTGTTCTTCAAGCCACTTCCTGGTAGGAAGGAAGCTGGCCTGGGCCAGCCCCCGCTGCCGCAGCCCCGCGGGAATTGTCATCCTGGACCGTTCATTTTAAGTCCAAAGTTCAAGAGAGAGAAATATGACAGTCAAAAGGGCCTAACTGGGGGCGGCCGAGGGCCCCTGGAGGGATTCGATGCCCCGAAGAAATGAAAGTCACCATTTGTAGAAAGTGCAGTTTTCGACTCTGATCGCACAAGCCTGGCTCAGTCAAGGGAAAGAAACAGAATTTGAGATTTCATAAAGCTCCGAGCAGTGGTTTAGGCCCTGGGGGTGACTCAGGTGAGATGTGGGCTCCTTGTCAGAAGAGACCACCTACTGTTGTCAAGGAAAGGAGAAGCGGCCAGTGTGGAAAGGAGGAGGGAGCGCTGGGCACCATCTGACCTGGTTCCCACCCACCCACCATGCCAGGCCGGAGACCAGGAGACGCAGACCCAGAGGGAAGGGAAAAGCCAGATACCCAGAGAGAAGGTGGGACGGGGACCTGATGGGGAGTCGGAGACCCAGAGACAGGGAGACAGACACCCAGAGACAGAGGGAGAGTCCCAAAGAGAGAGGACAGAGACCCAGAGAGAGGGGGACAGAGGCCCAGGGAAAAAGGAAGACAGAGACCCAGAGAGAGGGAGACAGAGACTCAGAGAGAGAGTAGGACAGAGACTCAGAGAGGAACAGAGACCCACGGACAGAGGGGGACAGAGATCCAGAAAGAGGAAAGGCAGGCAGGGAAACTGAGAAATGTGTTCAAATGCGGACATTTCTCTGTCTCTGAGGACCTTGAACTCCCAATCCTGTTGTACCCCCTTCCTCTTTCCTCATCTGGTCAGTCTGGGGTCCCCTGTCTGCAAAGCCTGTCCTCGGTTGCTGTCGTGCAGCAGACCACCGATCCTCCGCAGGGTCCAGCTCACCAGCTCTTGATGCTTCTAGACCTGCATCCAGACTCAGCTACTGGCAGGTTGCACAGGATGAGCTTCAGGGTGTGGGCGGTGAGGGGCTACCATGTGCACCCAGAGAACTGCAAGACCTTCCCCACTGATACTGACAGAACCCACACTGAGAAGCTGGTCTGGGATGGGATCTCTGGGGAACGGTGGGGCAGGATGGAAGCAATTGAACGTTGAATTGGTATGAATTTATTGACAGAGATTCCACACTCAAGCATTGGCTATACGGGCTGGGAGTGACTCTAATTCACTCTTTGATTGACTGAAATCTGGATCCCAAATCCTTTGTAAAAGTTGGCCAGGTGCAGTGGCTCACCCTTATAATCCCAGCACTTTGGGAGGCTGAGGCAGGAGGATTCCTTAAGGCCAGGAGTTTGAGACCAGCCTGGGTAACATAACGAGATACCATCTCTACAAAAATTAAAATTTCGGGCCGGGCACTGTGGCTCACGCCTGTAATCCCAGCACTTTGTAAGGCCAAGGCGGGCGGATCACAGGGTCAGGAGACGGACACCATCCTGGTCAACATGGTGAAACCCCATCTCTACTAAAAATACAAAAATTAGCTGGTGCAATAGTGCATGCCTGTAATCCCAGCTACTCAGGAGGCTGAGGCACGAGAATCACTTGAACCCAGGAGGCAAAGGTTGCAGTGAGCCAAGATCGTGCCGCTGCACTCCAGCCTGGTGACAGAACGAGACTCCATCTGTAAAAA
>NW_012115710.1:5353265-5353814 GCF_000951035.1 Colobus angolensis palliatus | reverse complement strand
AAAAAAAAAAAAAAAAAAAAAAAAATTCAACTACTCTGGAAGCTGAGGTGGGATGATCACCTGAGCCTGGGAGATTGTTGGTGGCTGTGTCACAGCACTCCAGCCTGTGCCACACAGTGAGATCTGTCTCTAAAAAATAAAAAATTAGACCAGACATGGTGGCTCACACCTGTAATCCCAGCACTTTGGGAGGCTGAGTGGGGAGGATTGCTTGAGACCAGGAGTTTGAGACCAGCCTGGGTAACATAGCGAGATTCCCATCTCTACAAAAAATACAAAAATTAGCCAGGTGTAATCCTGGCTACTCGGGAGGCTGAGGTGGGAGGCTCACTTGAGCCCAGGAGGCCAAGGCTGCAGTGAGGTATTACCACACCACTGCACTCCAGAACAAGTAGGCTGCAGAGAAAGACTCCATCTCAAAAAAAATTTTTTTTTCTCTGTTGTGTCTATTTCCTCTTGTGCTCTTTCTAATTTAGCCTTCATTTATGATTTTTTTCTTTTTTTTTGAGACAGAGTCTCACTCTACTGCCCAGGCTGGAGTGCGGTGGC
>NW_012115710.1:5351107-5352694 GCF_000951035.1 Colobus angolensis palliatus | reverse complement strand
CTCAGCCTCCCAAAGTGCTGGGATTACAGGCGTGAACCACTGCGCCTGGCCCTGGCTAGTTTTTTTAACTTTTACTTTTGTAAAGACAGGGTGTCATTATGTTGGCCAGGCTGGTCTTGAACTCCTGGACTCAAGCCATCCTCCCACCTCGGCCTCCCACAGTGCTGGGATTATAGGTGTGAGCTACTGCGCCTGACTGTTTGTCTTAATTTCCCTCTTCCTATAAGGACTCCAGTCATATAGGATTTAGCACACACCCCAGTATGAGCTCCCCTTAACTTGATTCCATCTACAAAGACCCTATTTCCCAGTAAGATCACATTCAGAGGTTTCGGGTAGACATGAAGCCTCCAGGACACTATTTTCCCTCAGTGCACAGCTCTACATAAAGTTGGTCACACTCCTCTTCTTGTTGCCCAGGCTGGAGTGCAATGGCGCAATTTCCATTCACTGCAACCTCTGCCTCCGGGGTTCAAACGATTCCCCTGCCTCAGCCTCCCAAGTAGCTGGGTGAGGAACTTCAAAATGACATGACTGGCTGGGCACGGTGGCTCACGTCTGTAATCCCAGCACTTTGGGAGGCCAAGGCGGGTAGATCACGAGGTCAGGAGTTTGAGACCATCCTGGCTAATATGGTGAAACCCTGTCTCTACTAAAAATAGAAAAACAAAATTAGCCGGGCATGGTGGTGGGCACCTGTAGTCCCAGCTACTCGGAAGGCTGAGGCAGAAGAATGGCGTGAACCCAGGAGGTGGAGCTTGCAGTAAGCTGAGATTGCACCACTGCACTCCAGCCTGGGCGACAGAGCGAGACTCCGTCTCAAAAAAAAAAAAGAAAGAAAGAAAGAAAAAGAAAAGAAAAAAAATCTCTCCAGCCATGGTAGTGGGCACCTGAGGTCCCAGCTACTCGGGAGGCTGAGGCAGGAGAATCGCTTGAACCCGGGAGATGAAGGTTGCGGGTGAGCCAAGATCTTGCCACTGCACTCCAGCCTGGGTGACAGAGTGAGCCCCTGTCTCTCTCTATATATATAATAAATAGGCTGACTCTTTGCTGTTTCCCCACAGTACTGTATTCAATATATAACCGCTCAGCACAGCCACCTCTCCAACATTCAGGAGCAAACTGTATCCCTTGGTTCTTGCCCCCACCATTATCAGAACCTTCCCTCTGCTTTACTCTCTGAGCACTTGCCAAGATCAGTTTGGGTTTTGTTTCTCTGTTAGTTTTCACCGGCGTGGAGCTTTGTCCTTCCAAGAGGGAGGTTCTACAGAGTGAGCATTTCCCCGACCTCTGGGGAGCCAGGCTATTTAGCATCTTTCAGCTTCTCCACCGCACCCTATCCTCACCTACTCACTGGAGCCCCTAGAGATTTGACCACTGTTCTTGTTTTCTTTTCTTTTCTTTTCTTTTCTTTTCTTTTCTTTTCGGGGTGGGGGAGGGGGACAGGGCCACTGTTGCCCAGGCTGGAGTGCAGTGGCACAATCTTGGCTTTCTGCAACCTCTGCCTCCCAGGTTCAAGCAATTCTCCTGCCTCAGCCTCCTAAGTAGCTGGGATTATAGGTGCCCCCACCTGGCTAATTTTTTGTA
>NW_012115710.1:5343461-5343887 GCF_000951035.1 Colobus angolensis palliatus | reverse complement strand
AAAACAAAACAAAACAAACAAACAAAAACCTCCCAGAGAGCTCCCTTATCCTTTCACCAAGTGGAAACACAGCAAGAAGGTGCCAGCAATGAACCAGGAAACTGGCCCACACCAGACACAGAATCTGCTGGTGCCTATGTTGGACTCCGCACCCTCCAGAACTATGAGAGATACATATTTGTTCCTTAAGCTACACAGTCTGGGGTGTTTTTATCACAACAGACTGAATGCCCTCTTCTAAGTCAATTCTCACCAAGCCGACATTCCAGGGCAAAGCCCGTGTTATCTTAGACTTTGTCATAACCACATGAATTGGATTATTTATTTATTTATTTATTTATGAGATGCAGTTTTGCTCTTATTGCCCAGGCTGGAGTGCAATGACAAGATCTTGGCTCACTGTAACCTCCGCCTCCTAGGTTCAAG
>NW_012115710.1:5335874-5341586 GCF_000951035.1 Colobus angolensis palliatus | reverse complement strand
AAAAAAAAAAAAAAAAATACAAAAATTTGCCGGGCGTGGTGGTACACACCTACAGTCCCAGCTACTCGGGTGGCTGAAGTGGGTGGGTGGCCTGAATCCAGGAGTTCGAGGCTTCAGTGAGCTATGATTGTACCACTGCACTCCAGCTTAGGTGACAGAGCAATACCCTGTCTTTAAAAATAAATAAATAAATTTTCTTAACTTGGAAACAGTCACAAACATTTAAAAATGTGGAAGTACAGTACAAGCGATTCTTATTTTTCAGAACCATTTGAACCATTTGAAAGTCACATGTCCCCCTGAAACCTCTTGAAACCCATTAACACATACTCCAATGTGTACTTTCTGTAAACAAGGACATTCTCCTTTATAACCACAGCACGGCCGTCAAAATCAGAAAAGTAGCCTTGACCCATGACTACTCTGGAATCGCCAGACCTCCTTCGTGTTTGCCACATGTCCCAGTGATGCTTTTTATGACAAAAGAATGCAGTTCAGAGCCGGGCGTGGTGGCTCACACTTGTAATCCCAACACTTTGGGAGGCCAAGGCAGGCAGATCACCTGAGGTCCGGAGTTTGAGACCAATCTGGCCAACATGGCAAAACCCTGTCTCTACTAAAAATGCAAAAATTACCCAGGTGTGGTAGTGGATGCCTGTAACCCCAGCTACTTGGAAGGCTGAGGCAGGAGAATCGCTTGAACCCTGGAGGAGGAGGTTGCAGTGAGCCGAGATTGTGCCACTGCACTCCAACCCCGGGTGACAACAGCGAAACTCTATCTCAAAAAATAAAAAGAAAAGAAAAAATAGCCGGGCGTGGTTGTGGACACCTGTAATCCCAGCTACTCAGGAGGCTGAGGCAGGACAGTCTCTTGAACCTGGGAGGTGGAGGTTGTAGTGAGCCAAGACTGCACCACACTCCAACCTGGGCAACAAAGTGAGACTCTGCTCTCCGCCCCCGCCAAAAATAAAAAGAATGCAGTTCAGGGTCATGCACCGCTTCTGAGGGCAGGTCTCTTTGAAAGTCATGAAGGGCAGTTCCTCAGTCTTCCCTGGTGTTCACGACCTTGGCATTTGGAACGTTGCAGGCCGGTTATCGAGTCGTCTCTCCCTCTGTGTGGATTTATTTGATGTTTCCTCGTGATCGGATTCTTTGGCAGCACGACGACTGACATCATGCCGTGTGTTTCTCACTGAAAGTCAGGTCACTCACAGCGTCCACCTCTCCAGTTTCTGATGACATTTGCTTCAGTCACATGATGCAGGTGGCATCGGCCGGACTTGTCCTTTGCCAAGCAATGAGAGCTTTGAAACTATGCTAATATCACATTCCTCAGGAAATCTTCAGGATTTTTTTGTTTTCTTGTGAACCACCATGCCTGGTCCAAGTTATTATTTTTTTAATTGATTTATTTTTTTAGAGACAGGGTCTTGCTCTATTGCCCAGGCTGGAATGCAGTGGTACAATCATAGCTCACTGCAGCCTCAACCTCACCAGGCTCGGTGATCCTCCCACGTCAGCCTCCTGAGTAGCTGGGAACAGAACGCCATCACTGCAGGATGCCACGCCTGGCCCTTCCAATTATTAATGGATTTACTTACGTCTGTGTGGACTCATGGTTTCCTATTTTTTTCCATGAGTTATAATCAGTTATATCATTCTCTATTTTTGGTGTTCAAACTTACTTATTTTGATGCTCTTTTTATTTATTTATTTATTTATTTTTTTCCTTTCAAGGCAGAGTCTCCATCTGTCTCCCAGGCTAGAGTACAGGGGCACGATCTTGGTTCACTGCAACCTCCACCTCCTGGGTTCAAGCGATTCTCTTGCCTCAGCCTCCCGAGTAGCTGGCACTACAGGCGTGCACCACCACACCCGGCTAATTTTTTTTTATTTTTAGTAGACATGAGGTTTCACCATGTTGGTCAGGCTGGTCTCAACCTCTTGACCTCATGATCTGCCTGCCTCAGCCCAAAGTGCTGGGATTATAGGTGTGAGCCGCTGCACCCAGCTCTTTATTTACTTTTTGGGTTACTCTATATTTTGTCCTCTATTTTCCCAGTGGGAGCCCCCTCAAACTGGTGGCTATGTGCTTTGTTTGTTTTTGAGACAAGATCTCGCTCTGTCACCCAGAATGGATTGCAGTGGTGCGATTCGGCTCACTACTACCTCCGCTTCCCGGGCTCAAGCCTTCATCCCATTTCAGCCCCCAAGTAGCTGGGATTACCAGACGTGCACCACCATGCCTGGCTAATTTTTATATTTTTAGTAGAGACGGGGTTTCACCATGTTCCCCAGGCTGGTCTTGGACTCCTGGCCTTAACTCATCTGCCCGCCTCAGCCTCGCAAAGTGCTGGGATTGCAGATGTGAGCTACCGCGCCCAGCCTGTTTGTTTTAATCAGCTCTCAAGGGATTGGAAGCTCTGCGTTTTTGACATGCCTCCATTAGTCACACTTGAGTTGTTCCTGATTTCTGGTACAGCAAAATGTTCTAAGCTCATTTTTTTTCTTTCTCTAAAGCAGCTCTAGAATCAGCCGTTTCTCCAAGGAGCCCTGGTTCCTTTCAGAATGGGAAGCCAAGATCCAAACACTAACAGGGCTCGTTGCTTTTGTTTTTGAATTTTGGTTGCTAATGGGTCCTCTCAGTGGACAGAGTTCATATATATACACACACATATATACATATATACACACATATACATATATACACATATACATATATATACATATATACTATATACACGCACACACACTACACACACATATGTGCAGCCGGGCACAGTGCCTCACACCTGTAATCTCAGCACTTTGGGAGGCTGAGGCAGGAGGACTGCTTGAGCCCAAGAGTTCAAGACCAGCCTAGGCAACATAGCGAGGCCCAGTCTCTACTAATAACTAAAAAATTAGCTGGGCTTAGTGGTGCACACCTGTGGTCCCAGCTACTCAAAAGGCTGAGGCTAGAGGATTGCTTGAGCCCATGAGGCAGAGTCTGCAGTGACGCATGATCATGCCACTGCATTCCAGCCTGAGTGATGGAGACACTCCGTCTCAACAAACAAATATATACATGTATGTGTGTAGTATGCTGTATATATCACATTGTACATAATATGTTACATTATATACTACATGTATCACATTGTATATTATATAAACCCCATGTAATATATCTGTTATATCTATTGTGTGTATGTTATGTATATATATCTACATAGGAGGTATGTATACATATACACGCATACATTAGGTATATTTCCATATCTATTTGTATATTTCCATATCTATTTCTGCATATTGAGAATGACACATCCAATTCAAATCCAATATCTGACCAGGCATGGTAGCTCATGCCTGTAATACCAACATTTTGGAAGGCCGAGGTGGGTCACTTGAGGTCAGAAGTTCGAGACCAGCCTGGCCAACATGGCAAAACCCTGTCTCTACTAAAAATACAAAAATTAGCTGAGTGTGGTGGCAGGCACTTGTAATCCCAGCTACTCAGGAGGCTGAGGTGGGAGAATCACTTGAACCTGGAAGGCAGAGGCTGCAGTGAGCCAAGATGGTGCCACTGCACTTCAGCCTGGGAGACAGAATGAGACTCCATCTCAAAAAAAAAAAAAAAATCCAACACCTAGACTGGGTGCCGTGGCTTACACCTGTAATCCCAGCACTTTGGGAGGCCAAGGCGGGCAGATCACTTGAGGTCAGGAGTTTGAGACCAACCTGGCCAACATGGTGAAACCCCATCTCCACTAAAAATACAAAAATTAACCAGGTGTGCTGCTGGAGGCCTGTAATCCCAGCTACTCGGGTGGCTGAGGCAGGAGAATCGCTTGAACCCAGGAGGTGGAGGTTTCAGTGAACCAAGATTGTGCCACTTCACTCCAGACTGGACAACAGAGTGAGACTCTCTCAAAAAAATAAATAAATAAATAAAGACAAATTCAATACCTCTAGTTTTCTCCCTTTCCATATTTATATCCACCTTTTCTGACAGTGAGAAATATGACTTCATTTTTCTTAATTTCCTTATGAGTCAATTCTCCTGTACGTTAGCCATCTTTCATCTCCACAGCTGTCCCCTCCTTCTACCTCCCCTGTGCCCTCTGCACCCAGCTTGGGCCGACTCCCCCAGCTACAGCACCCCCATCCTATTAGCTTAGGGGACTTATGTTTCCTACTTGGGTGCCCCCACTGTGCTGAGCTGCTCACATGAGTAAATGCCTCCTTCACCCCAATAAGGCCCTCACACCCCACTTCCGGGCCACTGTGCCGCCAACACCCCAAGCTGGCCTTGCCTGCCCCACCTCAAACCTTAGAATTTTATTGTTCAGGAAAAGTTTAGGGAAGGGGAAGAATGCTGATTTCTATTTCATGTATTTGACCATATCAATGTTTTCTTTTCTGGCCTCTGAAGTTTGAGTCACAATAACACCCATGTTATAGAATAACTTTCCATTGCTTACTTCTCACTAGTTATGGTTTCTTATTTCATACTGAAGACTTTGATCCATCTGGAGTTTATTCAGTGGGTTATTTTTATTTTTTTATTCCTTCCTTCACTTGGATTGAATGGGTTTTCTGTATTTCTGCTTTTTCGTATTTACTTTTTTTATCAAAGTTATATATGTACACAGTAAAGTCACACAGTGCTACGTGTTCAGTTTAACCTTCCCTGTGCTGTCCCATTAGTAATTGATCTCTGAATTAGTTATAGCAATGTGAACCACTGGGATGGACCCATGCTAAAATATCAGTGGTTTGAACAATTTTTTTTTTTTTTTTTGAGATGGAGTCTCACTCTTTCACCTGGGCTGGAGTATAGTGGTGCGATCTTGGCTCACTGCAACCTCTGCCTCCTGGGTTCAAACGATCCTCCTGCCTCCGTCTCCAGAGTAGCTGGGATTACAGGCACCCGCCACTATGCCCAGCTAATTTTTTGTATTTTTAGTACAGACAGGGTTTCACCATGTTGACCAGGCTGGTCTGGAACTCCTGATCTCGTGATTCGCCAGCCTCGGCCTCCCAAAGTGCTGGGATTAAAGCTGTGAGCCACCTCGCCTGGACTAATTGTTTTTTTTTTTTTTTTTTTTAACAGAGAGATGGGGTCTCAACATTGCCCAGTAGTCTCAAACTCCGGGCTCGAGCAACCCTCTTGCCTCGGCCTCCCAAAGTGCTGGGATTACAGGTGTGAGCCACTGTGCCTAGCCCTACAATTAATTTTTGATTCTATTCACGTAAAGCCTAATTAGTAGAAAGGCAGAGGATCAAGGACCCAGGCTGATAGCAGCTCTGCCATTTTCACATGTGGCTTCCAAAGTCTCTCTGGGTATGGGAAGCAGGCTCCCAGGTGAACCACAATGATCCTCACATCTTGGTATCTATGCCATGTGCAGTCCTCTCCCACATTGCACTAGGGTTGGCCTTTGTGATGGATATCACAGGATAGAAGTGGTGGGATGGGCCAGGCGCATTGGCTCACACCTGTAATCCCAGCACTTTAGGAGGCTGAGACAGGAGGATCACTTGAGCCCAAGAGGTCAAGACCAGCCTGAGACCCCCGTCTCTACAAGAAATGTAAAAATTAGGCCGGGCACAGTGGCTCATGCCTGTAATCCCAGCACTTTGGGAGGCAGAGGTGGGCAGATCACCTGAGGTCGGGAGTTTGAGACCAGCCTGACCAACATGGAGAAACTCTGTTTCTACTAAAAA
>NW_012115710.1:5330628-5331699 GCF_000951035.1 Colobus angolensis palliatus | reverse complement strand
TAAACCCGGGAGGCGGAGCTTGCAGTGAGCTGAGATCTGGCCACGGCACTCCAGTCTGGGTGACAGAGAGCGACTCCGTCTCAAAAAAAAAAAATTAGCCAGGCGTGGTGGTGGGTGCCTGTAATCCCAGCTACTCCGGAGGCTGAGGCAGGAGAATTGCTTGAACTGGAGGGGTGGAGGTTGCAGTAAGCTGAGATTGCGCCACTGCACTGCAGCCTGGGTGACAGAGTAAGACTCCGTCTCAATAAAAAAAAGAGAAGAAGAAGAAAAAAAAAAACAAACTATGTGATACAGCAAATGTTTGTTATTTAAGCTGTGAGGAATTAACTTGGGGTTAATTTGTTAGCAATAGATGGCTGCTACACTGCGATCTGCATCCAACGGGCAGGTGGAGAAGAGAGAGAGGGCACATTAGAAGTGCCCTAATGGGGAGGCGGAGATGGGTGGATCACAAGGTCAGGAGATCGGGACTATTCTGGCTAACACGGTGAAACCCTGTCTCTACTAAAAATACAAAAAATTCGCCGGAGGAGGTGGCGGGCGCCTGTAGTCGCAGCTACTCGGGAGCCTGAGGCAGGAGAATGGCGTGAACCCAGGAGGCGGAGCTTGCAGTGAGCTGAGATGCCGAGATCGTGCCACAGAACTCCAGCCTGGGCGACAGAGCAAGACTCCATATCAAAAAACAAACAAACAAACAGAACAAAAAGAAGTGCATTAATGGGTGTGGCTGGAAGTGAGGCAGGGCTCTTCTGCCTATATTCTCATTGGCCAGATCCACTCACATAACCCCAGTGACTTGCAAGGAATGCTGGGAGATGTACTCTCCCAGGGGTACTGTCACAAGGTAACAAATATATATTTGGTCTCTGCCCCCAGTTTCTGGAACTGAGCTCTGAAACTCCTTATAATTTCGCAAATGTTAGGGATGCCAGGAGCATCTTTTGTTCTAATATTTGATCTTTGACCCCAGCTCCCGACAAAGAGCTCCTAAATCCCTTGGAATTTCCTGAGTAATGAGAGCATCATTTTTTCTTTTTCTTTTCTTCTTTCTTTTTCTCTTTTTTTTTTTTT
>NW_012115710.1:5328112-5329418 GCF_000951035.1 Colobus angolensis palliatus | reverse complement strand
GCTCCGCCTCCCGGGTTCACGCCATTCTCCTGCCTCAGCCTCCCGAGTAGCTGGGACTACAGGCGCCCGCCACCTCGCCCGGCTAGTTTTTTTTTTTGTATTTTTTAGTAGAGACGGGGTTTCACTGTGTTAGCCAGGATGGTCTCGATCTCCTGACCTCATGATCCACCCGTCTCGGCCTCCCAGAGTGCTGGGATTACAGGCTTGAGCCACCGCGCCCGGCCATCTTCTAGGAACTTAAAAGAAGAACCAGGTGTACAGGCGGAACATGAGAGTGGACAAGGAGCGTGACCATTGAAGCACAGCACCACGGGGAGATGTTTAAGCCTTCAGATGACTGCGGACAGGCCTGGCTAATGTCAGGCCTCCCACAAGAGCTGGTGGAGCAGACTGTTCTCTAACTCCCCCAGGGAAGGGGAAACTCCCTTTCCCAGTCTGCTAAGTAACGGGGGCCTTCCCAGGCACTGGCGCCACCACCAGACCAAGGCATCCTTAAGCAGCCCTTATCTGGGCGTGACAGAAGGCTCACACTCTTGTCTTCCGGTCACTTCTCACAATGTCCCTTCAGCTCCTAACGCTGTATCACCTGTTTTTTCCTCAGTTATGATAATAAAACAGAGATTAATACTAAAACTAATTATTGATAATATCCATATATAATCATCTCTATATTCTACTGCTAGTATAACTTTTCTTATTCTAAGTATTTTCTTTATTCTATTGAAACAGTATGTGCCTTCAGTCTCTTGCCTCGGCACCTGGGTGACTTTCCACCCACAGTTCTGGGGGGAGAAGCACCCCAACTCCATGGAGATGCCCAACCTGGAAGCTCCTCCAACCCCATCCTGTGCTTCCGTGCTTGGGAAGCACTCGGATGTTGCCTTTTGCACCCCTTTATCTGACAGGTTTTATTTTATTATATGATAAACTGATACATGTGTTTTCCTTAGTTCTGTGAGGCATTGTAGCAAATTTCTGAGCCCAAGGAGGGAGTCATGGGAACCCCCAATTCTAGCCAGTCAGTCAGAAGCTCGGGTGAGACTATGTGGATTTCTGATTGGCATCTCCCAAGGGGCAGCCTCATGGGACTCAGCCTTTCACCTGTGGGATCTGATGGTATCTCCGGGCAGATCATGTCAGAATTGGACTGAATTGTGGGACACCTAGCTTGGGTAGGAGAATTTGTCAGCGTGGGAAAAACCCCACACACCTGATAACAGAAGTGTTGAGTGTGAGCCTGAGAAATCAGGTGGTTTTTTCTAGATCAGATCCATGGAAGGGGAACACAAATTTTTTTTTTTTTTTT
>NW_012115710.1:5327258-5327822 GCF_000951035.1 Colobus angolensis palliatus | reverse complement strand
CACTGCAACCTCCGCCTCCTGGGTTCAAGTGATTCTGGTGCCTCAGCCTCCCAAGTAGCTGGGATTACAGGCACCCACCACCACACCTGGCTAACTATTGTATTTTTAGCAGAGATGGGGTTTCACCATTTTGGCCAGGTTGGTCTTGAACTCCTGACCTCAGGTGTTCCTCCTGCCTCAGCTTCCCAACATGCTGGGATTACAGGCACGAGACACCGCGCCCAGCCAAATGCCACATCTTTGAAGAGACATTTCCTAACCTATTAGCCCACTTCCTGCCCTCAATGCCAGCTCCCCGTCTACTAGAGTCCCACTGCAATGCGTAGGGCCAGGGTCAGGGTTGGGTTTATTGCTAAATGCATCTGACCCACCACCTACCTACAAGTCAACCCCACCCCTGCTTTCTGCAGGATTCACAGTGTGCTTCACATTATCGCTAGGACTGTCTTCCAAGCTGCTGATACCCACGCTGCAAAATTTGAAGCCAGTACTTTATTTATTTATTTATTTTTGTTATTTTGTTGTTGTTATTGAGACAGAATCTCGCTCTGTTGCCCAGGCTGG
>NW_012115710.1:5324571-5325667 GCF_000951035.1 Colobus angolensis palliatus | reverse complement strand
CTTGAAGCCGGGACGCCAAGGTTGTGGTGAGCTGAGATCATGCCATTGCACTCCAGCCCAGGCAACAGTGCAAGACCCCCCATCTCAAAACAAAACAAAACAAATTTAAAAAGTACAACTGCACTTTTGTTCCTTGGAGATATTGCATACCAGTCTTCCCTAATATTCCGTACTGTATTTTTCTTATTGTAACTAAAGAAGATGTAAGTAAACTTTTTACCAGGCACTCCATAGATGTCCCCAAATCCCCTCCATTTACCTTGTGGGCAAAGACCATCCTCAAGCCGGATGATTCCTTAGGACCCAGGGAATTCAGAAAAGTGTTCTCCTTATGGTTATAGGGTATTACAGTGAAAAGATACAGATTAAAATCAGCCAAGGGTTACTGGCAGTTACCACTTGTAAAATAACCATCATCATCAGCAGGCCGGGTAGGCGCAGTGGCTCTTGCCTGTAATCCCAGCACTTTGGGAGTCCGAGGCAAGTGGATCACTTGAGGTCTGGAGTTCGAGACCAGCCTGGTTAACATGGTGAAACCCTGTCTCTACTAAAAACTACAAAAAAGTAGCCGGGCATGGTGGCATACGCTTGTAAACCCAGCTACTTGGGAGGCTGAGGCAGGAGAATCGCTTGAATCCAGGGAGGCGGAGGCTGCAGTGAGCTGAGATCGCGCCACTGCACTCCGGCCTAGGTGACAGAGCGAGACTCCGTCTCCATAATAATAATAATAATAATAATCAGCCAAGGGAAAAGGTGGATGGGGTAGAGTCCAGGAGATACCAGGCGGGAGCTTTCAGGTGTCCTCCCCGAGTGGAGCCCTAGACAGTGCTCAGTTCTCCCAGTAATGATATGTGACAACAGGCATGCAGTATTGCCAACTAGGGAATCTCTCCTGAGATCTTAGGATGAAATTTTTTTTTTTTTGAGACAGAGTCTTGCTCTGTCACCCAGGCTAGAGTGCAGTGTCATGATTTTGGCTCACTGCAGACTTAACCTCCCAGGTTTAAGCTATTCTCATACCTCTCCAGTAGCTGGAATTACAGGGGTACGCCACCACATCTGGCTAATTTTTTTATTTTTATTTATTTATTTATTT
>NW_012115710.1:5321597-5323676 GCF_000951035.1 Colobus angolensis palliatus | reverse complement strand
CTCCTGACCTTGTGATCCGCACATCTCGGCCTCCCAAAGTTCTGGGATTACAGGCGTGAGCCACCACGCCCGGCCTAATTTTTGTATTTTTAGTAGAGATGGGTTTTTGCCATGTGGCCCAGGCTGGTCCCAAACTCCTGGGCTCAAGGAATCTGCCCGCCTCAGCCTCCCAAAGTGTGGGATTATATTCGCGAGGCACCGTGCCCAGTCCAGGGGACAAAATTGTAAGCAAGTGTTGGTCATGTAGGTATGGCGGACAGCACGCGTGACTGACCTCAGACACTCCAGCTGCCTCCTCCTGCGGGATGGGCTAGAACAGGGACTGGTAACCAGGGGTTAATGGATCAGGGCCTGACGCCTAAATCTTTTGAACTTACATGCAAAGTAAGGGCATATAACACGGGCAGTGGTTCAGGATGTGGGTAACGAAGAGAGAGAGCCTGAGTTCCTCCACCTCTTACTACTGGAGTAACCAGGGGCAGGAGACTTCTGAATTTCAGTGCTCTTATCTGCACAAGTGGAGATGAGAGAAAAACTGTAGGGCAGTGCCTTCTAGCGGGCTTAGAGGAAGCGTCTGGACACAGTAGCTATTACTTATTTGCTTAGTCTTTAGCATTTTGCACTTTTTTTTTTTTTTTTTTTGAGATGGAGTCTTGCTCTGTCGCCCAGGCTGGAGTGCAGCGGTAGTATCTCGGTTCATTGCAACCTACTCCTCTTGGGTTCAAGCGATTCTCTGGCCTCAGCCTCCTGAGTAGCTGGGACTACAGGTGCCTGCCACCGTGCCTGCCTAATTTTTGTATTTTTAGTAAAGACGGGGTTTCACCATATTGACCAGGCTGGTCTCGAACTCCTGACCTTGTGATCCGCCCACCTCGGCCTCCCAAAATGCTGGGATTACAGGCGTGAGCCACCGCGCCCGGCCCAGCATTCTGCACATTTTATAAGTCAGTGCTTCTTTTTCCGAGTGTGGTAAAATGCAAATAACATGTAATTTGCCATTTTAAAGAGTAAAGAAATAGGCAATTAGTACATTCACAATGTTGTGTGGCCCATGTGATGAAGTGTTGCGAGATTTTCATCACCCCAAAGGGAAACTTCATGGCCACTAAGCAGTCGCTCCCTGTGCCTTCCTCTCCTGTCAGTCTCTAATTTGCACGCTGTCTCAATGTACTTTTTTTTTTTTTTGAGACGAAGTGTCACTGTTGTAGCCCAGGTTGGAGTGCAATGGCGGGATCTCGGCTCACTGCAACCTCCGCCTCCCGGATTCAAGCGATTCTCCTGCCTCAACTTCCTGAGTAGCTGGGATTACAGGCATGCGTCACCATGCCTGGCTGATTTTTGTATTTTTGGTAGAGACAAGGTTTCACCATGTCCAGGCTTGTCTGGAACTCCTGACCTCAGGTGATCCACCCGCCGTGGCCTCCCAAAGGGCTGGGAGTACAGGTGTGAGCCATCGCGCCCAGCATATTTACACATCCTGGAGATTTCATATAAATAGAATCATGCATATATAAATAGAATATGTAGCCTTTGTGACTGGCTTCTTTCACTTAGGCTAATGTTTCCAAGGCTCATTCAAGGCCTGTCAGTGCTTCATCCTTTTTTTTTTTTTGAGGCGGAGTTTTACTCTTGTTGCCCAGGCTGGAGTTCAATGGTGCAATCTCGGCTCACCGCAACATCCACCTCCCAGGTTCAAGCGATTCTCCTGCCTCAGCCTCCTCAGTAGCTGAGATTACAGTCATGTGCCACTGTGCCAGGCTAATTTTGTATTTTTAGTAGAGACAGCGTTCTCCATGTTGGCCGGGCTGGTCTCGAACTCCTGATCTCAGGTGATTCACCCGCCTCGGCCTCCCAAAGTGCTGGGATTACAGGCGCGAGCCACTGTACCGAGCCATCGCACTTTATTTTACCATTCATCTGCAGTGGACATTTGAGTTGGTTCCACATTTGGGCTGTTATAAATAATACTGCTATGTACTTTCATATACAAAATTTTGTTTGAATACCTGTTTTTGTTTTTAATTATTTTGGGTATATACCTAGGAGTGGAATTGCTGGATCACATTGATAATTCTTTTT
>NW_012115710.1:5318396-5320847 GCF_000951035.1 Colobus angolensis palliatus | reverse complement strand
TTTTGTAGAGCCCAGGTCCTACTACATTGTTATATTGGTCTGTTTTCACACTGTTAAAACTAACTACCCGAGACTGGCTAATTTATAAAGAAAAGAGGTTTAATTGACTCACAGTTCCACGGGGCTGGGGAGTCCTCAGGAAACTTACAATCATAGCGGAAGGGGAAGCAAGACACGTCTTATATGGTGGCAGGAGGGAGAAAGCGCAAGAGGAGGGAACCACCAGGCAGTTTCAAACCATCAGATCTCGTGCGAACTCACTCATGATCACCAGCACAGCATGGGGGAAACCGGCCCCATAATCCAATCACCTCCCACCGTGTCCCTCCCTGGACGCCCTGAGATTATAATTCATGATGAGATTTCAGTGGGGACACAGCTAAACCGTATCAGTTGCTGAGGCTGATCTTAAACTCCTGGGCTTCAGCAATCCTCCTGCCTCAGCCTCCCAAAGCGCTGGGATTCTAGGCGTGAGCTACCGTGCCCAGCCGCGTTGTCATCTTAATACTATTGTCTTCCAGTCTATAAACCTGGAATGTCTTTCCATTTATGTCTGTCACGAATTTCTTTCTTTTGTATATTGATTGTCAGTCTTTCACCATTGAGTATGATGTTTGCTGTGGGTTTTTCGTAAATGCCTAAGCCAGTGTTTCTTTTTTGTGTGTTTGTTGTGTTTTGTTTTCTTCTTTTCTGAGATGGAGTCCAACTCAGGCTGGAGCGCAGCGCTGTGATCTTGGCTCACTGCAAACTCTGCCTCCCGGGTTCAAACGATTCTCCCACCTCGGCCTCCCAAATAGCTGGGATTACAGACACCTGCCATCAGGCCTGGCTAATTTTTGTGTTTTTAGTGGAGGCAGGGTTCCCCCTTGTTGGCCGGGCTGGACTCGAACTCCTGACCTCAAGTGATCTGTCTGCCTCGGTCTCCCAAAAAGTTGGGAGTACAGATGTGAGCCCCACGCCCTGCCTAAGCCAGTGTTTCTTATATTTCGTTTTTATTTTTTTGAGATAGAGTCTCACTCTGTCGCCCAGGCTGGAGTGCAATGGCACGATCTCAGCTCACTGCAACCTCTGCCTCCCAGGTTCAAGTGATTCTCCTGCCTCAGCCTCCTGAGTGCCTGCGATTGCTGCCCACCACACCTGGCTCATTTTTGTACTTTTAGTAGAGACAGGGTTTCACCATGTTGGCCAGGCTGGTCTCCAACCCCTGACCTCAGGTGAGCCACCCGCCTCAGCCTCCCAAAGTGCTGGGATTACAGGCCTGAGCCCCGTGAACAGCCAGCCAGTGTTACATCACCTTGAGGGAGTCCTTCCAAACACTCACCCCTTGCGATGTTTGTAAACTTGTATAACGCCATAAAAATGGTTTTAACCACTCACACATTTGTTTGAAATGCTTGTTGCTCGGTGCCGTAAAGAAATAACGCTTGAACATAAATTTAATTTCCTCAGCAAGGCCATTTTTACTTTCTGCAGAAAGGGTACGCTTGCCAGCAGTTTTGCCATAAGAGCACACTGAACAAAGGAGACAGGGTCATTTATAACCTGACGCATCCACCCTACTGCTGTGTCCGGTTTCCATTGGCTGGAACAGGACCTCACATTCCGTATTTGTCCTGATTGACTAGCAACTCGGAACTTTTTAAAAAAGAGGCAAAGGCAGAGGAGAGCAAAGGAAGGAGGAAGTAACTTGTGGAATGCTGAGAAAGGTTAGAACGCCTTCAAATAAGGAGGAGGAACAGGCTATGACCTAATGCTTGCTTGGACCAGTATAAGCATGCCAGGGCAAATATTTAGGCTAAATTGTGGGAGCTGAGAACACAAAGTACACTGATTTATTTATTACAGCTAACAGATATTTAAGAATGTTAGCACAGGTCTTTGAATACATTTTGCTTCTGAGAGAAGTTACTATTTATTCCTAATTAGATAGGGAGGAAGGTCTCTGAAGAGGAACTTCCACTTTACACATTGCTAACTGATGAAATTGTCTTTGGATACTCACTCTGTAAATTGCCTCTTTCCTTATTTCTCCTTTCTTTATTTTTATTTTATTTATTTATTTTGAGACAGAGTCTCGCTCTGTCACCCAGGCTGAAGTGCAGTGGCTCAGTCTTGGCTCATTGTAACCTCCGCCTCTCGGGTTCAAGGGATTCTCCTGCCAGGCTGGTCTCAAACTCCTGACCTCAAGTGATCTTCCCGCCTCAGCCTCGGAAAGCGCTGGGATTACAGGCCTGAGTCACTGAGCCCGGCCCTCTCCTCTTTTGGCCTTTGGCTTTATACTCAACACTGACCACCAGATGGTGCTGCAGGCACATCACAGCGTTGCCTCAAGCACAGCAAGCTGTGGCTGGGTTTTTATTACAGTTGAGATTTATTCACCTGGATTTATTATTAATTATTATTATTATTATTATTATTTTTATTTTTCCAGTAGGAAAGGTAGGGTCCACT
>NW_012115710.1:5302860-5315836 GCF_000951035.1 Colobus angolensis palliatus | reverse complement strand
AAAAAAAAAAAAAAAAAAATTAGCCAGGCATAGTGGCAGGCACCTGTAATCCCAGCTACTTGAGAGGCTGAGGCAAAAGAATCGCTCGATCTCAGGAGGCAGAGGTTGCAGTAAGCTGAGTCTGCACCACTGCACTCTGGCCTGGGTGACAGAGTGAGACTCCATCTCAATAATAATAATAATAATAATAATTGATGGCCGGGCACGGTGGCTCACGCCTGTAATCCCAGCACTTTGGGAGGCCGAGGCAGGCAGATCGTGAGGTCAAGTGATAGAGACTATCCTGGTCAACACAGTAAAACCCCCTTTCTACTAAAAATACAAAAAAAAAATTAGCTGGGTGTAGTGGCACGTGCCTGTAGTCCCAGTTACTTGGGAGGCTGAGGCAGGACAACAGCTTGAACCGAGGAGGCAGAGGTTGCAGTGAGCCGGGATCATGCCACTGCACTCCAGCCTAGTGACAGAGCAAGACTCCGTCTTAATAATAATAATAATAATAATAATTTATTACATTGCACCTGCTCTAGAAAAGAAAAAAGAAAAAAAAAATCATTGATGACAGTCTCTTAGGCTGGGGGTGGTGGCTCATGCCTATAATCTCAACATTTTGGGAGACTAAGGCGGGAGGAGCATTTGAGACCAGCCTAGGCAACACAGTGGGAACCTGTCTTTACAAAAAATAAAAAATAATAAAATTAGGCCTGGTGTGGTGGCTCACGTCTGTAATCCCAGCACTTTGAGAGGCTAAGGTGGGCGGATCGCTTGAGCCCAGGAGTTTGAGAACAGCCTGGGCAATATATTGAGGCTCTGTCTCTACAGAAAAAATTAGCCAGACGTGGTGGCTCACGCCTGTAATCCCAGCACTTTGGGAGGCCGAGGTGGGTGGATCACAAGGTCAGGAGTTTGAGACCAGCCTGGTCAATATGGTGAAACCCTGTCTCTACTAAAAATACAAAAATTAGCCGGGCATGGTGGTGGGAGCCTGTAGTCCCAGTTACTCAGGAGGCTGAAGCAGGAGAATCGCTCAAACCCGGGAGGCGGAGGATGCTGTGAGCCGAGATCATGCCACTGCACTCCAGCCTGGGTGACAGAGTGAGACACTGTCTCAAAAAAAAAAAAAAAAAATTTAAATTAGGCAGGCATAGTAGCACATGCCTGTGATTCCAGCTGCTTGGGAGGCTGAGGCAGGAGAATTGCTTGAGCCCGGGAAGCAGAGGTTGCAGTGAGCCGAGATCGCACCACTACACTCCAGCCTGGGTGACAGGGTGAGACACTGTCTCAAAAAAAAAAAAAAAATTTAAATTAGGCAGGCATAGTAGCACATGCCTGTGATTCCAGCTGCTTGGGAGGCTGAGGTGAGAGAATCGTTTGAGTCTGGGAGGTCGAGGCTGCAGTGATTACTGCAGTACACTGATTGCATCACTGTACTCCAGCCTATAGATATACATGTATATATATACATAGACGTGGCGCTTGTGAATTCTTTATTATTTTTATTTTCTTTTTGAGACAGAGTCTTGCTCTGTCACCCAGGCTGGAATGCAGTAGCACAATCTCAGCTCATTACAACCTCTGCCCCCCAAGTTCAAGTGATTCTCCTGCCTCAGCCTCCCAAGTAGCTGGGATTACAGGCATGCACCATGATGCCTGGCTATTTTCTGTATTTTTATTTTATTTATGTATTTATTTAGAGACGGAGTTTTGCTTTTGTTGCCCAGGCTGGAGTGCAATGGCACAATCTCGGCTCACTGCAACCTCTGCCTCCCAGATTCAAGCAATTCTCATGTCTCAGCCTCCCGAGTAGCTGGGATTACAGGCACCCACCACCACACCCAGCTGATTTTTGTATTTTTAGCAGAGATGGGATTTCGCCACATTGGCTAGGCTGGTAGGCTCGACCTCCCGGGCTCAAGTGATCCTCCCACCTCAGCCTCTGGAGTAGCTGGGACTATACTCACATGCCACCACACCTGGTTAATTTTTTGTATTTTCTGTACAGATGGGATCTCACTGCATTGCCCAGGCTGGTCTCAAGCAATCCTCCCATCTCAGCCTCCCAAAGTGCTGGAATTGCAGGCGTGAGTCAGTGCACCCAGTCTAAACTCTTCCACATTTAATCCCTCCATCAGGTGAGAGTATCGTGCTCCATTCCACAAACCACTAGGGTCCCATGACTGCAGTCCTGGCTGAGGACACTGGGCCAGGTCTGGGTGCAGAAAGAACCTTTGGGCCAGGTAGGGGACTGCAGGCTGGAACAAGGGTGCCAGCAGAAGGCAAGAGTTGAGTTGAGGCCAGGACCTAGGGGACAAAGAGGTGGGGGAACGGACAGCAGTCAGCGGGCAGGAGGAACAGGGATCAGGGCCTGGAGGGCTTTGAGAGGAAAGGCCGCAGCACCTAGGGGTCCGGTCCAGTGACTGGGTGATGGGAAAGTAGGGGAGGAGCTGCTTGGTGGCGGGGAGATAGTAAGTTCAGTGTGGGAGACATGAAATGCTCCCCCAGGTTGGAGAAACCGTCAGAACACTGGGGGCTCGGATGACTGGGTCCTTCAGAATAAAATGGGCTGAGGAAGCAGGATTCCTGGGTTAAAGCCCCAGAGTCGCGTCACGGAAGAAGCCAGATAATGTGTGTTCTTTGGCATTTTATTTCAAAATTGCAGCAAAGACAGAGAGAGAGAAAAAAAAAAAAAAATCAACGGCAACACTGGGGGTCTGGCCTGAGAATGGAGAGATCCAGAGTCGGGGCCAAGGTGTATCCTTGACCTCACGACAAGGAGCAAGGGGCGGACCTGAACCCACGACGACGGGCTGGGGGCCAGGATGCCTGGGTCGGCCCTTATGGCTTTGGGGGTGTCGCAACCACACAGGAGGCGCCAGAGACCCAGACACCGCCCGCTGGCCTTTTATTTAGTATTGCACTTCAGGTGAGTCATTGGTAGGGAGGCAAGTGCTGGCGTGATGAGATGGATATGGAGCACGGCCTGCAGCATCACACCGGGAACATCCACTCGTGGGCTCTGATTCCGTACTGGGGAACAATGCAGGCAGCGCGTGAGGTAGAAGCTGCTCTACAACTCCCAGCAGACCCTGGTGCCAAGTGCCTACGGAGCTGTGCCCCAGTGGCTCATGGGAAATGTAGTCCACTTCTCAGAGAGCCAACAATGATGGGAACGGGGAATCAAGGCTAAGGCAGCACAGAGGCTTCCGGGAGATGTAGTTCTGAAGAGAGGAATTATGGCCAGGTCTCTAAGGCTCTTGGAAAAAGTCACTTTCAGCTCAGAAAGCCCAGATAGTCAGAGGATGTGTAGTTCTAGGTCCTGATGCAAAAAGTTTACAGAAATGTAGCTCTAGGTCTGGGAAAGGAGCCCAGAGATTCTTGGGAAAGAGATCTTGGCCCAGAAGATGGGAATGCCCCAGAGGCTTGTGGGAGGAAACAGTCTGGTGCCAGAAAGGGGCCAAGGTCCCGAGGCTCATGGGAGGAAGCTTTCTTCAGCCAAAGGGATAGCCCAGGGCTCCAGGGAATCTTGGGAGGCCGACCTCTGAGATGGCCAGAGGACTGGCTAAGGTCTCAGAGATTTATGGAAAGGGCCTTTCTCCCACCAGGGCACCCAGGGGCCTCAGAGGCCCACAGGGAGGGGATTTCTCTCACCAGGGCACCCAGGAGCCGCAGAGGATCATGGGAGGGAGTTTCCAAAGCTGAAGAAATGTCCAGGGCTCCCGGAGCTCACAGGGAAGGGTGATTTAGCCCCAAAGGGTTTTCCAGGGCACAGAGCAGCATGGAAAGCCCACTCTCCAGGGTCTCAATAAGAAGGGCCATTATCTGTTCCTGGTACTACTGGAGGAGGCTGGCTCTTAGTCCAGGGGCTCATGGGACACCAACTTCTCCAGGGAACAAGCTCCCAGCCCATTCCCCGGCTGCCTGCAGCTTACCTGGATCTCCTTCAGCTCCTTCTGGAAGCGGAGGATCAGCTCAGGCCCGTTTTCCATGGTGGGAATGTGGAGGTTCTGGGGCAGAAGGTGTGGTGAGGACCGAGCCCCCCACCTCCTTCCCTCCTACCCACAATAGCAGCCCCGCCTCACCTTGTCTTTGTACAGGATTCGGTGCACTGGGCAGACCTGGCAAGCGGTGCCCGAGCCAAAGACTTCCCGGACGCGGCCCTCCTCCAGGGCCCGCAGCAACTGCTTCATGGTGATCGTGCGCTCCGCCACCCGGAACTCACCCTGCAGGGCAGTTGGCAGAGACACACGTGTCCCCAGAGGGTTGCCCTGCTGCAGACCTCCACCTCTCCCTCCCTGAGGATAGTGAGAAAGACAGAGGCCCAAGGGGAGAGACAGACCCAGGAGAAGGGGCAGAGGCATGCCAGTGTGCCCCAGTCCCCGCCACAGCCCTCTGATGCCCTGGCCCCTGGCACATGGCGCCCATCACCAGAAGATGCCATGTCCTCACCCAGGTCTGAGCCAGTTCCAGCAGACTCTGTCTGACCACTCCAGGAAGGATGACACCGTTCAGCGGGGGCGTCACCAGCTCCAGCACTAGGGCAGGTGTGAGGGGTGGAAGATGTTACCTCTCACCCCCTAGCACCCCCGTCTTAGGAGCCACCCTCTTTCCCCCATCCCGGAATCCCTGGGGCCTGTAACCTGCCAGGAATGATGGTGCCACCCACTCCCACCAGGGTTTGGCTGGGTCGCGGGAGGGCTCACCCCCATCTTCATGGGTCCAGTAGACAAAGATGTTCATGGTCCCCACCTCAGTGAGCTGGTGGTCGGGCCCATACAGCCAGAGGACCTGTTCACAGCCCTGCTTGCGTGCCTCCTGTTGCACTAACACGGTGGGCCCATAATTCCTGGTGGAGGGCAGACTGGTTGGGTGGGACAAGGGAGCCCCATCCTTCCCCAGCCCAGTCCCAGAGGAGGCTCATCCTGCTCTCTCCTGTCTCCCTGCTCACAGCTCTCCCGGGACTCCCCAGTTCCCCTGAGCAGAATCCCTGACTTTTCATTTGGCATCAGGACCCTAAGTGGTTATGTCCCGTCTCTCCTGTCTCTTCCTAATTTTCCCTTTTTTTTTTTTTTTTTTTTTTTTTGAGATGGAGTCTCGCTCTGTCACCCAGGCTGGAGTGTAGTGATGTGATCTTGGCTCACTGTAGCCTCTGCCTCCCGGGTTCAAGCGATTCTCCGGCCTCAGCCTCCTTTGACCTCGTGATCCGCCCATCTCGGCCTCCCAAAGTGCTGGGATTACAGGTGTGAGCCATGGCGCCCGGCCCTCACCCGTTTCATAGTGACCAAAGCCTCGGCTGTCATTCAAAACTTTTTTTTTTTTTTTTTGAGACAGAATCTTGCTCTGTCACCCAGGCTGGGGCTAGAGTGCAGTGGTACGATCTCAGCTCACTGCAACCTCCGCCTCTTGGGTCCAAGCGATTCTTGTGCCTCAGCTTCCTGAGTAACTGGGGCATGCAGCACTATGTCCAACTAATTTATATTTATATTTATATATGCCCACCTCAACCTCCCAAAGTGCTGGGATTACAGGAGTGAGCCGCCGCACCCGGCCTTCATTTTTATATTTTTAGTAGAGACGGGGTTTCACCATGTTGGCCAGGCTAGTCTCAAACTCCTGACCTCAGGTGATCTGCCCACCTCGGCCCCCCAAAGTGTTGGGATTACAGGCGTGAGCCACTGCGCCTGGCTACAAAACCATTTCTGATGTCACCTCCTTGAGAGGTGTTTCCAGACCTCCAGGCTGGGTGCTGGACCTTCCCTGGACTCCCCCAGTGAACTGGGCTACCTGGATGACTTTCTGCATTTCTCTCCCAGAGATAGCCTCTCCCCTCAGCTGCTAACAAGCCTCCCATGGCTCCCCAGTGCCCCGGGACAAGGCCCTAGCCTCCATCCAGTATTCCAGGCCTGCCTGAGTTTATGACTACTTGTTAAGCATTTTGCAAAACCCAGACTTACTTTTGTAACCTGAACATCTTCTGTGCCTATTCCTTCTGTCCCTGTACACACGGTCCCCAGGATTGGAAACGGTTTGCTGACTTTTGTACCCAGGAAACCCCCTCTTCCCTCCTCCTCAGACCCAGTTGAAGGGTTGCCTCCTCTGTGAAACCCTTTTTTTTTTTTTTTTTGAGATGGAGTCTCGCTCTGTCACCCAGGCTGGAGTGCAGTGGCGCGATCTCGGCTCACTGCAAGCTCCGCCTCCTGGGTTCACGCCATTCTCCTGCCTTAGCCTCCCAAGTAGCTGGGACTACAGGCGCCCGCCACCACACCCGGGTAATTTTTTTTTTTGCATTTTTAGTAGAGACAGGGTTTCACCGTGTTAGTCAGGATGGTCTTGATCTCCTGACCTCATGATTCACCCACCTCGGTCTCCCAAAGTGCTGGGATTATAGGCATGAGCCACTGCCTCCGGCTTCTGTGAAGCCTTTCACAACGCCCTGGGTCACCTCACCAGAGAACATGCAGCTCCGAATACTGGGGTTCCCACCAGCCTGGGAGCCCTGGGAGGGCAGGCCTCAGGGCTGACTCATCTGTGTGCCCAGCTTCTGCCAGCACAGGGCCTGGCCCTCAGGAGACCTCACAGGATGTGGCTGAAAGGACCTGAATGCACCCCCAGCTGGGGCCACATTCCTGTCCCAACACGCCAGTGCCCCACCCTCTGCCTCGGTTGCCCAGGAGACCCAGCTGTCTCCTTCCTGCCCTGCTGAGCTGAGGCCACCGGGAGACAGATTTACACAAGTCCACACGGGGGTGAGGGGCTTTGGAGGCTCAAACGACTGTGGGTGCTGGGTTTGGGGAGCGCAGCCCAGCCAGGGGCATCAGCGGAGGCTTCTAGGGCGAGAGGCCAATGAGCTGAGTGTAAGCTTCATTCCTGGAGGCTTCCCGGGACCAGTCCTGGTTTCCCCACTGACCTCCACCCAGTGCCTTCCCATCTGTGAGTCTTTTTGTCCATCTGGAAAATAATTCCCCCTCCTTCCTTCCATGGTTTGTTTTCAGGGACCAGGGAGGTCAGGGGAGCACAGCGCTTAGCACTGAGCCCGGCGCGGTGCTGATGTCACCTTTGCGTGACATCCAGAGGCACCGCCGAAAGCACGCACGCTGGTCCCTGTGTCTCCAACGCCCAGTGCGGCAGTCGTTCTGGGGTTGGGGGTGCTACTTACCCGCCTAACTTGTAGTTGCCGACCCCTCCCACCCAGGCCCGGATGAAGGTTGGGTCGGCCAGGAGGGAGACCGGGGTCACGGAGCCTCCAGGGAAGTAGGCGCCCACTGGGCAGAGAATGACGAACAGGAGCGCGCTCGTGGGCTGGGCGACACCCAGCGAGGGCTGCGAGGGGCAGAGGGGCAGCGTCAGGAGTCCAGGTCCCCAGTCCCTTCCTCTCCCTTGACCCAGGCCTCCAGGACCCCACCCCTGCCCTGCAGAATCCCACCGCGCAGCCCAGTTCCCCAGCCCTGGAGTTGGACCCACCTCGTTCCCAATGAGCACAGGCCGCACATAGAGGCTGGTGCCGGCGGCATCGGGGACCCAGGCCTTGTCCACCTCAATGAGCCGGCGGATGCACTCCAGCAACTCCAGCTTGTCGAAACTCTGGGCGGGATTCTGAATGAGTCAAGGGGCCCTTGCTGTCCCGGCCCCAGCCCTCCTCCCCATTCCGGCAGGCCAGGACCCCTCACCGGCAGGCACAAGCGCAGGGCTGAGCGCAGCATCCGGTCCATGTTGAGCCAGGGGCGGAAGAGGCGCACCTGCTGGTCTTTGCCTTTGAACGCCTTCATGCCCTCAAACAGCTGCGGGGACACGCGGGCGGGAGGCTCAGAGACTTCTCCAGACAGTCATGAGAGACAGTGAGAGACACCAAGACAGAGACAGATACACAAAGACACAGACAACTGAAAGCTGGAGGCCAAGAGGGGAGCGCCAGGGAGATTTAGCAGCTGGGTCACAGAAATGAGAAAAAAAGAGACAGATACAGACAGAGAGACAAACAGGTGGAGACACACGGAGACTCAAGAAAGCAAAGGACACGACTCGGCTCAGTGGCTCATGCCTGTAATCCCAGCACTTTGGGAGGCCGAGGCAGGAGGATCACTTGAGTGTAGGAGTTTGTGACCAGCCCAGGCATTACAGCAAGACCCCATCTCCACAAAAAGTATGAAAATCAGCCAGGTGCGGGTACTTGGAAGGTGGTGAGAGGATCACTTGAGCCTGGGAGTTCGAGACTGCAGTGAGCCATGATCGTGCCACTGCACTCCAGTCTGGGACCTAGTTTTTTTCTGGAGACTCTGTCCCTGATCACTACCCCATGGTTCCAGGCTTGCTTGTTCAGCGTCTGCTCTACTGCACAGTGGAAGAGCCTTAGGGCAGAGATTGCTCTTGACACTTTACCAGACAGCCTCTCCTGCAGTCCCCTGCACCAGGGTAGGTAGTGCTTGCCATAGAGTGGGTTTTTTTTTTTTTGTTTGTGTGGTTTTTGTTTTTGTTTTTGTTTTTTTTTGGAGACAGGGTCTCACTCTGTCGCCCAGGCTGGAGTGCAGTGGCCTGATCTCAGCTCATTGCAAGCTCCGCCTCCCAGGTCCAAGTGATTCTCATGCCTCCGCCTCCTGGGTAGCTAGGATTACAGGCACTCGCCACCACACCCAGCTAATTTTTGTATTTTTAGTTGATCCACCCGCCTCAGCCTCCCAAAGTGCTAGGATTACAGGTGTGAGCCATTGCACCCAGCCAGACATTTTTTGCTTTTTTTTTTCCCCCATAGTGGGTTTTTGATGAATGAATAGATAAATGGATGAATGGAAGACAAGCAAAACTAGCTATGATATTTTGGGGGGATAAAAACCACCACCATAAAAATGAGGGGCAAAAGGGGGCAGGGAGTAGCCCTATCAGGTAGTAAAACAGATTATAAATCTACAATACTTGAAACAGAGTGACACTGCTACATGAGTAAACAGACTGAACAATGGAATAGATAACCAAATATTCACCTAAAGAAAAACTACATTCAATCTCGATTTCACACCTCACACCAGAAGAAATTCCAGGCCGGAGGCCAGGCGCGGTGGCTCAAGCCTGTAATCCCAGCACTTTGGGAGGCCGAGACGGGCGGATCACGAGGTCAGGAGATCGAGACCATCCTGGCTAACACGGTGAAACCCCGTCTCTACTAAAAAAATGCAAAAATCTAGCCGGGCGGGGTGGTGGGCGCCTGTAGTCCCAGCTACTCAGGAGGCTGAGACAGGAGAATGGTGTAAACCCGGGAGGCGGAGCTTGCAGTGAGCTGAGATCCGGCCACTGCACTCCAGCCTGGGCCACAGAGCGAGACTCCGTCTCAAAAAAAAAAAAAAAAAGAAGAAGAAATTCCAGATGCATTAAAAGTCTAAATGAAATAAAAGCTGTAGAAGGAAACAAAAAGTAACTGTTTTATATCTTGGATTGGGAATTTTATTTTTTATTTTATTTGAGATGGAGTCTCACTCTGTTGCCCAGGCTGAAGTGCAGTGGCTCTATCTTGGCTCAGCGATGCTCTTGCCTCAGCCTCCCGAGTAGCTGGGATTATAAGTGCCTACAACCATGCCCGGCTAATTGTGTTTTTGGTAGAGACGGAGTTTCGCCATGTTGGCCAGGCTGGTCTTGAACTCCTGACCTCAGGTGATCCACCCGCCTTGGCCTCCCAAAGTGCTGGGATTACAGGCATGAGCCACTGCGACTGGCTATGTTTTTTTTGTTTTTTTTTTCAATTTCTTGTATACATGGGGCCTCACTATGTTGGTCAGGCTGGTCTTGAACTCCTGAGCTCAAGCAATTGCCCTGCCTCTTCTTCCCAGCCCCAAATGAATTTTTAAAAACCTAACCTGATAGAAAAATCAGCCTAGCAAATGGACAGTTCACACAAAAGGAAATACAGGTGGCCCTTAAGCTCGTGAGAAGATAGTCAATTTCATTCAGCGTTAGGGAGAAAAATGCAAATTAAAATTACTTTGAGATACCTTTAAAACCACATGGGAGATTGGAAAAGATCTAAAACTTGGACAAGGGTTGTCCAAGGTGTGGAAACAAGCTCTGCTGGTGGGTGTGGAAACTGACACGCCCTGTAGATGTAGATGTGGATATGGTAATAGCTATCAAGATTACAAGCTTACATATCCTTTGACCTATAGTTCCCGAAATTGAGCAGAGAGATACACTTGTACTTAAAGAAGTGACTAAAGAAGTGACATGTGTATGGGATTCCTTCTTTTTTTTTTGGAGGAGATGGAGTCTCGCTCTGCCACCCAGGCTGGAGTGCAGTGGCGCAATCTCAGCTCAGTGCAACCTCTGCCTCCTGGGTTCAAGCAATTCTCCTGCCTCTGCCTCAGCCTCCCGAGTACCAGGGATTACAGGCACCCACCACCACACCCAGCTAATTTTTGTTTATTAGTAGAGATGAGGTTTCACCATGTTGGCAAAGCTGGTCTTAAACTCCTGATCTCAGGGGATCCATCCCCCTCAGCCTCCCAAAGTGCTGGGATTACACAGGAACCACCACCCCTGGCCTTGTACTAGATTCTTTATTGCAACATTGTTTATAATAGACAGAAAACAACCTCAGTGTCCAACAATAGGGGATTGCCTAATGAGGTGCATTGTTAGGATGACACAGCATGAGGCCACAAGAAAAAGCTCTTTAAGCTTTAAGGTATAGAGAAGAATTTCCAGGCCCAGCATGATGGCTCATACCTGTAACCCCAGCACTGGGAGGCTGAGGTGGGAGAACTGCTTGAAGCCAGGAGTTCGAGACTAGCCTGGGCAACAAAGTGAGATGCTGTCTCTGCACAAGAGTTAAAAATTAACTGGGCAAGGTGGTGTGTGCCTGTAGTCCTAGCCACTTGGGAGGCTGAGGCAGGAGGATCACTTGAGCCTAGGAGGCGGAGGTTGCAGTGAGTTGTCACCATTCCACTGCACTCCAGCCTGGGCAACAGAGCAAGACACCGTCTCAAAAACAAAACAAAACCCAGGTAAATAGAGGCCAGATAAAGTGGCTCATGCCTGTAATCCCAGGACTTTGGGAGGCTGAAGCAGGAGGATCACTTGAGCCTAGAAATCTGAGATCACCCTGGGCAATATAACAAGACCCATCTCTAAAAAAAATTAAAAATAAAAATAAAAATAAAATTAGCTGGGCGGGCATAGTGGTGCACACCTGTGGTCCCAGCTACTCGGAAGGCTGATGCAGGTGGATCACTGGAGCCTGGGAGGTCAAGGCTGCAGTGAGCCAAGATCATGCCACTGCACTCCAGCCTGGGCTACAGGGCAAGACCCTGTCTCAAAAAAAAGTCATAACAACAACAAAAATGCAGGTGGCCAGGCTTGGTGGCTCAAGCCTGTAATCCTAGTACCTTGGAAGGCCAAAACGGGTGGATCACTTGAGCTCAGGAGTTCAAGACCAGCCTGGGCAAAATGGTGAAATCCCATCTCTATTATTTAAAAATAATAAATACAGGTAGACAAAGACAGAAAGCAGACTAATGGTTGTCAGGGGCTGGGGTGAGGGACAATGGGTACCGATTAATGGGTATGGGGGATTAAAGAGCTTTGAACCTATATGGTGGTGATGGTTGTATAACATTGCCTGCTACTGAATTATGGGCTTTAAAATGGTTGGAGGCCGGGCGCGGTGGCTCATGCCGGTAATCCCAGCCTTTTGGGAGGATGAGGCGGGTGGATCATCTGAGGTAAGAAGTTTGAGACCAGCCTGGCCAACATGGTGAAACCGTGTCTCTACTAAATATACAAAAATTAACCAGGCATAGTGGTGCACGCCTATAATCCCAGCTACTCGGGAGGCTGAGGCAAGAGAATCACTTGAAGCCGAGAGGTGAAGGTTGCAGTGAGTGAGATTGCATCATTGCACTCCAGCCTGGAGGACAGAGTGAGAGACTCTGTCTCTAAAGAAATAAATAAGAAAAAATAAAAATAAAAGGTAATACACGTGGTTGGCCTGCAATCCACACATGCCCCGGAGTGAGGGTGACATGGGGATGGCATTGTCCTACTCCCTCAGCCGCCCCCCTCTGCCTTCTGGACCCACGGGATCACAGCAGCACGTTCTGTCTGCCAGGGCCGCAGGCTTCCTCTGCGCTCACTCAACTGAAGAAAAAGTACTGGGTCCCCAGCCAGAGGACAACTGCTGTGCTGGGCTGAAGGGAGAAGTGTGTAGTGGTCTCTAAGTAACCAGCTTCCTGGAGGCTCAGCAGGCGTAATCCTGCCCGCCCCGCTTATGTCCTGGCAGAAGTGTCTGGCTGTGATTGAAGGTGTGTGTGCTCTGTACAGAATCGACTGGTGTTGCATAGATGTCCACAGTGGGAGGGGAGAGGGGAAAAAAACAAAACCTTAAAATTCTGGAAAGGAAGGAAGAAAGGAAAAAATGGAGGGAGGGAGGGAAAGGAAAGAAAGGAATGGAATAGAAGTCTTAATGCCACAAAACCATGCCCTGGAGGACCCAAATCAGCCAAATTGCTAACCAGTTACTGGAGCTGCAAGATGCTCATTTAAATCTTGTCTCAACCAAAGTTTCCTCATGAAGACTTTGCTTTCAGCCATAGCTCTAAGTCCTAAAACCAAATGCCTCCTGGATCTCTCTCCTGGAAACTACAAGTCTCTCAGGCTCGCCAGGTACCACAAAGCTGCTCCTCCTCCTGGGTTCCCATGTGGGGACAGGCCCAGGGTCCACCCGGTCACCAGCCTAGCCTCCTTGCCTGTAACTCATGTCCTCCACAAGGCCTGAGAGGGCTCTCACTATACCTAGATGTGGCCCTGCCCCTACCTTCCTCAGAGCCCTCGATGGCTCCCAGCACCCTTGGACAAGACCCCAGCCCCTCGGCTCCTCCATGGCCCTGACATTTGCAGCCTCCTCCACCACGATCCAACACCGCAATTTCTCCCAAATATACCAGGCTCTGTTCCCGTTTGGGGTTTGGACTGGCTGTCCCCTCTTCTGCCATCCCCCCCAACC
>NW_012115710.1:5300985-5302348 GCF_000951035.1 Colobus angolensis palliatus | reverse complement strand
CCCCTGGCTGTCCCCTCTCCCACCATCCCCCCGGCTCTCCCCTCTCCTACCATCACCCCGGCTGTCCCCTCTCCCGCCATCCCCCTCAAGCTCCCCTTTATGCCAGAAGAAGCCATGCTTTCTTTCAAGTGAGGCAGGGTCTCTACTGGCCTCCACAGGGCCTCCATCAGAGCACAGATCATACTGAGTTATGCCCACAGCATGGGGTTTTCCAAGTGAAGGAACGGGGTCTGCTCATCTCGGGGAACCCAGCATCACCGAGCATGGGCCTGGAGAATGGAAGGCCTCAGAAAACGAATGATGAATGCACAGAAAGGAGAAACACACAACAAACAAACCAAGGGAGGTGCACCTGACAAGAGACACAGCAAGGAGATGCAGACAGGGATGGGGAGAGAGGCCGGCCGCCATGCCACCTGCAGAGAGTAGTGGAGGCTGGAGGAGGCTGGGTGCAGCGTGAGGTTCTGGAAGGGCTGGATTCGGGGCTGGCCCCAGCCCTTGTCATTCCATTCCACCAGCAGCATGTGGTCGGTGAATGTCTTCCCAAACACCAGGGGCTCGCCGGGGCTGGGCTTCTTATGAGGCTTCTGTGTCATTTCCAGCTGCAGGTCTGCAGCCTGAGGAAAGACAGGGGTGTCCTAGAATCTGGCCACAACCTCCAAGCTGAAAAACTACAACTCCCATGAAGCCCTGGGCCTCAGACCCACAGAGAAGAAGGACCCGTCACCCTGGAGTATTCTGGGACATGCAGTGTCATCCCTTTTCCACGGCCCAATGGCAGGGCTATTAGGTTACCCACTGCCATCTCTGGGCTGTGGACCTTTTGGAGATGCCCAAAACCAGCTGCCAGCCCCCTCCTCTCTCAGAGCCAAGCATCGAGTTCCCTCCTTTCACCTTGAAATTGGAGGAGGCATATCTTCTGGGACCACACAGAAGCCAAGGGGCAGAGAGAAGCTTTCGTGCCCAGATCTGGGTAGAGAAAGAAGTGAGAGAGAGGGTGAACGGGGCGCAGCAGGGGCCCTGGTAGCCCGCTCGCCACCTCCTGCACTTGGAGGTCCCGCTGGCCTGCCTGTTCTGTCCCAGTCTCAGTCCATTCTAGACAGGGGCAGGTGGTCCTGAAGGAGGCCAAGTCCTCTCCCTGCCTTGACGAGGGCTCCCTAGAAAGAGCTGAGTCAAGGCCGGGTGCGGTGGCTCACGCCTGTAATCCCAGCACTTTGGGAGGCCAAGGCGGGCGGATCACGAGGTCAGGAGATCGAGACCATCCTGGCTAACACGGTAAAACCTCGTCTCTACTAAAAATACAAAAAAATTAGCCTGGCATAGTGGCAGGCGCCTGTAGTCCCAGCTACTTGGGAGGCTGAGG
>NW_012115710.1:5296700-5300330 GCF_000951035.1 Colobus angolensis palliatus | reverse complement strand
CCCTCAGACCCAGGAGTCCAGGCCCCAGACCCTCCTCCACCAGACCCAGGAGTCCAGGTGCTGATTCTCTGAAGGTATTCGATCAACTGGGCTCTGATTACCTGAAGCCCAAACCCCACGCCTTGGACGGCACTTTGGCAGTGACTCCAATTCCTTTCAGCCCCTGGCCCCTCTCTGGTGACCTCTGACCTCACAATGCCTCTTTCCCCAGCCTCGTGGGGAGGTAGTTGGGGCGTGAGGTTGAGGGAGACAGAGTGGCCTGACCTGTCCTGCCCTGTAAGCTGGGTGAGTTGGCACTGATTCTGGAGGATGGACGTGAATGGCCGTGGTTACTGGTCGCTAGGTGAGTCGCTGGGAGATGGGGCTGCAGTGTGGTCTTGCTGGTGTGGGGCTCCAGGGATTCCGGGGTGATCAGTGTGTGGGGCCCCACTGGGTGGCGGTGTGTGCCTCTGGGAGGCGACATCTAGACTGCTCAGCCTTGCAGCCATGCTTCTGCCCAGAGGGATAGGACACCCACAGTATGAGAGAGACAGACACAGTGAGACAGCCAGCCTGTGGGCAGGAGAGTTGCCCTCAGAGCGAAGATGAAAAAGAATAAGAGAGGGAAGAGGAAGGACGAGAAAAAGAGACACAGAAAGGGGGGCACAAACAACAAAACTAATAAACTGACGCCAAGAGATGCCAAAATAGATCTAATCATAGAAAGAGGCCATGAGGGCCAGGCGCGGTGGCTCACGCCCGTAATCCCAGCGCTTTGGGAGGCCGAGGTGGGCGGATCACAAGGTCAGGAGATCAAGACCATCCTGGCTGGCACGGTGAAACCCCATCTCTACTAAAAGTACAAAAAATTAGCTTGGTGTAGTGGCGGGCGCCTATAGTCCCAGCTACTCTGGAGGCTGAAGTGGGAGAATGGCATGAACCTGGGAGGCGGAGATTGCAGTGAGCAGAGATCACACCACTGCACTCCAGCCTGGGCAACAGAGCAAGACTCCACCTCAAATAAAAAAAGAAAGAAAGAAAGAGGCCACGTGCAGTGGCTCGTGCCTATAATCCCAGCACTGTGGGAGGCCGAGGTGGGAGGATGGCTTGAGGCCAGGTGTTCAAGAACAGCCTGGGTAACACAGGGAGATTCTGTCTCTACAGAAAATACAAGTTAGCTGGGCATGGTGGCGGGCGCCTGTAGTCCCAGCAACTTGAGAGGCTGAGGCAGGAGAATTGCTTAAACTCGGGAGGCGGAGGTTGCAGTGAGCCGAGATGGTACCACTGCACTCCAGCCTGGGCGATAGAGCAAGACTCTGTCTCAATAAAGGAAAGGGAAAGGGAAAGGAAAAGGGAAAGAAGGCAGCTGGGCTCGGTAGCTCATGCCTGTAATCCCAGCACTTTGGGAGACAGAGGTGGGAGGATTGCTTGAGGCCAGGAGTTCCAGATCAGCCTGGGCAACATAGCAAGACCCCATCTCTACAAACAATTTAAAAATTAGCCAGGTATGGTGGCACACACCTGTAATTCCAGTTACTCAGGAGGCTAAGGTGGGAGGATCACTTGAGCCAAGTAGGTCAAGGCTGTGGTGAGCTATGATCACACTGCTACACTCCAACATGGGTGATAGAGTGTCTCTCTAAAAAAACAAAAAAGACCAGCGTGGTGGGTCACGCCTGTAATCTAAGGCAGGTGGCTTGCTTGAGCCCAGCTACTCAGGAGGCTGAGGCATGAGAGTCGCGTGAACCCATGAGACAGAGGTTACAGTGAGCAGAGATCACGCCACTGCCCTCCATCCTGAGCAACAGAGCAAGACTCGGTCAAAAAGAAAAGACAAAGAAATAAAGTAGGTTTGGGGGTGCACAGAGCAGATTTCTATAATGTGACGGAACCTCCATTATACCCCATACAGCCCAGGAGTATCACCGTTAAAGACCAGAAATGTCCCTGTCTAAGCCCAGCCCTCCATACTCCAGGACTGTCCCCGTATCACAGCCCCGGAGAGACCCCATCATAGCGCAGCCTGCCCTTGTCACAGCCCACACGTGACCCCATCACGTCTGGAACTGCCCCCTTTATAGCCCAGGACTCTCCCATCACAGACCAGGGCCGTTCTGTGATAGCCCAAGATGCTCCACATCACAAGCCCAGATTGTGCCTGTAACTTTATCAGAACTGGTTCCCAGCAGAGCCAAGTACTGTCCCAAACAGCTCAGGAATGTCCCCCTCCAAAGCCCAGCACTTTTCCCCATTATAACCGGCATTGCCTCTGTCAAATACCAGGGCTTATTTCCTATTCACCAGGTCTGAAATTAAACAAACAAACAAACAAAAAAACCATTGTTGTCCTTTTCAATCCCCAGGACTATCCCTATGTTGCTGTCTAGGCCAGTACCTTCGAGACTGTCCCTACCATGGTCCAGCACTGTTCCCTCCACACCCCGGGACTGTCCTCATGACAGCTGAGGACTCGGCCCAACTATCTCCGTTACAGGATATCTCTGTCTTTATCAGAGCCTAGGAATGTCCCATGAGTTCAGGGCTATCCTATGACACCAGAACTGTGCCATGATGAGACGGTCCACATCAGTCCCAAGTGTACCCGTCAAAGCCCAGTACTGTCCCACCCACAGTCCAGGAGCGTCACCACTAAAGCCCAGATTGCCCACATACCCCAGGCATCCCAGGACTATCCCTATCAGTCACTAAGAGCCGAAGACAGTAAAATTCTGCCCTGACATTCATCAGCTAGGATAAGAGACTCAAATCAAGTCAGGTGTAAAGTTAACAGAGACAGTTCTCCCAAGGTTACACCACAGCTGTGAAGGCTTGTAACAACCCGGTTCTTTGGCTGTTTCCTTCCTCACTGAGAAAACTTGTTTTCTGAAATCATAGACTCTGGGAAACGCTGCTGCTGTTTGACATCGCACAGTCAGAAGGGATGGTCTCAGCTAGCCTGCAGCATCTATATCATTTTCACCATGAGACGCTGCCTCGATTTCCAATCCAGGTGCAGAGCTTCAGACAGGAGTCTGGGATCACAACAATCCCCATCTCCATTTTTTTCAACTTTCATTCCAAGAAAATAGGACCTTAGGTCCAATTCCCACAGCTGGGACTTGAGGTTCAACTCTGCGCTCACCTGCCCCCGGCCCTCGAGGTCTGGGCCCCTTTATTCCAGCGCCCCCACAAGCTGATGCCCCACTACACCCCAGGGCTCCACTCCCCAAATCACAACCTCCCCACCCCCACGCCTCCCTCATTACAGGGTGCCCCTCCATGTTTCCCATTTATTTTAACCTCCCCACCAATTACTTGCCCCACTTCATCCGCCGTCTACCCGCTCCCCCTCGCCCCATTAAAACCTGGTGCTCCTTTCCAAGGGGCGCCATCCTCTTCCGCGCCCCACAGCGGAACCCCAGGGCGGGAGGAGCGGCGCCGAGCCGGACCGGCCGCAGGCCAGTGATCCTCCCGGAAGTGCGCCTCTCCCGGGGGTTCCCCAGACACCGGCGCGGGGCTGCGAACCCACCTGCCCCAGAGCGGCTGCGGCCATGATCCGTGCGGCGCGTAACTGTGCCCGCCCAGGGCGCGGCCCCGAGGAGAGACGTTCCGGCCACGCCCCGCTCACGCCTCCTCCTGGGGGAAGGCGTC
>NW_012115710.1:5295139-5295530 GCF_000951035.1 Colobus angolensis palliatus | reverse complement strand
CGGTTTTCAAAAAAGCATTTCCTTGAGAACAAAAATGCATTTTCTTGTCGCGGAGCACTGGCAAGCATAAGCAGCCCGAGGTAAAGGAAGGGAAAGGCAAGGAGCAGGACGTTCCGTGTATCACGATCCCTTTGCGAAAGGGAAAAGCACATGGTAAATATCAGCAGCGTGGACACCATGTAAATGCACAGGAACAGGAATGGTGCTTCAGAGAAGGGCTTCTGAAGAGGGCCGCAGGTATGGATAAAGGGCAGCCTCACTTTGCGCCTGGATACTGCTCTATTCCAATATTTTTTCCTGTCAACGAAAAAGATGTATGTGTAGGCTAGGCTGCAATGCAGTGGCGCGATCTCGGCTCACTGCAACCTCCGTCTTCCGGGTTCAAGCAGTT
>NW_012115710.1:5291902-5293889 GCF_000951035.1 Colobus angolensis palliatus | reverse complement strand
AGCTCCCGCCCCCGCCGCGGCCAATCAGCGGTTGGCGCACACGCCCCCCTACCACAGCCAATCCGCAGCAGCCCTGCAGCTCCACCCCTCACCTGCTGGACGCCAGCGCGCCCGGCCCTGCGCCCCTCCTGGGTCCAGCTGGGGAGTCTGCATACCCCAGTGCCCTGCGGACCCAAAACCCAGGAGTTTCAGGCCCTTCTCCCTCTGATCCAGATGTCTCAACCCCCAACTTTCTCTTCCCTCTGGACTTTTCTTGCCAGCTACCTTACTATTCTACAGGCACCGAGAGGAAGACTCCTTTTCCCTGAGGGCCAAGAATAAGGAGGAGGGCCTTTTGTGCCTCCTCCTCCATTACCTCCTAATTGCGCTTAATTTACTCTCCCCTGCGGGCCTTTAGCGCGCTGGTGAAGCCAAACCGCTCTACCTTTCCCGGGAGCCCCTGGCGACAGCGACAGGGCTAGCAACATCAGGCACCTGCTTGCTGCAAGGCCTGGCGTTGGGGGGCGGGGGGAGCTGCAGCCCTTCAGGGTAGAGGCAACTTGTGGGTCTGGGGTGCAGGGGCTAAGTGGGCAGAAGGACTCGTCTAAAGGGTGGGAAATAAATATAACGATGTCTTCCTCCTTCTGGCTGCAAATTGCTTTTATGGGAACCTGCAGGGTGACCTGGTACCTTCCTAAGTGGGCTTAGAGTCTAAGGGCTTGGGGGCTGCATCTGATACAGGTTGGAGTTTGGGATGGGAGAGTCCTAGGAAGGGGGCCCCAAGTAGAAATGAGAGAAATCAGAAGGGAATATCAGGGGCATCCACGGGGGTGCTCCGGCTGGCCTTGCGCCCGTACCCCAGCTCTGCACCCCCTGTCACGAGCAGTTCAATGCCCGTGCAGAAGTTGGCTTCGGAGGCCAGGAACACTGCCGCTGCCCCGACCTCAGCGGGCTGGCCCATGCGGCCCAGTGGCTGGGGAGAAAAGAGCGGTGAAGGAGGTCAAGAGAAGCCCCACTTGATCGCCATGTCCCCCACCCCCAAGCCACCTTCTACCACCTGGATCTGAACCCCCTCCTACCTGGGCCAGCATGCCCTCTACGACTGTGGCCCTAGGGTCTGGTGTGAAGGCTGCCAGCTCCTCCCACAGTGGGGTCCAGATGTTACCTGGGGAGATACTGGGGGAAGGGAGAGAGGGGATCAAAGAAATCTGTCTCGAATCACTTGGGATCACTCCCAGTCACCCCAGTTCCCCCAGAAGGCTCTCGGCATGCTCAGAGCAGCTCACCAGTTGACTCGGACACCATATGGACTTTCATCCAGGGCCAAGGCTTTGGTCATGGCTGTTACTGCCCCCTGCAGAAAACGGAGCGGGGAAGAAAGTTCAGTCCCCGGGACATGGGGTCCCTGCCATCCATTGTCTCCTGCCTGCCAGGGGGGGCATCAGAATGGGGAAGTCATGCCCTCCTTGAAGGCTGCCTTCAGAGGCATCAGCCTTGGTTTCTTGGGAGAAACTTGGCATAGAAATCTGTCACAGGAAGGCCAGGTGCAGTGGCTCACACCTGTAATTCCAGCACTTTGGGAGGCCGGGATGGGTGGATCACTTGAGGCCAGGAGTTCCAGACCAGCCTGGCCAACATGGCGAAACCCCATCTCTACTAAAAATACAAAAATTAACCGGACATGGTGGTGCACGCCTGTAATCCCAGCTACTGGGGAGGCTGAGGCATAAGAATTGCTTGAACTTGTGATGCAGAGGTTGCAGTGAGCTGAGATCATGCCACCCTACTACAACCTGGGCAACAGAGTGAGACCCTATCTCAAAAAAAAAAAAAAAAAAGAAGAAGAAGAAGAAGGGCCGGGCACAGTGGCTCACGCCTGTAATCCCAACACTTTCTGAGGCTGAGGAGGGTGTTCGAGTCCGGAGTTCAAGACCAGCCTCACCAACACGGTGAGACTTCGTCTCTACTAAAAGATACAAAAAACTAGCTGGGCATGGTGGCAGCCACC
>NW_012115710.1:5289288-5290606 GCF_000951035.1 Colobus angolensis palliatus | reverse complement strand
AAAAAATAAATAAAAAAGACTCCGTCTCAAAAAAATAAAAATAAATAAATTAAATAAATAAATAAAAGAAAAAAACAGAAATCTATCACAGGCAGTTATGCCTGGGTGCTGAATCTGGCAGTTGGGTGTGAGACTCTCTAGGGCCAAGATCTTGCTAGGTTTGGCTCCTAAGGTGTCTGGACTCCAAGCCAAGGCCCGGGGGAAGGAGTAGGGAGGGAAGGAAGGGGTAGGGGCTGCTGTACCTTCGTGGCCACATAGGGAACTGCCTGGGCCTGGCCAATTGCCCCCACTAGGCTGGAGATGTTGATGACATTCCCTTGGCTCTTCCGCAGGTGAGGGAGGGCGAGCTAGGGAGACAAGAGGCCAAGTAAGCCACACAAGCCCTGCATCTCCCCAGACCACTGAAACACAGCCACAGCCATCCTGACGTCTGGGATGACAGCCATCTCCCTGGAGTGTTTCAGTTGATCTCAGTGACTGCTAGAGACAGCATCTAACGTAACACTTTCTCTGGTTTGCCCTGGGGTCGCTGGATCTCAGCACTCAAGGAGTCGGTCCTTGGTGGAAAGAGATTTCACTCTCTTCTCCTGGGTCTTGTCTGTCTTTGTCTCTATCTCTGTTCCCCTCTCCCTTGGTCTTTGTATGTTACTCAAATTCCTGTCCATATCAAGACAGGAAAATGGATGAGAGATCCAGAAGGCTGCATATTTTTCAAAAATGGGATGAAGTTTTTTTCCAATGAAGTCTCTGTGGCCCAGGCTGGAATGCAGCGGCATGATCGTAGCTCACTGCAGCTCCAAATTCCTGGGCTCAAGCAATTCTCCCCGCTCAGCCTCCCAAAGTGTTGGGATTATAGGCGCGAGCCATCACACCCAGCCAGGAAGTTCTTTTATCCACGGAGGGGAAGATGGTTTCTATGAGGCCTTCATGAAAGGCACTCTAGACCAGGCACAGTGTCTCATGCCTGTAACCCCAGCACTTTGGGAGGCTGAGGTGGGTAGATCATCTGAGGTCAGGAGTTTGAGAACAGTCTGGCCAACATGATGAAACCCCATCTCTACTAAAAATACAAAATTAGCCAGGCATAGTGGCACATGCCTGTAATCTCAGCTACTTGGGAGGCTGAGGCAGGAGAACTGCTTGAACCTGGGAGTTGGAGGTTGCAGGTGGCCAAGATCGCGCTACTGCACTCCAGCCTGGGTAACAGAGCAAGACTCTGTCTCAAAAAAGAAAAAAAGAAAAAGAAAAAAAGAAATGCACTGTTTCCTGCCACCTTCTCTCCTGCAATTCAACTCCCTGGCCACCTGGGAAGTCCCTA
>NW_012115710.1:5281323-5282998 GCF_000951035.1 Colobus angolensis palliatus | reverse complement strand
AAACCATGCTGTAATATGAGCATGAATGATGTGGGCATTGACCAGCCTCTGGCCTTCTCCTCAGGGAACCCCCCTCACCCTCGCCTCCTTTTACTTCCACCAGCTTTGACGCCCTCCCTCCCTCCCAGTGCCCACTCCGCCTGCCTTGCTCCATTTCTCCCTCAGTCTGTGCACCTGCCCTGCCGTTTAATCTCCTCCCCCACCTGACCCTGCAAACGTAAGTCTCACCAGGGCTGAGACATGGTTCTTGCCACCCTCACCCCAGCACGAGGCACATAGCTGGAGTTCATTAAATATTTGTCCCACACATCCTGAGTGTCCTTCCCCCCACACCCCTCAAGGTCGCTAAGCACCTGCTCTACATCAAGGACCTGCTGGGGGCCGGGTGCAGTGGCAGATACCTGTAATGTCAGTGCTTTGGGAGACCGAGGTTGGAGGATCACTTCAGCCCAGAAGTTCAAGGCCAGCCTGTGCAACATACTGAGACCCCAGCTCTTAAGTGCCAAAGTTCTGAGACAGGAGCAGGCCTGCTGTGTTTGGGAGCAATAAAACCAGTGTGGCTAGAGGTGAGGTCAGAGAAGAACAGGGGCCAGATCACGAGGACTTGAAAGCCCCACTTCTCCCTTGGACAAATGCTATCAACTCCTTTTTTGGTTTGTTTGTTTTTTTTAGAGATGGAGTATTGCTCTGTCACCCAGGCTTAAGTGCAGTGGCACGATCTTGGCTCACTGAAACCTCTGCCTCCCAGGTTCAAGCAATTCTCCTGCCTGAGCCTCCCAAGTAGCTGGGATTACATGCGTCTGCCACCATGCCCAGCTAATTTTTGTATTTTTAGTAGCGACGGGGTTTCTCCATGCTGGCCAGGCTGGTCTCGAACTCCTGATCTCATGTGATCTGCCTGCCTCGGCCTCCCAAAGTGCTGGGATTACAGGCGTGAACCACCATGCCTGGCTCAAATGCAATGAACTCCTAATACTGGTTCTCCCACTCTCATGCTTGGCCCTCAGATTCTTCCCTCATACCTACAGGAGCCAGAGCCTATGACCTGTTAATAATATTAACAAGATCACATCACTCCCTTGCTCAGATACCTTCCATAGCTCCCTATTGCTCTTAAGATAAAGACCAGATGTTTCAGCACGGCCTTCAAGGCCCTGCCTGATCTGGTCCCCGCCCCAATCTCTTCTTGCAATATCCCCTTCTCTCACTGGGCCCAGCTGGCAGCAGTGGCAAACCCTGTCTTGCTGCCAGGCCCTCGCCCTGCCATCTCTTTCTCCACCCCCTCCACTGGTCAGTGCTGCTCAGATTTCATTACTTCCAGGAAGTTTGGCTACATTCCCTGAACGGGCCAGTCTCCGGGTCACATTCTCCCAGAACCATACCCATCCCCCTCCTAAAGCAAAACACACTCTTCTGAATTCATGTCTCTGTCTGTTTAGTAACACCTGGCTGCCCAGGAGTGTAAACTCCCCAAGGACAGAGCCCACATGGACCTGGCTCCCTGGTGTATCTCCAGCACCTATAACACTGCCTGGGCCAGGTGCAGTGGCTCACGCCTGTAATCCCAGCATCTGGGGAGGCTGAAGTGGGAGGATCACTTGAGCCCAAGGAGTTTGAGACCACTCTGGACAACATGGTGAGACCCCCCACATCTCAACAAAAATACAAAAATTAG
>NW_012115710.1:5278739-5280803 GCF_000951035.1 Colobus angolensis palliatus | reverse complement strand
GCCAGGATGGTCTCGATCTCCTGACCTCGTGATCCACCCGTCTCGGCCTCCCAAAGTGCTGGGATTACAGGCTTGAGCCACCGTGCCCGGCCTAAACCCCTGACCTTGTGATCCACCCGCCTGAGCCACCCAAAATGCTGGGATTACAGGCGTGAGCCATCGCACCTGGCCAGAATGGATAGATCTTTAAGAAACAATCCAGCTCTGAGAGACTACAACCGAAACCCCTGTGCTCCAACACCTTCTGTGGATCCCTCCTTTCCACAAGGTATCATTTCCTTGACTATCTAAATAGCCTTAATCCTGCCCTGGTTCTCCCTTGCCTAGGGAGTCACAAACTTTGGCTTGTATCAGAATCCACCAGGAAGGCCAAAGACCTAGAGATTCTAATTCAAGGGATCTGGGCAGGGGTCCCAGAATCAACATTTAAAGAGCTTCCAAAGTCACATGGCTGAGAGAGAAGAGAAAAAAGAGAGCTTCTAAGGGATTTTGACGGTGATGGTAATGATGGTGATGATAGTGATAATGGTGGTGATGGTGATGATGATGGTGGTCATGATGGTGATGGTGAGTATGATGGTGATAATGGTGGTGATGAAGATGGTGATGGTGAGGATAGTGAGGATGATGATGAAGATGAGGATGAGGATGATGGTGAGGATGATGATGGTGATGATGGTGATGGTGATTGTGGTAATAATGATGGTGATGATGGTGATGATGATTGTGGTAATAATGATGGTGATGATGATGGTGATGATAATGGTGGTGATGGTGAGGACGTTAGTGAGGATGGTGATGATGGTGATGATTGTGGTAATGATGGTGATGACAATGATGTTGGTGAGGATGGTGATGGTAGTAATGGTGATGATTGTGGTAACGGTGGTGATGGTGATGGTAATTTAGTAATGATAGTGGTGATGATGATGAGGATGGTGATGGTGATGATGGTGGTAATGGTGATTGTGGTAATGACGATGGTGATGGTGATTGTGGTAATGATGGTGGTGATGATGGTGATGGTAAATTGTAGCAATGATGGTGGTGATGGTGATGGTAATTGTAGTAATGACAGTGGTGATGATGATGACGATGCTGATGGTGATGATTGTGGTAATGATGATGATTGTGGTAATGACGGTGATGGTGATGATGGTGGTGATGGTGGCAATGATGGCGATGATAATGTTGCTGATGCTGATGGTGATGATTGTGGTAATGACAGTGATGATGATGGTGATGATGGTGATGATGGTGATGATGGTGATGGTGGTGATGATGGTGTTGGTGATGGTGGTGATGGTAAAAATGGCGATGTGAGGATGATGGTGAGAATGATGATGAGGGTGGTAACAATGGTAATGATGATGGAAATAGCGATGGTGATAATGGCAGCGACACAAGTGTTCACAAGATTTCTTTGCAACAAGTGCATGAACAAGCAGACAAAAGCCTTTGTCCTCAGGGAAACCAAATGCAATACACAGATGTTGTCAGGATCCTGGTGTGAACAAATCAGCTATAATAAAACATTTGGGAACTTCTGGGTCTGTTTATATAGAGTTAACTATGACATGGTATTAAGACATTTCTGTTAATTGTATTAGGTGATACAATGGTATTTTTCTTATGTAAAAAAGGCCTGAGCCTGGACAAAACGGTGAGAGTCTGTCTCTGCAAAAAAATAAAAGATTGGTTGGGCATAGTGGTGCATGCCTGTTGTCCCAGCAACCTAGAGGCTGAGGTAGGAGGAACTCAGCCTAGGAAGTTGGGGCTGCAGTGAGCCATGATCATTTCACTGCACTCCAGCCTGGGAGATAGAGCAAAACACTATCTCAAAATAATAATAATTATAAGGCTTTATTTTTAGGAGATGCTTACTAACGTGTTTGGAAATGAACTGTCATGATGTCGTAATATACTTACAATACTTTGACAAAAAGAAATACATATATTTATGTACATACACATATATATATGATATACAAAATGTGAATAAATGCTAATACAAATGATGGGCATATAAGTATTTATTATACTACTCTATTTTTCTTTTCTTTT
>NW_012115710.1:5273696-5278689 GCF_000951035.1 Colobus angolensis palliatus | reverse complement strand
GAGATCGCGCCACTGTACTCCAGCCTGGGCGACAGAGCGAGACTCCGTCTCAAAAAAAAAAGAAAAAAGAAAAAAAAATGGCTCAGGCCAGGCACAGTGGCTCATGCCTGTAATCCCAGCACTTTGGGAGGCCGAGGTAGAAGGATGGCTTGAGGCCAGGAGTTCCAGACCAGCCTGGGCAACAGAGCAAGACCCTAACTCTATAACAATAATAAAAAAGGCTCAACTTTTTAAAGAAAAAAGGACGAATCAGGAGAGGCGGTGATTACAGAAGTTGTTCATCAGGAATTGTCATTGGTTTACAGACCTCACATTGATTAGTGATTGGCTATACGTGGTTGAACTATAGAGTATGTGGCACTTTAGAGCTTCTTGGTATCAGGTAGTCTAGAGCCCAGAAAGCAAGTGGCCTCAAAAGGTAATTATTGGACACGTGCAGTAGCTCATGCCTATAATCCCAGCTTGAGGCAAGGAGTTCGAGATCAGCCTGGGCAGCATAGCAAGACCCTGTTTCTACAAAAAAGTTAAAAATTAGTCAGTCCTAGTGGTGCACCCCGTGATCCCTACTCAGGAGGCTGATACAAGAGGATCACTTGAGCCCAGGGGTTGGAGGCTGCTGTGAGCTATGATAGTACTCCAGCCTGGGTAACAGAGTGAGTCCCTGTCTCTAAAAAGCAATTAAAATAAATTTTTATAAAGTCCCTTCGAGCCAGGTGCAGTGGCTCACACCTGTAATCCCAGGAGTTTGGGAGGCTGAGGCGGGAGGATCACTTGAACCCAAGAGTTTGAGACCAGCCTGGACAACATAGTGAAACCCCACCTCTATTAAAAAATAAAAAGGCCAAGTGCAGTGGCTCACGCCTGTAATCCCAGCACTTTGGGAGGCTGAGGTGGGTGGATCACAAGGTCAGGAGTTCAAGACCAGCCTGGCCAACATGGTGAAACCCTGTCTCTACTAAAAATAGAAAAAAATTAGCTGGGCATGGTGGTGGGTGCCTGTAATCCCAGCCACTTGGGAGGCTGAGGCAGAAAACTGCTTAAACCTGGGAGGCAGAGGTTGCAGTGAGCCGAGACTGCACCACTGCACTCCAGCCTGGGTGACAGAGTGAGACTATCTCAAAAAATTAATTATTTTTTTAAAAAGTTGTTAAAAAGCCCCTCTGGGCCTGATCCTGATCATCTAAAGGGGCTCTCCTTTCTCAGATCAAAAGGTTTATTTTCTTTCTCATTCCCTGCCCAGCTCTCCCCCACTTTTTGTTTAAGGTCTCACTCTGTTGCCCAGGCTGGAGGGCAGTGGTGTGAACATAGCTCACAGCAGCCTTGACTTCCTGGGCTCAAACGGTCCTCCCACCTCAGCCACCTCAGTAGCTGGGACTACAAGGGCACCACCATGCCCGGCTAATTTTCTAAACTTTTTGTAGAGAGGCGGTTTTGCTGTATTGCTCCAGCTGTCTTGAACTCCTGACCTCAAGTGAACCTCCCACAACGACCTCCCAAAGCACTGGGATTACAGGTGTGAGCCAGTATGTCTGGCCCTGATATGTTCTTAACATCCCCTCCCACCATCACCACCACCACACCAGTTTGGAAGGTTCTAGAAGGTTCCTAGGACTGGGCTTTGTAGCTACAAAAGTAGCTTTTGCTGGATGTAAAGATTTGCAGTTATTTATCTTCCTTTCAGAATAAGGAGATTAAACTAAAGAACAGAAAATAGATGGCTAGGCGTGGTGGCTCAAGTCTGTAATCCCAGCACTTTGGAAGGCCAAGGCAGGCAGATCACTTGTGGTCAGGAGCATCGCTATCAAAAATTACAAAATTTAGCTGAGTTTTGTGACCTGCACCTGTAATCCCAGTTACTCAGGAGGTTGAGGCACGAGAATTGCTTGAACCAGGGAGGTGGAGGTTACAGTGAGCCAAGATCGCACCACTGTACTCCGCCTGGGCGACAGAGAGAGACCCTGTCTCCAACAAACAAATAAACAAAAAGAACAGAAAACATTGTGCTCTTAGACAAAATGTACCACACAATCCACCTATCAGGAGGCTGCTCGGGCCTGGCAGCAGGGTCGCCAGCCCTCACCTTGGTCAAGGTGTACATCCCCAGCAGGTTCAGCTCCAGCAACTGGCGGAATCCCTGGGCAGAGGTCTCCTCAGGCCTCTGTGGGGGTGGGTCTAAAGTGGGGGGTGAGAGAGAGAGGAAAAGTGAGGGGGGCCGGACACAGTGGCTCACGCCTGTAATCCCAGCACTTTGGGAGGCCAAGGCGGGCGGATCATGAGGTCAGGAGTTTGAAACCAGCCTGGCCAACATGGTGAAACCCCTTCTCTACTAAAAATACAAAAATTAGCCAGGTGTGGTGGTGGGTGCCTGTATTCCCAGCTACTCAAGAGGCTGAGGCAGGAGAATTGCTTGAACCTGGGAGGTGGAGGTTGCAGTGAGCCTAGATTGAGCCACTGCACTCCAGCCTGGGCAACAGAGCGAGACTCCATCTCACACACACACAAAAAAATTGTATGATCTGGGTGGTGGGGATGGCAGGAGGCAATGGATAGAGCAAGTTGTTTTTGCTTTGTTTTGTTTGAGACAAGGTCTTACTCTGTTGCCCAGGCTGGAGTGCAGTGGCGCAAACAAAGCTCACTACAGCCTCAACCTCCTAGGCTCAAGTGATCCTCCTCAGCCTCTAGAGTAGCTGAGACTACAGATGTGTGCCACCATGTCTGGCTAATTTTGTTTGTTTTTGGTTGAGATGGGGTCTGGGGCTATGTTGCCCAGGCTGGTCTCGAGCTCCTGAGCTCAAGCGATTTTCCCACCTCAGCCTCCCAAAGTGCTGAGATTGCAGCATGATAAATATTGATAAGGGTTTCACGGGTATTTAATCTCATTAAATCCTCAGAACAACTCTGTCATGATTGGCCCCATTTTACAGGTGAGAAAACAGAGGAGCAGAAATGCTGAGTAACTGGCACGACATTGCACGTAAGAAGTGGCAGAGAATTGAGGCAAACAAGCCACTTGTTACTTCTGCCTCCCTGCCCCACAGGTCCTGTTGACCAACTTGACCAACTCTCTAAGAGAAACAAGAAATTTGGTGGTTTATGTGAAATCTTTCTTGTAAAATGTTGGCAGTGAATGAAAAAACACAGGCCGGACACAGTGGCTCACGCCTGTAATCCTAGCACTTTTGGCGGCCGAGGCAGGCAGACCGCTATAGCTTAGGAGTTTGAGACCTGCCTGAACAACATAGTGAGACCCCCAACTCTACAAAAAATACAAAAATCAGCTGGGCGTGGTGGTGGGCACCTGTAGTCTCAGCTCCTCGGGAGGCTGAGGCAGGAGAATTGCTTGAGCCCAGGTAGTCGAGGTTGCAGTGAGCAGAGATCGTGCCATTGCACTCCAGCCTGGGTGATGGGACAAGATTCTATCTCAAAAAAAAAAAAAAAAAAAAAAAAAAAAAAAAAGAAAAAGAGAACAAGAACAAGAACAAGAAAGAAAAAATGTATACATATATTAACTCTTCATGGGCTGGGGTGTAGGCGTATTTTATGTGTGGAGGTATTTTTAGTGTTGGGTTAATCCTAGAAAGTGAACAACAGTTTGGAACAGGAGCCAGGGTTCACCAGTTGAGCAGGGCATTGCCCAACCTCCCAGGAACATTTCACCTGGATCTCAAGATGCGACCTCAGAGGCAGCACCTGAAGCTTCCTGGACGCTGGGCCCGCTCCTCAGGCCTCTCCCCTCTTTGCCTACTCTTGCTCCCCTGAGTTCCTCCAGCCTCAACCTGGTCAGCTCCAAGCTGCTATCTCCAGAACCCCACCTCCACGATCTCATGCCCATTGCCCATTCCCATCAGGACGTCCACCGGGCAGTTCACACTCAACAGCGCCCTCCCCAGGCTTTCCTGCCACAGTGAATGGCAGCTCTGGTGAGTTGCTCAGTTGCTGGAGGTGGGGAGAACAAATAAACCAAATACCCCACTTTTTTTTTTTTTTTGAGATGGAGTCTTGCTCTGTCTCCCAGACTGGAGTGCAGTAGTGCAATCTTGGCTCACTGCAACCTCCATCTCCCAGGTTCCAGCAATTTTCCGCCTCAGCCTCCCGAGTAGTTCAGATTGCAGGCACACACCACCATCCCCAGCTAATTTTTTGTGTATTTTTAGTAGAGACGGGGTCTCACCATGTTGGCCAGGCTGGTCTTGAACTGCTGATCTCAGGCCTCGGCCTCCCAAAGTGCTGGGGTTACAGGTGTGAGCCACCATGAACAACCCTTCTCCTTCCTTTTTAATATAGGAGATTATTAATAGAGGAGATTATTAATATAGGAGTGTATCCCAGGCTGCAGGTTCAGGACCTTCTTCCTTTTTAATATAGGACTGAGTTTATTTATTTATTTATTTATTTTTATTTTTTGAGACCGAGTCTTGTTCTGTCACTCAGGCTGGAGCGCAGTGGCACCATGTCAGCTCGTTGAAACCTCTACCTCCCAGGTTTAAGTGATCCTTCTGCTGCAGCCTCCTGAGTGCTGGAATTACAAGTGCATGCCACAACGTCTGGCTAATTTTTGTGTTTTTATTAGAGATGGGGTTTCACCATGTTGGCCAAGCTGGTCTCAAACTCCTGACCTCAAGTGATCTGCCTGCCTTGGCCTCCCACAGCGCTGGGATTATAGGTGTGAGTCACCGCGCCCAATGAAGAATTTATTTATACAGGAGTGTGTCCCAGGCAGCAGGCTGAGAACCTTCTTCCTTTTTAATACAGGATATGATTAACATAGGAGATTATTAATATAGGAGATTATTAATCTAGGAGTGTGTCCTGGGTGGCAGGTTGACACACTCAACCTGCTGCCCTGGATATACTTCCAGGTTGTATTGGGGAGTGCTCCAGAGAGCAAAAGGAAAAAAAAATAGGCCGGGCGCGGTGGCTGAAGCCTGAAATCCCAGCACTTTGGGAGGCCGAGACGGGCGGATCACAAGGTCAGGAGATCGAGACCATCCTG
>NW_012115710.1:5264944-5268966 GCF_000951035.1 Colobus angolensis palliatus | reverse complement strand
GGACAGATATGGCCAGGTAAGGGCACAACTCCTGGGACACACAGGAGGGACGGAACAGGGCCAGTTTCAGTCCAGGCCTAGGGGGCTTCCATTGGTTTACTCTCCTGTCCAAGTGACTAGAAAGAGGTATGAGGCAGGATGAGGGAATCAGGGGAAAGGAATGGGGAAACTGAAGTGCAGCAAACAGAGTTGCGGGGGCAGGAGGTGGGGTATGGCCCCGGGGTCTCACAACTCACGGTGGCCAGCGTTGTTGACAACACAATCCAGGCGGCCAAATCGGCGGATGGTCTCAGAAACCAGGGTCTGAGGAGGAAGGAAAGGTCCTTTGTTGTTGTTGTTGTTGTTGTTTTGGAGAAGGTGTCTCCCTCTTGTCACTCAGGCTGGAGTGCATTGGCACGATCTCGGCTTACTGCAACTTCCGCTTTCTGGGTTCAAGTGACTCTCCTACCTCCGCCTCCCAAGTAGCTGGGATTATAGGCACCTGCCACCATGCCCAGCTAATTTTTGTATTTTTTAGTAGAGACGGGGATTCACTATGTTGTCCAAGCTGGTCTCAAACTCCTGAGCTCACGTGATCCGCCCGCCTCAGCCTCCCAAAGTGCTGGGATTACAGGCACCATGCCCAGCCCAGGAAATGTCCTTTCAATGAGCAGTAGATGGGGTGTCCAGCCATAAAGAAGACAGGGCTTCCAAATGCAAGGCAGGAGGGTGAAGCTGGACTCCCAGGTATGGGGACAAGAACGAGAGGAAGAGGGGATGTGGAGATCAGCAGACACAGCAGGCAAGCAGGAGACAGGAAGGAGACAGGGGGCTGGCCAGAGCCACATTGCACCCAGGGTTAGGGGGTGGGGCATGGGGGTGACAAGGATTCAGAGAGAGTGTCAGGGACAGTTACTAAAGGGGGGCAGATAACAGAGAGATACTGATTAAAAGGAAGAAACAGGAACCCAGAAATAATGGAGAAAAAAATCAGTCACAGGCCATGTGCAGTGACTCACACTTGTAATCCCAACACTTTGGGAGGCTGAGGTGGGTGGATCATGTGAGGTCAGGAGTTCGAGACCAGCCTGGCCAACATAGTGAAACCCCATTTCTACTAAAAATACAAAAATTAGCCAGGTGCGGTGGCTCATGCTTGTAATCCCAGCACTTTGGGAGGCCAAGGCAGGCGGATCACCTGAGGTGAGTTCAACACCACCCTGACCAACACAGAAAAACACCGTCTGTACTAAAAATATAAAATTAGCCAGGTGTGGTGGCGCATGCCTGTAATCCCAGCTACTCAGGAAGCTGAGAGAGGAGAAACACTTGAACCCGGGAGGCGGAGTTTGTGGTGAGCCGAGATTGCATCATTGCACTCCAGCCTGGCAACAAGAGCAAAACTCCGTCTCAAAAAAAAAAAAAAAAAAATTAGCCGGACATGGTGGCGCACGCCCGTAATCCCAGTTACTCAGGAGGCTGAGGTAGGAGAGTGGCTTGAACCTGGGAGGCAGAGGTTGCAGTGAACCAAGATCATGCCACTGCACTCCAGCCTCAGTGACACCTCCAAAAAAGAGACAGAAAAATCAGTTACAGTTAACCCACTTTGAGGGACTTATTCATTTCCATCCACGTGTCAGATGTGCTAACAGCCTTGGAGAGGTGGGAGAGAAGGAACATGTGACCTGCTCATCAGTCACAGAAGACCTTGTGTGTGGAGTGACACTGGTTGGAAACCTTTGACGGGTCCAGTGGAGCCAGGAGAGGAAGGAAAAGTAGAGGGAAAGGCACGTGCAAATGGCTGGAGGAGAACAAAGAACTGGTCATTAGCGGAGATGGGGGTAGGAATGGGAACTCGGCTCACCTTCACATCATCTTCCTGAGTCACATCACAGAGGATAAAGACAGCTCCAGGGAGCTCCTGCTCCAGGGCCCGGCCCCTAGACTCTGCAGGCAGAGAATAGCTGGGAGCCTGGACCCCTGGGCCTGAGGGAGGAAGGGCTGGGAGTCTGGACTCCTGGGTCTGAGGGAGGAGGGGCTGGGATGCTGGACTCCTAGGTCTGAGGGAGGAGGGGCTGGGGGTCTGCAGATTCCTGGGTCTGAGGGAGGAGGGGTTGGGGGCCTGGACTCCTGGGTCTGAGGGAGGAGTGGCTGGGGCTCCTGCACTCCTGGTCTGAGGAAGGAGGGACTGGGACTCCTGGACTCCTGGGTCTGAGGGAGGAGGGGCTGGGGGCCTGGACTCCTGGGTCCGAGGGAAGAGGGGCTGGGGTTCCTGGATCCCTGGGACTGAGGGAGGAAGGACCAAGGTGAGGGCTGAGGGCTGAGGGCTGAGGGACCCTCACTCACCATCCTTGTCGCAGATAACCACTTGGGCCCCGCTGTCCACTGAGAATAGGAAGGGAACACGTTACCCTCCGAGTCTTGGTTAAAGCCTCTGCCGCCCTCTTGTGGCCACCTAGATTGGGGCCGATCTCCGTCTCCCCTCGTGACCCCAGTCTCATGATCACCCACAGGACAGAGGGCAGAGGCCTTGACACATACTCTCCTTGCCTGCCCAGGTTTCTGCTGAGGCTCCTGATCCCCCGTTCGTGGGTTCCAGAGCAAACTCCACGACTGACAGGGCCATTCCCCAAACCACTGGTTTGGCAGCTACACCAACAGACCCAGAGAAAGAGGCCACTGCTTTCGGAGACCCTGCCAGACAGCCCTAGCCTACCACGCCACACGCTTACTCTAGCCTGCCAATTGGCTTTTATAAGATCAGAATCCCGGCTATAGTGTTGGAGACCCTATTTTCCGCCCCCATCGCCCCGCCCCCATCCTTCCTCTCTCACACTCCACAGCTCCCAGCAGTCAGACCCGGCTCACCGAAGGCGCGCACGATCCCAGCTCCGATGCCGCGCCCGCCCCCGGTCACAACCACCACCTTCCCGGCATAGCGCTTTCCCGTAGCCATCCCGTGTCCGCTGGTCTCTCTCTCTCTCTGTCTCTACTCTGGGCCTTTTTCACCTCCAAAGCCCCGTGAGGCCGTCGCATCAAATCCTCAATAGAAGCTGGATCGTGGAAGTCCAGCCTCGGGGGGCGTTGCCAGGAAGGCTAGGGACCTGGAAGTTTATCCCCAGCCCCTCCTCCCTCAGACACTCCTCTCCTCCCACAGACACGGGAATCCAGGAGCCCCAGTCCCTCCTCCCTCAGACCCAGGAGTCCAGCCTCCCAGCCCCTCCTCCCTCAGACCCAGGAGTCAGGGTCCCAGCCCCTCCTCCCTCAGACCCGGGAATCCGGGCCCAGGCCCCTCCACTCTCAGAGTGAGGGATCAGGTTCTCTAGTTCCTCCTCGCAGAAACCTGTAAGTCCAAACCCCCTGTCCCTTCCTCTCTCAGGACCCAGGAGTGCACGACTCCGGCTCTGCCCCTCAGAGACCCCAGTGCCACAACCCCAAACAGACAGAAACAAAGCTATTGACTAAAAGTTCAAAGTTTTAATCCAAATTTAGACAGTGTTGAGAAAATCAAACTTTGGCCATAGAAACCATTCCCCTCCCGGGCGGGCGATGGGGACCAGACCACGCCCCCTGATGCCCTGAGTGGTCCCAGATCTCCGGCGGTACCTCCAGACCACGTGCTCACGCTCCGATTGGCTGCCGCGTTTGGGCGGGTTAGAAGCTGGACTGTAGCAGAGTGACTCGCAGAGGCCACGCCCCCTCGTCTTGGGGCAGGACCGGAGGGGCGATCCCGGCATCCCACGTGGGCCCCCAGGGGGCGGGACCTCCTCCACGGCCACTCCCTCGGCGAGAGAACCCTGTGGAACCCGAATTAGCCACCGGGGGAGATCTGGGGGGAGGGGTCTCCTGGCGCGTGGGGTCCGAAGGAGGCAGCGGCACACGGGGAAGAGGGTCTCCCTGGGAGTCCAAATTTCCACCTAGAGAGGATGAGTGGGAGACATAAGAATGGCAAACTTCAGCACCAGGACTCCGGGTTCCCTGACCCCTCCTCCCTCAGACCCAGGAGTCCAGGCCCCCAGCCCCTCCTCCCTCAGACCCAGGAG
>NW_012115710.1:5257883-5264894 GCF_000951035.1 Colobus angolensis palliatus | reverse complement strand
TCAGACCCAGGAGCCCAGGCCCCCAGCCCCTCCTCCCTCAGACCCAGAAGTCCAGGCCCCCAGCCCCTCCTCCCTCAGACCCAGGAGTCTGGACACCCCAGTCCAGACCTCTTTCAGATTCAGATGTCGGTCCTCTCCCCGCCCCCTGACCTCTTCCTCCCCTCCTCCCAAGTGTCCCAGAACCCAGTCCCCTCTTGCCTGAGACCTAAAACTCCCAAACCTTGCCCAACTCTTTCCTCGCCAACATAAAAAATTCCCACCGGCCCCCAGACCCCTCCTCTCCAGGACCTCGGATTCCAGGTCTCCAGCTCTCTCCTCCCTAAAACCCAGAAGTTCAACATCCGCAGCCAGTCACCTGTCATCATTCTGTGCCACTGCGACGCCTCAGTAGCCAGGGCTTGGGAGAGGCTGAGAACCCGCTCCCGGTGACCTTCGGAAGTCGGTAAGTAAGGGGCGGTGTTCCTTGGACTAGAAAAAAAAAGAAGATTGGGGGTGGGGTGTGTAGAAGATGGGGGAGAGGTGGGGATGGTTAATTGGTACAAAAAGAAAAGGATGAATAAGACCTACTATTAGATAGCACAACAGAGTGACTATAGTCAATAATAATTTAATTGTACATTTTTAAATAAAGTGTGTAATTGGATTGTCTATACATCAAAGGGTAAATCCTTGAAAGGGGATGGATACTCTATTCCCCATGATGTGCTTATTTCACATTGCCTGCCTGTATCAAAACATCTCATTTATCCCGTAAATATATGTACACCTACTATATACCAACAAAAATTAAAAATTAAAAATAAAAAAACAGTCCAGGTGCGACGGCTCGTCCCTGTAATCCCAGCACCTGGGGAGGCCGAGGTGGGCGGATCACTTGAGGTCGGGAGTTCGAGACCACTCTGGCCAACATGGGGAAACCCAGTCTCTACCAAAAAATACAAAAAAGTTAGCCAAACATGGTGATGGGCGCCTGTAATCCCAGCTATTAGGGAGACTGAGGAAGGAGAATCACTTGAACCCAGAAGGAGGAAGTTGCAGTGAACTGAGATCGCGCCATTGCACTCCAGCCTGGGAGACAGAGCAAGACTCCGTCTCAAAAAAAAAAACACACACACACACAAAAGAAAAACAAAATAAAAATAAAAATAAAAACTAAACAGCTCCCACAGTGGGGACCCGGGTACCGTGCGTGCCCTTCTGGGAGTTGTAGTTCCTAGCATGTGTCTCTAACAGATGTTAAACATGGCACCGCCCTCATACCGCCCACATGCATTATGGGATTTGTAGTCCATTCGTGAATCACTACCACCCAATTTCCTTGATGCAGAAGCAGGATATGCTATTGACCAAGGGAATTTGGGGAACTAAAGATATTACTACGGATCTAGGGCTTTCCGGTTTTGTTTCAGATGCCCCGGGAACGTAAGCATATCTAGAAGGGTTGCGATTTGTAGTTCCATATTCAGGAGACTTCAATAATAATGCTACTCCTCTTTGCTTTTGCAAATTTTTTTTTTTTCCTGCTCCCTTGATACGCCCTCCAGTTCCTTACCTACTGCAAGACCCAGAGCTTCTGAGCCATTTCTGGGCTCCCGAGTGTCCTACGACAGGCTGGAAAGGAATTGGGGCATTAGAACTCCTCACCTGGAAGCCCCACATTCTCATTTTAAGGGTGAAGTGAAGGGGCTCCAAAAGAGAATGAAATTGCCCAAAAACACTGGCAATGTTTTGTTTTGTTTTTACTATGCTTCCGTAGGCACTGAATTTTTAAAAATTAATTTATTTTATTTATTCATTTTTTAGAACAGATGGAGTACAGCAGCGTAATCATAGCTCACTGCAGTCTTGACCACCCAGGCTCAAACTAATCCTGCTTCAGCCTCCTGAGTAAATAGAACTTCAGGCTCATACCACCATGCCTGGCTAATTATTTTTATTTTTATTTTTAGTAGAGACAAGGTCTTGCTATGTTGCCCAGGCTGGTCTCTTACTCCTGCCTCGACCTCTCAAAGTACTGGGATTGCAGGGGTGAGCCATAGCACCCAGCGACTGACAATGTTTAACTTTACCTGTGTTCCTATAAAGCAGCACATGAGTTCAGAAATCCAACCTCTACCACCACCACCTGTGACTGTCTAAATCCTTTCTATAAAAGTCTAAGGGGCCAGGTGCAGTGGCTTACACCTGTAATCCCAGCACTTTGGGAGGCCAAGGTGAGTAGATCACTTGAGGTCAGGAGTTCAAGAACAGCCTGGTCAATATGGTGAAACCCCCATCTCTACTAAAAATACAAAAAAAAATTAGCAGGGTATGGTGGTGTGGGCCTATAATCCCAGCTACTTGGGAGGCTGAGGCAGGATAATCGTTTGAACCCGGGAGACAGGGGTTGCAGTGAGCCAAGATTCCGCCGCTACACTCCAGCACGGGCAATGAAGGGAGACTCCATCTCAAAAAAAGAAAAAAAAAATCTAAGGGGAGGTCAGGTGCAGTAGCTCACACCTGTATTCCTAGCACCTCCTTCCAAGGCAGGAGGATCACTTGAGCTCAGGAGCTCAACACCAGCCTGGCCAATGTGGTGAAAATCTGTCTCTACTAAAAATACAAAAATTGGCTGGATGTGGTGGCGCATCCCTGTAGTCCCAGCTACTCGGGAGGCTGAGGCATGAGAATCACTTGAACCCAGGAGGTGGAGGTTGCAGTGAGTGGAGATCATACCACTGCACTCCAGCCTGAGCGACAGAGCAAGACCTCGTCCCCGAAAAAAGAAAACATCTTTTTTTTTTTTTTGAGACGGAGTTTCACTCTTGTTGCCCAAGTTGGAGTGCAATGGCACAATCTTAGCTATAATCTTAGCTGGGATTATAGGCATGCGCCACCACACCCAGCTGATTTTGTATTTTTACTAGAGACGGGGTTTCTCCATGTTGGTCAGGCTGGTCTCGAACTCCTGACCTCAGGTGATCCGCCCGCCTTGGCCTCCCAGAGTGCTGGGATTACAGGCGTGAACCACCGCACCCAGCCAAAAAAAGAAAACGTCTAAGTGGAAACCATCCTGAGATATCTGAGACACTCTGATGCACAGATCTGGGATGTTTTCCCTACTGAAAGGGCATGAATAAAATCAATTTTCTTGCTGTCTTACATTTTCTTTTTTGCTTTCTTGCTGTTGACAACACATAGCAACTGAGAAGAAAAACTAGGCTTCCAATCCAGATCTGCGACCCCCGCCCCCACCCACTGTCCTCCCCTCACTGCCACTCCTGTCCACCCACCACTAACCAGGCCAGGAAGCTGACTTTAGCACAAGTACAAACTGAGGTAAATCTGGAAATCCAGCTTGGAGTAAGGAGGTAGGCATTATCTCCATTTTACAGAAAGGGACTCAAAGTAGGCGAAGAGGACCTACTACCACCCCACCGCCCAGCCCCAGTCCTCCTCCCCTCACCCTTTGCTCCACATCAGGCTGGCGTCTGGCTGGCGACAGTGTCCTTCCCAGGGTGAGGAGCCGCGGGGAGGTCGGGCGAGGGAGGGGCCGTCCACATTCCTGGTTTCTGCGCATCCGCTCCAGCTGCTCCTGGGCACTCATCCGGGGCCGGGCCACCGGGGCCTAGGGAGGTGAGAAACATCCCAAAACCCAACCCTTAGGCCAGGCACAGTGGCTCGTGTAATCCCAGCACTTTGGGAGGCTGAGGCGAGAGGATCACTTGAGGTCAGGAGTTCAAGACCAGCTTGGCGAAATACCATCTCTACTAAAAATACAAAAATTAGCTGGCCATGGTGGCAGGCACCTGTAATCCTAGTTACTCGGGAGGCTGAGGCAGAAGAATTGCTTGAACCCTGGAGGTGGAGGTTGCAGTGAGCCGAGATCACGCCATTGCACTCCAGCCTGGATGACAGAGCGAGACTCTGTCTCAAAAAATATATATAATATATGTTGCTTAAACAAGGAGAGAGGGAAAAGACCAGGTGCAGTGGTGGGTGACTGTAATCCCAGAGCTTTGGGAGGCTGAGGTGGGAGGATCACTTGTGGCCAAGAGTTTGAGACCAGCCTGGGCAACATAGCAAGACCCCATCTCTACAAAACATAAACTTGTTAGATGTGGTGGTGGATGCCTGTCGGTTACTCAAGAGGCTGAGGCAGGGGGATCACTTAAGCCCAGGAGTTCAAGGCTTTAGGGAGCTATGATCGTGCCACTGCACTCCATTCTGGGTGACAGAGCAAGACCCGATACCTAAAAGTAAAAAGAAGAGAGAGAGAGAGCACTCATTGCTGGAGCTTCCAGTGAAACATCCCAGCGAGAGATAGCGTGGATCTGTGTTTATTGTAGAACCAGCCCCTGCAGTTTCCTCTGCTTTGAGCAATCCTGAGTCCTGTTTATATAAATCATGGCCCCTGGCCACTGTATATTACACTGTATATGTTGTTAATTTCTTTTCTTTTTTTTTTTTTTTGAGATGGAGTCTCACTTTGTCACCTAGACTGGAGTGCAGTGGCGCAATCTCTGCTCACTGCAACCTCTGCCTCCTGGGTTCAAGCAATTCTCTGCCTCAGTCTCTCAAGTAGCTGGGATTACAGGCGTGAGCCACCGCGCCCGGCCACTGTTAATTTCTTCACAGCAGGCCAGACCACTGGCCTAAAAGCTTGGTAGCAGCAAACTCAGATTTCTACACATCCAATTGTTTTAAACACAGTCTTAATAAGCAGATATTTTTAGCCATGCAGTCTGCCTGCTTTGTATACCCCGAGACTGTGCCCAACATCTGCCACCCATAGATAAGATGAGCCCCAAGACCCTTTGGTCTTGGGTTCTTTGGAGCTTTCTTTGGAGCTCTACATACTGCCGGCTGGCATCACCCAGATGTAAGCCCCTTCTCCAGTCCCTCTCTCTTGGGCGCTCCCTTGCCTTCCTCCCCTCCTGTGCAGCGGTCCTCACCCTCACACAGTAGCCTCTGGAGTGTCTCACACTGGGTGTGACTTCCCCCGTAGACAGATCTGTCAGTGTGCGCCAAATAAAGCTCCTGTGTGCTACTGCCATCTGGCGGTCATAGCTTTTTCTTTGCTAAGCCCTGAAATCCCTGGAACTCACTAGTCCATCCCTGTGCTCTGGATCTTGGCAGCCCCTGAAACCATGGTGTTGGGGTGAGGGAGGAGTATGTTCCAAGAAAAGTGATGTTCCCAGGAGGTTCCAATCACCCATGCCCGTGACAAACCACTGAGAATCAAAAAGCGCCTCTCCTGTCTTCCTAGGAAAGGCTTGATTGATTGCCTTTGTATCCATGATAACAAGTAAGCACAAGAAATGCAATTTTTTTTTTTTTTTTTTTTTTGAGACGGAATCTCGCTCTGTCGCCCAGGCTGGACTGCTGCAGTGTCTGGATCTCAGCTCACTGCAAGCTCCGCCTCCCGGGTTTACGCCATTCTCCTGCCTCAGCCTCACAGGTAGCTGGGACTACCGGCACCCGCCACCTCGCCCGGCTAATTTTTTGTATTTTTTAGTAGAGACGGGGTTTCACCGGGTTAGCAAGGATGGTCTTGATCTCTTGACCTCGTGATCCGCCAGACTCGGCCTCCCAAAGTCCTGGGATTACAGGCGTGAGCCACCATGCCCAGCCTACAACATTCTTTTTAAAAAATGTGTTGTGAGTACATAGCAGATGAATATATTTATGGAGTACATAAGGTATTTTGGTGCAGGCATGCAATGTATAATAACCCCATCATGGAAAATGGGGTGTCCATCCCTTCAAGCATTTATCTTTTGTGTTACAAACAATCCATTATACTGTTTTTTTATTTTTTTATTTTTTGAAATGGAGTCTTGCTCTGTCACCCAGGCTGAAGGGCAGTGGCGCGATCTTGGCTCACTGCAACCTTCGCCACCCAGGTGCAAGCGATTCTCCTGTCTCAGCCTCCCAAGTAACTTGGATTACAGGTGCGCGCTGCCGTACCTGGCTAATTTTTGTATTTTTAGTAGAGATGGGGTTTTGCCATGTTGGCCAGTGTGCTCTTGAACTCCTGACCTCAGGTGATCCACCTGCCTCGGCCTCCCAAAGTGCTGGGATTACAGGCGTGAGCCACTGCACCCGGCCACAGCTAACTTTTTATTATTTTTTTGTAGAGATGGCTATATTAGCCAGGCTACTCTTGAACGCCTGGGCTCAAATGATCCACCTACCTTGGCCTCCCAAAGTGTTGGGATTACAGGCATGAGCCAACACCACCGGCCAAGAAATGCTTTTATTTATTTATTTATTATTATTATTGTTATTATTATTATTACTTTGAGATAGAGTCTTGCTCTGTTGCCCAGGCTGGAGTGCAGTGGTGCAATCTCGGGTCTCTGCCACCTCTGCCTCCTGTGTTCAAGTGATTCTCCTGCCTCAGCCTCCCAAGTAGCTGGGATTACAGGCACCTGCCATCACACTCGGCTAATTTTTGTATTTTTGTAGAGACAGGGTTTTCACCATGTAGGCCAGGCTAGTCTCGAACTCCTGACCTCAGATGACCTGCCTGCTTTGGCCTCCCAAAGTGCTGGGATTACAGGTACGAGCCACTGTTCCCTACCGCAAGAAGTGCTTTTAAATCTATTTCATCAAATAATCCCAACAGGTACCCCAAAGGCTTCTGAAAGCCAGCCAATCAGTGATGGAGCCAAGCTTCTGAAAATCAGCCAATCAGTGACATTCACATGCTTCTGCGGGCTGGCCAATCAGTGATGGAGCCGTACTTCTGAAAATCAGCCAATCAGTGATAGCTCCATGTTTCTGAAAACCAGCCAATCAGCAACAGACACAGAGCACAGCGCTTCCACAGCTTAATGTCAACCAATTCCTAAACATTCCTGCTGCTGGAAGTCCACCAATTTCTGAACTCCAGGGCCACATGAGATCAGCATTCTCTTCCACTCAGGGAGTCTTTTTTTTTTTTTTTTGAGATGGAGTTTTGCTCTTGCCACACAGGCTGGAGTGCGATGGTGCAATCTCAGCTCACTGCAACCTCTGCCTCCTGAG
>NW_012115710.1:5254009-5256298 GCF_000951035.1 Colobus angolensis palliatus | reverse complement strand
GGAGGTGGAGCTTGCAGTGAGCCGAGATCGAGCCACTGCACTCCAGCCTGGGCAACATGCTTTTAAAAAAATCCTGGTTGGGTGAGGTGGCTCAAGCCTGTAATCCCAACACTTTGGGAGGCCGAGGCAGTCAGATTACTTGAGGCCAGGAGTACGTGACCAGCCTGGCCAACATGGTGAAACTCCGTTTCTACTAAAAATACAAAACTGAGCCAGGCTTGGTTGCGGGCGCCTGTAATCCCAGCTACTTCAGAGGCTGAGGCAGGAGAATCACTTGAACCCAGGAGGCGGAGGTTGCAGTGAGCCAAGATCGCACCACTGCACTCCAGCCTGGGTGACAGAGTAAGACTCCGTCTCAAAAAAAATAAATAAATAAACCCGAAAAACAAAGAAAAACAAATGCTTCCAGAAGTTAGGACACTTGTGCAAGATGGGTTAGCTGATTGAGGAAGAATTAAAGAGGTGGGTGGGGAATAGACTGAGCCAAGGACAGGTGGGACAGAAAGCTAGGGGTGGGGAGAGAGCTGTGTGCATCTTACCTCCCTCTCTGAGGACTCCTCGCCCTGGAGCACGGGAGATGGGGAGTCAGGCTCAGTGTGCGGGGGCGGCTTCTGAGGGCCACCCAGACCTGCCAGCGTGTCTTCCACCATCCACAGCTGCTGCTGAGCAGACACTCTGTCCTGCAGGCAGGAAAGGAATTTGTTACTTAAAGGTGGGAAAACGCAGGAGGGTTTCAGCTAATAGGTCCCTGCAAAGGTCTGAAATCAGCTGGGCTATATTTATGGAGCTGGTATTTTTTTTTTTCCATGTGGTTATCCAGATGAATTGAAAAAGCGGTCTTTTGGCCAGGCATGGTAGCTCACGCCTGTAATCCCAGCACTTTGGGAGGCTGAGGCGGGTGGATCACCTGAGATCAGGAGTTCAAGACCAAACTGGCCAACATGGTGAAACCCCCTGTCTATTAAAAGTACAAAAAAATTAGCCAGGGGTGGTGGTGGGTGTCTGTGATCCCAGCTACTCAGGAGGCTGAGGCAGGAGAATCGATTGAACTCAGGAGGTGGAGGTTGCAGTGAACTGAGATCGCACCACTGCACTCCAGCCTGGGCGACAGAGCAAGCCACTGTCTCGAAAAAGAAAAAGAAAAAACTCTTTTCTTTCTATGTTGTTTTACTGTGTTACATCTGTTATAAATAGGTGACTATACGAATATATGAGAGTCTGTTCTTTTTGTTTGTTTGTTTTTGGAGAGGGTCTCTCCCTCTGTCACCCAGGCTGGCGTGCAATGGATTGATCATAGCTCACTGCATCCTTGAACTCTTGGGCTCAAGAGATCCTTCCGTCTCAGCCTCCTCACTAACTGGGACCACAGGCTTGCATCACCAGGCCAAGCTAATTTTTTCATTTTTATTTTTAGTAGAGATGGAGTTTCACCATGTTGCCTGGGCTAGCTTCCAACTCCTGGGCTCAGGTGATCCACCTGCCTCATCCTCCCAAAGTGCTGGGATTACAGGCGTGAGCCACCGCGCCCGGCCACTGTTAATTTCTTCACAGCAGGCCAGACCACTGGCCTAAAAGCTTGGTAGCAGCAAACTCAGATTTCTACACATCCAATTGTTTTAAACACAGTCTTAATAAGCAGATATTTTTAGCCATGCAGTCTGCCTGCTTTGTATACCCCGAGACTGTGCCCAACATCTGCCACCCATAGATAAGATGAGCCCCAAGACCCTTTGGTCTTGGGTTCTTTGGAGCTTTCTTTGGAGCTCTACATACTGCCGGCTGGCATCACCCAGATGTAAGCCCCTTCTCCAGTCCCTCTCTCTTGGGCGCTCCCTTGCCTTCCTCCCCTCCTGTGCAGCGGTCCTCACCCTCACACAGTAGCCTCTGGAGTGTCTCACACTGGGTGTGACTTCCCCCGTAGACAGATCTGTCAGTGTGCGCCAAATAAAGCTCCTGTGTGCTACTGCCATCTGGCGGTCATAGCTTTTTCTTTGCTAAGCCCTGAAATCCCTGGAACTCACTAGTCCATCCCTGTGCTCTGGATCTTGGCAGCCCCTGAAACCATGGTGTTGGGGTGAGGGAGGAGTATGTTCCAAGAAAAGTGATGTTCCCAGGAGGTTCCAATCACCCATGCCCGTGACAAACCACTGAGAATCAAAAAGCGCCTCTCCTGTCTTCCTAGGAAAGGCTTGATTGATTGCCTTTGTATCCATGATAACAAGTAAGCACAAGAAATGCAATTTTTTTTTTTTTTTTTTTTTTGAGACGGAATCTCGCTCTGTCGCCCAG
>NW_012115710.1:5246672-5251639 GCF_000951035.1 Colobus angolensis palliatus | reverse complement strand
AAAAAAAAAAAAAGAAAAAGAAAAAGAAAAATTAGCCAGGCATAGTGGTGGGTGTCTGTAATCCCAGCTACTTGGGAGGCTGAGGGAGGAGAATCGCTTGAACCTGGGAAGTGGAGGTTGTGGTGAGCTGAGATTGTGCCACTGCACTCCAGCCTGGGCAACAGAGCAAGATTCTGTCTCAAAAAAATAAAAATAAAAAAACAGTATAATGGATTGTTTGTAACACAAAAGATAAATGCTTGAAGGGATGGACACCCCATTTTCCATGATGGGGTTATTATACATTGCATGCCTGCACCAAAATACCTTATGTACTCCATAAATATATTCATCTGCTATGTACTCACAACACATTTTTTAAAAAGAATGTTGTAGGCTGGGCATGGTGGCTCACGCCTGTAATCCCAGCACTTTGGGAGGCCGAGGCGGTGGATCACCTGAGGTCAGGAGTTCAAGACCAGCCTGATCAACATGGAGAAACTCTGTCTCTACTAAAAATACAAAATTAGCCAGGTGTAGTGACAGGCACCTGTAATCCCAGTTACTGGGGAGGCTGAGGTGGGTGAATCACTTAAGCCCGGGAGGCGGAGGCTGCGGTGAGCTGAGATTGTGCCGTTGCGCTCCAGCCCAGGCAACAAGAATTAAACTCCGTCTCAAAGAAAAAAAAAAAAAAGGAATGTTGTAAAACTATAGCCAACTTTACAGCAGAAATTAGGCGTGGCGCAGTGGCTCATGCTTGTAATCCCAGCACTTTGGGAGGCCGAGGCAGGTAGATCACTTGAGGTCAGGAGTTCAAGATCAGCCTGACCAACATGTCTCTACTAAAAATATAAAAAGTAGCCGGATGGTTAGCATGTGCCTGTAGTCCCAGCTAGTTGGGCAGCTGAGGTGGGAGAATAACTTGAACCTGGGAGGCGGAGGTTGCAGTGCACCAAGATTGTGCTACTGCACTCCTGCCTGGGTGACAGAGTGAGACTCTGTGTCAAAAACAAACAAACAAATAAACAACTTTACAGCAGAAATTAAATAACAGTTCGAGAAAACGGCATTCAAAATTGAAGGTTAATTAAAATTCAAATGAGAGAATAAAAAAACAAACCCTAAAAGGTATGGTCTTAACTAAAATAAGGGGTTTAGATTGAAAGGACAGAAAGCAGGGTAAGGGTGAACTGAGGGGCGCCTCGATTCTGTGGGCGGAGATTAAATGCTGAAAGGATTTCCAGGCAGAACTTGGAGTTGGGGGTGGGTCTTGGGGTCTCCAAGCAGGGATTTACCTGGGGAGAACCGAGGTGCAGCAGGTACTCCAACGTCTCTCTTAAGGTGCCCAGCTCCTGCTCCAGGCCACTGTATGTGTCCCAAACCCTCTCTCGCTCCTCAGGTTGCATAAAGGGGGAGACACAGGTTAGCTCCCTCTCCCACCAGATCCTTCCCTACCGCATCATTTGTCAGCTAAGGAGGAGGTAAGGGAGCTTGGTCCCTGGAGCCCTGCGGTCATATGGACTACAATTCCCATGGGCCTCTTTGCTTGGACTACTGGGAACCCCAAAGTCTGTATGGAACCTGCAATTCCAGTGCACTGCTAGTATAGACAAATAACAGCATTCCCTGAATCCCCAGGATTACTTCTGCACTCTCCTAGGTAGCAGAGTCTACAGATCTAATGAATTCATTAGACAGTCAAAAGACTGCACAGCACCAGACCAGGAGCTGTGGCTCACTTCTGTAATCCCAGCACTTTGGGAGGCCAAGGCGGGCAGATCACCTGAGGTCAGGAGTTTGAGACCAGCCTGGCCAACATGGCGAAACCCTGTCTCTACTAAAAATACAAAAATTAGCCGGAAGTGGTGGTGAGGGCCTGTAGTCCCAGGTACTCGGGAGGCTGAGGCAGGAGAATCACTTGGACCAGGAGACAGAGGTTGCAGTGAGCCTGGATCCGGGCGCTGCACTCCAGCCTGAGTAACAGAGCAAGAATCTGTCTCAAAAAAAAAAAAATAACCACAGCACTACTCACCCTGCGGCAGGAGGAACTTTCTTGCCAATACCAACAACAACAATGATAATATCAGCTAACACTTATTGGGCATTGACCATGGGCTAGGCACTGTTCTCAGCTCTCATTAAATTTCTATGAGGTAGTTACTATTATTGTCTCCGTTTTGCAGATAATAGTTATAACTGACACTTAAGTATTGCTTACCATGTGCCAAGTACCTGAAGTGTTAAATATTCATTCATTCATTCATTTACACATATCACATATCATAATTCTTAGAGTTACTTAAGGCCGGGCACAGTGTGGCTCATGCCTGTAATCCCAGCACTTTGGGAGGCTGAGGCAGGCTGATCACCTGAGGTTAGCAGTTCGAGAACAGCCTGGCCAACATGGCCAAACCCCGTCTCTACTAAAAATACAAAAATTAGCTGGGTGTGGTGGCACGTGCCTGTAATCCCAGTTACTCGGGAGGCTGAGGTGGGAGAATTGCTTGAACCCGGGAGGCGGAGGTTGCAGTGAGCTGAGATGGCACCACTGCACTCCAGCCTGGACGACACAGCAAGACTCCGTCTCAAAAAAAAATAAAAAAGTAGAGGGGTTACAAGACAATGAGGAGAGAGGAAAAAAATAAAATTTGGAGTGTAGACTTCTGAAGAACGATCTTCCTATGAGCCCTCTGCGGCAGGTCCCCTTCATAACCACTTGCATAGTCCTGGGGCCTCCTAGGAGGGCCAGCCCCTTCCCAGGTGCTCACCTGAGTCAAGTGACAGAGGGTCGCCCTCACACTGACCAGCCGGTCCTGCAGGAGGCGCTGGCGACCCCAGGCCCTCCCGGGAGCCCCAGCGTCCCTGGTGGCTTGGCCCAGCTGCTGTCGGGTCAACTCCAGAGCTGCTTCTAGTTGCTCCTGCACCAAGAGAGAGGGTGGTTAGACTTTGGAAGCCATGCCTAGTCCCAGGAAAAAAGAAAAGGTGTCCTCTCACGTCCCGGACGTCCAGTCAGCATCCTGACTTCTACAGTCAGAAAGGGCTCAGGGCAGGCAGAGAGGACAGGCACCCCATCCTCGGTCCAGGGCCTCGCACCTTCTCCTCCTGCCTCTGGTCTATCTCCTCCTGCAGCCTCCTCAGGAGCCGGTCCTGCCCGCACAACTTGGTCAGCAGCGTCTGGAGAAAGGAGAGCGGGAGCTACTGATGGTCCAGATCTGGCTCTTCCCCTGCCGCTCCTCCCACCATCTAGAACATTCTCTCCCCAACTCTGGGAACTCAGGAAGGATTGGATCAGTGAGAACTTACATCTGTCTCCAAGCTTTGGTGGAAAGTTGACTCCAGGGGAGGACCCGGCTGAAGACAGGGAGAAAAGTCAGGGGTCAAAGGGGACAGGCTGGTCATTATTGTAACTCAGTGCTGAGCCACGCCCTGTTTCTACTGATAGGTACCCCACTATTTATTTAATTATTAAGAGATAAGGTCTCGCTCTGTCACCCAGGCTGGAGTGCGGTCATGTGATCATGGTTTGCTGCAGCCTCAACCTCCTAGGCTCAAGCAATCCTCCCACTTCAGTCTCCTGAGTAGCTGGGACCACAGGCACACACACCATGCCCGGCTTATTTTTGTAGTTTTAAAAATTTTGTTGTTGTTGTTGGTGGTGGTGGTAGCGAGGGGTTTTGCCATGTTGCCCAGGCTGATCTCAAACTCCTGGGCTCAAGCAATCCTCCTGCCTCAGTCTCCCAAAGTGCTGGGATTATAGGCATGCACCATCATGCCTGGCTTTTTTTTTTTTTTTTTTTTTTTTGACGCAAGGTCTGTCACCCAGGCTGGGGTGCAGTGGCATGATCATGACTCACTGCAGCCTTGAACTCTTACGCTCAAAGGATCCTCCCACCTCAGCCTCCCAAGTAGCTGTGACAACAGGTGCCAGCCACCAGTGCCGGCTAAGGTTTTTCATTTGCTTGTTTGTTTGTTTGTAGGGCTGGGGTCTCACTATGTCACCTAGACCAGTCTTGAACTCCTGATCTCAACCATCGTCCTGCCTTGGCCTCCCGATGTCCCGGGATTACAGGCATGAGCCACCAAGCCTAGCGACCCCTCTCCTTATCAGCTTCCTTCTAAGCATTAGCAGACTTCAGTAGACCAACTTCCAGATTCTTGGCTTCAGAAAGATCAATAATGGGCTCTTGATCAAATAGCCATGGCAAATATTATAATTAATGGAGAAGTTTAGACATTTTATTTATGATTAAGAATACAACAAAGGGCCGGGCGTGGTGGCTCACGTCTGTAATCCCAACACTTTGGGAGGCCGAGGCAGGTGGATCACAAGGTCAGGAGATCGAGACCATCCTGGCTAATGTGGGGAAAAGAGAGATCAGACTGTTACTGTGTCTATACGGAAAGAAGTAGACATAAGAGACTCCATTTTGTTCTGTATTTGAGATGCTGTTAATCTGTGACCCTACCCCCAACCCTGTCCTTTCAAGAGACATGTGCTGTGGTGACTCAAGGTTTAAAGGATTTTGGGCTGTGCAGGGTGTGCTTTGTTAAACAAGTGCCTGAAGGCAGTATGCTTGTGAAAAGTCATCACCCATTCTCTTAATCTCAAGTACCCAGGGACACATACACTGCCAAGGTCACAGGGACCTCTGCCTAGGAAAGCTAGGTATTGTCCAAGGTTTCTCCCCATGCGATAGTCTGAAATATGGCCTCGTGGGAAAGGAAAGACCTGATCGTCCCCCAGCCTGACACCCGTGAAGGGTCTGTGCCGAGGAGGACTAGTATAAGAGGAAAGAAGGCCTCTTGGCAGTTGAGACAGAGAAAAGCATCTGTCTCCTGCCCGTCCCTGGGCAATGGAACATCTTGGTGTAAAACCTGATTATATGTTCTATTTACTAAGATGGGAGAAAAGTGCCTTAGGGCGAAAGGTGGGACTTGCCAGCACAACGTTGCTCTTTATGCACTAAAAAGGTTTATGGAGGCCGGGC
>NW_012115710.1:5241034-5244456 GCF_000951035.1 Colobus angolensis palliatus | reverse complement strand
AGAAAGAGTGAATGAAAGAGGTTTTTGCAGATGTAAGTTAAGTTACAATGATGTCATAGGGGTGTCCTAATAGGAGGAGACGGACAGCAACAAAAACACAAAGGAAGATCGCCATGGGATGATGGAGGCAAAGATGTAGCCACAGAAAAAGCCACAGAACCCCAGGAATTGCTGGCAACCACCTGAAGCTAAGAGAGACTCAATAAAAGCTCCTCCCTAGAGCCATCAGTGGGAATATAGCTCTGCTGATCCCTTGACTCCAGGCCTCTGGCCTCCAGAACCGCAAGAGAATCCATTTCTGTTGTTTTCGGCCATACACTTTGTTACAGCAACCACAGGAGTCTAATACCTACCCAGGGGCTTTGAAATATCTACAGTTCTTTAGGCACCCTAGGCCAGGAGATGACATTCCTCATAGAGAAGAAAGGAAAGGAGGGGGCTCCGGTAGATTCGGGGTACTCCAGGATACCTACCAATAAAACCATGGAGGCCCGGGTCCCAGGGGGCCGTGGGGGGAGCTGGAGATAAGTGGAGGAGCCAGAGGGTGCCTGGGAGGAATGTTGAAATGGAGATGTTTAGAAATCGGCATGTCTTAGTGACGAATAGTAGAGTGGGCGTGTCCATAATTGAAGTGCTTTAGGAGATATTTTGAGGTTCAGAACTGGGCCCTCTCAACTTCCTCAACTATCTGCTCTCCAGCTGTGTGCCACTGTGGGGACACAGAGGGTGATAATAAATGCACCAGCCTGGCAAAACAGCCCCACGGGATGACAGAATTTGCTGCTCTCACTCTCAGACTTGCAGTCAGCTATGGATATTCTGAGCTACACTCCCATTATGCTCAGACAAAACAGCAGGCAACCAACTTGCAAGGTGAACTGGGGACACAAGGGAGATGCAAACCTCTCACTGCACTGTCTTGGCATGGAGTATCCAGAACTACAATCCCATGATGCTTAAAGAGCAATGGCTGGGCCAGGCACGGCTCACACCTGTAATCCCAGTACTTTGGGAGGCTGAGGTTGGTGGATCACCCGAAGTCAGGAGTTCGAGACCAGCTTGGTCAACATGAGGAAATCTCGTCTCTACTAAAAATACAAAAATTAGCCGGACGTGGTGGCGGGTGCCTGTAATCCCAGCTACTTGGGAGGCTGAGGCAGGAGAATCGCTTGAACCCGGGAGATGGAGGTTGTAGTGAATCGAGATCGTGCCACAGACCTCTAATCTTGGCGACAGAGCAAGACTCTATCTCAAAGAAAAAAAAAAAAAAGCAATGGCCGCAGATCAGCCTAGAAAGACAGCCCAGGTGCCTGATAGGAAACACGGTTCAAGCTCTCTCTCGCCTGAGCCCAGCTGAGATCATTACGGACTACAATACCCATGACACCCAGGGAGCAATGGCCTTGAGAATACGGAAAGACAGCCCTGAGGCCTTATGGGAGATGTAGTCCCCTCCTTCTCGCCTCTCTGCTCACCTGTGTTCTGCGCTCCTGACTCCAGTGCTGGGGACTCCTGGGGGGCTTTCCTCCCCCAGCCTCAGAGGGAGGTCCTCGGCGGGGAGTAGGGGGTCGGGAGAAGGTCTGGCGTTGGGGGCCCCAATCCAGAGGAGGTCGGACATCAATGCGACTCAGCGGGGTGTGAGGTCGGGCAGGGGGTGCTGTGTCTCCTGAAGGGGCAGGGGGTCGCCGCGCAGGAGCAGAACGGGGACGGGGGAGGCTCAGAGGCGAGGGAGGGCGAGAGAGGGGGGTGAACAGGCTGTGGGAAGGAGAGAATCGGGGAACTGAGTCAACTAGAGCCCTTTCCATCCACCTCCTTACCCATTAAGTCAGCCTTAAGGACACGTCTCACTTCACTGTGTCTTACTGTTCTTCTGGGTTAGAATCCTCCTCTACTGTCCAAATTCTCAGTAATGTCCGCTTTGTGGCATCTTCCCCTCCAGTCCTCCCCAACAGGCTGTGACCCCCGCTCGGGAGCCCCAGCAAGTCACACAGTCAGGCAGAAAGCGCTAAGGCCCGCCCCCAATCAGTTTCCGGCCCCGCCCTTCAGTTAGGCCACGCCCCCACCTGTGTCCTTCCTACTCACTCGGGGCTCCTCGCCCTCCGGATCTGGAGTCCAGACTGGAGGTCAATTGTGGGGCTAGGAGTGAGCAGCCTGGGTCTACCACGACCTCTGAAGAGTCGAGTCACTTCCGGTGATTCCGAGATGCGCCCCTCTTCCCCGCTGCTCACCTCCGGGGGACCACCGGGGCCACCGGGGCCCTCCCCGGGCTGGGGTCGTGCAGGTGACCTGGTTTGCCCACTAGCGAGTGGACACAGATAAGATATCACTCCTTCGAACTTCGTAACAGCCCTATTCTCTTGTCACAGGTAAGAACACAAGGATGCACCCAAAAAAGGAAAGCTGCGCACTATAAATCATCGTCCCCTTCTTCAGAAGGGGAAACTGAGGCCTCCAATGTGGAACTGACCTGTGCGCCAGGCCACAACGTCTATCCAGGTTGCTGGAACCAATGCCCCGGAATATGGGATAGACTCAGCCAGGTAGTCCAGTTTCCAGCCTGATAATTGGCGCAAGCCATGTCAGAGCTTAAGAGATAGTCCGACATTTTTTTAAAAAACCTGACACTATCTTTTACCTGCCATTGTTTAGATGGCAGCTCAGGGGACTTCAGAAGGAGCCAATCCGAGAGTGTGGAACATTGATCATTCCTGGGGCAGAGCTGAGTGCGTGATTGAAGGGTCAGCTGGGGGGCGGGGATGGACAAGGTGGTGGGCGGAGCTTAAGGGAGAAAGACTTTTGCTGATTGGAAAAGTTCCCTGGAGGTGGGGCCTAGAAGACGAGGCGCCTAACTAGAAGACTAGTGATTGGACACTCAAGGGGGCAGGACCCCAAAGGGGAGAAGTTGGGGTGATTAGACTGACTCAGGCTGGAGGGTCAGGAGCATGGCTTGGACCTCTACTCACCAGTCGTCCCCCTCCGCACGGGAGGCCCGGCCCAGCGCTCGTAGCCAGCCCCGCAGATCTTCTAACGTGTCAGCGGCCAAAACGTAGGTCCTCATGCCCGGGTGCTCTGCCTGCGGGAAGAGAAGGCTTGGAATCCGGACTCCCCGGCCTTGTAAAAAGGAGGACAGGCCGGGCCGGTGGCTCACTCCCGGAAACCCAGTGCTTTGGGAGGCCGATGCGGGAGGATCGTTTGAGACCAGCCTGGGCAACATAATGAGACCCCCCCACCCGCCACCTCCTTTCGACCCCGTCTCTACAAAAAAATCAAAAAATTAGCCGGACGTTGTGGAGAGCACCCGTAGTCCCAGCTACCCGGGAGACTGAGGCTGGAAGACTGCACTTTGCGTCACTGCACGCCAGCCTAGGTGACAGAGCAAGACCGTCAAGAAAGTAAAGAGGAAAAGAGGGAAGGGAAGGGAA
>NW_012115710.1:5236938-5239829 GCF_000951035.1 Colobus angolensis palliatus | reverse complement strand
TACTCAGGAGGCTGAGGAGGGAGGATCACTTGAGCCTGGGAGTGGGGTGGAGGCACAGGAGAAAGACCCAGAGAGAGAGAAGAGACAGAGACACAGAGACATATGCTTGGGGCCATGGAGTGGATAAGAAGGAGAGCTGGAAACCCTCTGAACATAATAGAATAGAATAGAAGCCCTACTTCTATTACAAGTGTGGTGGTTGTGCTGACATAGATTCCGGACTCCCCTGCTTTCTTTTCTTTTCTCTCTCTCTCTCTTTCTTTTTTTATTTTATTTTTTATTTACTTTTTTTTATTATTATACTGTAAGTTCTAGGGTACGTGTGCATAACGTGCAGGTTTGTTACATATGTATTTTTTTTTTTTTTAAGACAGAGTCTTGCTCTGTAGCTCAAGCTGGAGTGCAGTGGCGTGATCTCGGCTCATGGCAACCTCCGCCTCCCAGGTTCAAATGATTCTCCTGCCTCAGCCTCCCGAGTAGCTGAGATTACAGGCACAGACCACCACACCCAGCTAATTTTTGTATTTTTAGTAGAGACAGGATTTCACTATGTTGACCAGGCTGGTCTTGGACTCCTGACCTCAAATGATCTACCCACTTCGGCCTCCCAAAGTGCTGGGATTACAGGCATGAACCACTGCGTCTGGCCTCCCCCACTTTCAAACTATGCTCTGGAACAAGTCACTTCCCCCTAGAATCCACCCTCATGTTTTCTCGTCTATCCGTTGGAGATTGAGAAGTTTTAGGGAGGTTTGGATGAGACATGGATCACATACAGGCAGAAACTTTAGCTACAGAGACTTAGTCCAATTATTCTGGAGCCTGAGACACAGAGAGGCCAGGAAGGTGGCACTGAGCCATGACCCAAATTCAGCATCTCCACATCGCCTCTGCTTGAACCACTCCACCATCTCCGACCTCATGTGTCTCTTCTCCCCAACCAATTCCCATAGAAGCCCGCATGATCTTTTAAAATTATACGTCAGATCACGTTAGTCCCCTTTTCAAAACAGAGAATTAAGAACACTTAGAATTAAGTCTCAAATTCCTTTCCATCACTTACTGTCTTTTTGTTTGTTTGTTTGTTTTTGAGACGAAGTCTCGCTCTGTCACCCAGGCTGGGGTGCAATGGCACAATCTCGGCTGACTGCAATCTCTGCCTCCTGAGTTCAAGCGATTCTCCCGGCTCAGCCTCCTGAGTAGCTGGGACTACAGGTGCCCGCCACGATGCTGGATAATTTAGGTTGTTTTTTTTGTTTTTTGTTTTGAGACGGAGTCTCGCTTTGTCACCCAGGCTGGAGTGCAGTGGTGCGATCTTGGCTAACTGCAAGCTCCGCCTCCCAGGTTCACGCCATTCTCCTGCCTCAGCCTCCCGAGTAGACGGGACTTGTCGCCCAGGCTGGCATGCAGTGACATGAACACAGTTCACTGCAGCCTCAGCTTCCTGGGCTTCAGCAATCCTACTGCCTTAGCCTCCCCACTAGCTGGGACTATAGGCGCACACCACTACACTCAGCTAGGTTTTTTTTGTTTGTTTTGTGTGTGTGTGTGTGTGTGTGTGTGTGTGTGTTTATTTTTTGTAGAGATGAGGTTTCTTCATGTTGCCCAGGCTGGTCTAGAACTCCTAAGCTCATGCAATCTTCCCGCCTTGGCCTCCCAAAATGCTGGGGTTATGCCACTGAACCTGGCCTCTATTTTACTTCTTCATAGCCCTTCCTGCAATCTGAAATGATCAAGTTCATTTATTTATTTACTAATTTATTATCCACCCATGTTCCGCCTGATCTGGAATGTACTATAAATACTTGTTTGTGTTATTTGCATAGTGTGTGCTCTGGGATTGAGAACACTGTAAATGTTCAAGAAGTAGTCAAGAAAGAATGAATGAATGGGCCAGGCGTGGTGGCTCACGCCTCTAATCCCAGCATTTAAGGGAGCTGAGGCGGGTGGATCACTTGAGGTCAGGAGTTTGAGACCACCCTGGCCAACATGGTAAAACCCCATCTCTACCGAAAATACAAATATTAGCTGGGCATGGTGGCGCATGCCTGTAAGCCCAGCTACTCAGGAGGCTGAGGCATGAGAATCACTTGAACTGGAGGCCAGAGGTTGTGTTAAGCTGAGATCACACCATTGCCCTCCAGCCTGGGTGACAGAAAGAGACTGTCTTAAAAATAAACAAACAAACAAACAATGACAGAGTAAGGAGAGGGGCAGTGACAGTAAGAAAAAGAAAGCCTATTTGGGGACTTGGAAGGTGAGAGACAGGACAGCCAGGGGCACAGACTCCAGTGTCCTTTTCCTTCTCCTACTGACCCCACCTGCTTATGAAGCCAGCCTCGGATGTGCACGGGAAGGTTGGGATCCCTCCTGAGCGCATTGCCTCTCTTCCCAAAGGCATGGACCTTGTTTACTGCCCGGGTGGGCTTCTGAGGAGAGAAGGGGACAGAAGTGAACATGGAGACCCTATGATGGTCCCCAGAGGGGGTGAGGGTGGACACAGGCAACCGCAGGCTCTCGCTTCGCTGCCCTGAGAAATGGGTCAAGGACCAGCCGTGCGCAGTGACTCACACCTGTAATCCCAGCACTTTGAGGGGCTGAGGTGGGAGGATCACATGAGGCCAGGAGTTCGAGACCAGCCTGGCCAACATGGTGAAACCCCGTTTCTACTAAAAATATGAAAATTAGCCAGGCACGGTGGCATGTGCTCGTAGTCCCAGCTGCTCGGGAGGCCGAGGCACAAGAATCTCTTGAACACAGGAAGCAGAGGTTGCAGTGAGCTGAGATTGTTCCACTGTACTCCAGCCTTGGTGACAGAGCAAGACTCTGTCTTAAAAAAAAAAAAAGTAAGTCCGGGCACAGTGGCTCACGCCTGTAATCCCAACACTTTG
>NW_012115710.1:5232787-5236148 GCF_000951035.1 Colobus angolensis palliatus | reverse complement strand
TTGGTCAGGCTGGTCTCGAACTCCTGATCTCAGGTGATCCACCTGCCTCAGACTCTTAAAGTGCTGGGATTAGAGGCATGAGCCACTGCGTCGGGGTCGGGCTGAGACTCTCTTTTTGATGGGCGGAGGGAGGTGTTCAGAGGCAAGGAAGAGGCTGTAGGGAAGCAATTTCTTGATCCAGGGTCCACTGCCAAGAAGCAGATGCCCTTGGCTAGAGCTGTAGTAGGGGCTTTTGGGATCTGAACTGGGACTATGGGCTGGGAGGTCCCCATAATCAGGGGAAACGCTCATGCTGAGTCCCCGGTGAATCAAAGGATGCCCTGGTGCCCTGCGGTCACACCCCTTAGCAACCAAGTCCAAGGAGAGGAAGCCTCAAATCCCTCCATCCTGCCCGGATGGAGCCTCGTCTCCCGATGCCCACAGATATCTCAGGCATCCTTAGCCAGGTCCCCACAATATGCCCTTCCTGGGAAGCGGTGGTACTGACCCAGGCTGAGTCAGATCTCTGGGCTCCAAACACAGGAAAGGACATGTGTGGAACGGCAGGAGGAAAAAGAAATGAATGTCTCCCTAAGCTTTTGGCCAGGATGCCGATTTGGGATGCAAGGATCTGGGGGCCCCTTGGGTCTTACTGTCAGAGAAGGGTCTTTCCTTATAGGATTTCATTAGTGGATAGACTGGATGGCAAGAGATAGGATAGCAAGTTCTAGCACTAATCAAGAGCAGCCCACGACTTCTGAGAACTCGAGGGGCCTCATGGCTGGGGAGCGGCTTTATCTTAGCAACCAGGGTCAAGGGAGGTTGTTACTCTGGTTTAGAATTAGGAAAATACAAAGGGTGGGGACAGAGCTGGGAGTGCCTCTGAATTCCTAGCTGCGGCTGGTAGGCAATTTGGGACCTTACTATGTCTGGCAGACCCCGTTGCTAAGGATCCTTGTCCTTAACAACCAGAGTCCTTGGGGAAACAGTGGGATGGGCGGCCCAGAGCCCCACCTTCCTCCCCATCCCCGCCAGGAAGCTCAAACCTTGGGGCTCAGGCTGCTGAGTGAGGAGATGGTGGAGGCGCTGCTGGCCAGGCTCAGGCTGCTGCGAGGTCGGCTCCCCTCCATCAAGGGCTGGGGAGAGAAAGAAAGGGGCTGTGTCTCCGCAGTGACGGGTGCGGGACAGAGATGGGGTCAGGGGCTTGGAGGTCTGAGGAGGCTGCAGAGAAAGAGCCTGTTGTTTCGGGACTGAGGGGCTGGGGGAGGCCATGGCCCGTGACCACATACCAAGAGTGGTGCCAAGAGAGGTAGGCGGCCCTGGCAGCTGCGGGAGGGGGCAGCTGTCTGCAGCCCAGGCCAGAGAATAGGGAATCCTTTATTCCTCCCCACTGCACTCAGGCCAGGAATTTGACCCTCTCTGAGCTTAAGGACCCCCCATTCCCTGCCTCCTTCCTGCTGCCCCAGGCTACCTGTCTCCCGCCCTCCCACACGCACCCCCAAAGCATCCCTGCCAACTCCCCAAGCCAAGCACTGCAGCAGCAGGAATGTGCACCCAGAGAGCCCCTCCCAGCCCAGCCAAGGAACTTACCCAGCTCTAGGGTCCCAATGACAGGGGGCAAGAGGACGGTGTGGGTGCTGCGGCACCCAGGCAGTCTCTCGCCTCCTTTGTCTCTTAGCTGCTGTCTCTCATAGTTCTCAATCTCTCTCCTCACCTGCTCACTTTTTGTCTCTTTGTCTCCCGTCTCTTATGCTCTCTCTCTGTTTTACACTGTCTCTCTCACCAGTCTCACTTTCTGTGTCTCTCCTCTCTCTGATCTCTGTCTCTTCCAGTCTCTCTCTCACTCATTCTCACCCTCTATCTCTCTCTCCAATCTTTCTGTTTCTGTCCAAATCTTTTATTGACAGACTCCCAGGGTCTCTTCTTTAAGTCTCTATCTCATTTGCATGCTCTCTCTCTCTCTGTGTCATTCCATGCCCTCTCTCGTTCACACTCAGTCTCTTCCTCTTTCCGTCTCTCTCTCTGACTCTCCACGTCTGCCGTTTCCTCCCCTTTCTCTTTCCGATTTCCCTTCTCACTTTCTCCCTTCCTCCCTCTCCCAGTTTCTCTTTCCTCTCTGCTGGTCTTTCCCTGCCTCTGCCAGCCGCCCACGCTGCTGTTCTCCCCTCCCAATCCCGGCCGTCCCCGCCCCTTCTGGCCTCCCCACTACAGCCTGACCCCTGGCTCAGCTGCCCCTACAGCTGAGGGGAGGGGCTTGGGTCCCCCAATTCCTAGGTCCCCTAAGGACCAAGGTTGGGGCTTCTCAGTGTTTGGAGAGTTGGACCTGAGGCCTGCACTCCAGAGCCCCCGTGGGTTTGCTGCTGTGGTTGGGGGCCTGGGCCACTGGTGTCCTAAACGGAGGAGGTTTGTGTCTTGCAAGGGGTGGGGACTCAGACTTCCAAAGCCCTGGAGGGAATGGGTTAGGGATCCAGACTCCTGGGTGCCCCAGAAGGTCTGAGCTAGGAGTCAGGACTCCTGAGTTGTGAATGAGCTGGGGGTCTGGAAACATGGCTGTGATTGGAAGGGGCCAGGGATGGACTGTCCAGGTCCCCTAGGGAGAAAAGCCCATGGTCCCACTAGGGCAGGGTGAAATGGAGAGTTCCAAACCTCCACCTCAGATCCAGGTGAGAATTCTCTTCTAGACTTGAGGACAACTTCCTCAGGAGAGAGACATGGTTCCTTGGTATATTTTGAGGAAGAAGATTATGCATCCGTAGGTAGGGGAGGAGAGTTGGGGGCTGGAACTGTCACCCCAGGCCTGGAACTTGTAGCAGAAGCGCCCCCACTCGCATGAAGAGTGCCACCCAGGCAGACTTGCGATTTCCGGAGGCAGAGCTATTGGCTAAGTCTGAAGCAGATGAAACCCAGGAGTGGAGCCTTGTGCCTGGACCCGGAAGGAATCCAAGCTTTTGGTTTAACCACCATTCACCATGCATCTGTTGAGCACCTACTGTGTGCAGGCACTGTCTGTTGCAGTCACTGAGAAGAAAGCAGTGAGCCCTGGCCGGGCGCAATGGCTCACGCCTGTAATCCCAGCACTTTGGGAGACCAAGGCAGGAGGATCGCTTGAGACCAGGAGCTCAAGACCAGCCTGGGCATCATAGCGAGACCCTGTCTCTATTTAGAAAATGAATTTTTTTTTTTTTTTGAGACGGAGTCTCGCTCTGTTGCCAGGCTGGAGTGCAGTGGCACGATCTCGGCTCACTACAACCTCCGCCACCTGGGTTCAAGTAATTCTCCTGCCTCAGCCTCCCAAGTAGCTGAGATTACAGGCACGTGCCACCACGCCTGGCTAATTTTTGTATTTTTACTAGAGACAGGGTTTCACCATGTTGGTCAGGCT
>NW_012115710.1:5227435-5231227 GCF_000951035.1 Colobus angolensis palliatus | reverse complement strand
AGACCATCCTGGCTAACATGGTGAAACCCCGCTCCTACTAAAAATACAAAAAGCCGGGCATGGTAGCAGGGGCCTATAGTCCCAGCTACTCGGGAGGCTGAGCCAGGAGAATGGCGTGAACCCGGGAGGCAGAGCTTGTAGTGAGCCAAGATCGGACCACTGCACTCCAGCCTGGGCGACAGAGCGAGACTCCGTCTCAAAATAATAATAATAATAAAATAAATAAATAAATAGGCCTGGAGTAGTGGCTCACGCCTGTAATCCCAGCATTTTGGGAGGCCGAGGCAGGCAGAACACCTGAGGTCAGGAGTTCGAGACCAGCCTGGCAAACATGGTGAAATCCCATCTCAGAAAAATACATAAATAAATTATAAATAAACAAATAAATAGGCCGGACGCGGTGACTCAACGCCTGTAATCCCAGCACTTTGGGAGGCCAAGGCGGGCGGATCCCCTGAGGTCAGGAGTTCCAGACCAGCCTGACCAACATGGAGAAACTATGTCTCTGCTCAAAAAATACAAAATTAGCTGTGCGTGGTGGCACATGCCTGTAATCCCAGCTACTCGGGATGCTGAGGCAGGAGATTGAACTCTGGAGGCGGAGGTTGCGGTGAGCCGAGATCGCGTCATTGCATTCCAGCCTGAGCAACAAGAGCAAAACTCGCCTCAAAATAACTAACTAACCTAAATAAATAAATAAATAAATAAATTTGGGTGGGGAGGCATTGGCCCTCAGCTAAGAGAGAACCGGCTCGCTGCTGAAGTGGGACCACGCATTTGATTGACAGTTCGCTTGTTGGGGGGGCGTGGTCACGCTCGGAAACTCCGCCGTGACGTTACAAAGGCTGGAATCTCCGCGAGAAGTCCGGTCTTTCACTTCCCACCCTTCGGGTTGTGGTCTCGAAACCCCGCCTCTCCCCGTGACGCCAGCACGCCGGGCGCTGTAGAATATAAAAGCCCCGCGGCCTACCCTTGGCTCATCGTGTTGGTTCCTGTCCCAGTTGTTGATCGTATGCAAGACGCCGCAGGACCCCGCGCCCGCTTGTCGCCACTGCGCTTGAGGCAGCCGGAGATACTCTGAGTCCCCTAGAGCCCGACGCCTGAGGGTGAGATGAACGCGCTGGCCTTCCTAACCGTCAGGACCTGTGATCGCTTCTGGCAGACCGAGCCGGCGCTCCTGCCCCCGGGGTGACGCGCAGCCCCCCACCGGTGAGTAAGGGGTCGGAACGCCTGGGTCCCCACGGGGCTGGGGGCCTGGACTTAGGAAGGAGAAGGGGTTGGGAGCCTGGAGTCCTGAGCCTGAGGGAAGAGGGATCTGGAAGCCAGATTCTTGAGTCCCGGTGAAGGAATCATCTAGCAAGTGGGGGTTCCGGTCAGAATGTTTGAGTCTGCAAGGGAGGAGGGTGTGAGGGTTTGATCTGCCGATCTTCAGCAGGATGAGAGAGCTAGGGAGGGACTATGACTTTCTCGCCAAGGGAAGCAAGCAAAAGATTTTTGTTCTTGGCTCTTGGGACTGGGACTTCTGCGTCTGAAGAAAGAGGGGACTGGGGGCTTGGACCCTTGGATCTAAGGAAGAACTAGGGGCTCAGACTCCTGGCTATTGAGAGATGAGAGAGAACAGAGCCAAGGGACAGAGATGGGCGTGACTGAGATCAGAAAGGAATTTGGGACTCTTGCGTTGCTATTGACAATAGTCGTGTTACTATTTCTGTTGCTATGACTCATAGTCATGCCCGGATGCCATCCCCTAAATGGCCCCTAAACTTTATTTTTTTCCTCCCCCTTTTCCAGCCCAGACACATGGCCCCAGGCCAAGCACCCCATCAGGCTACCCCATGGAGGGATGCCCACCCTTTCTTCCTCCTGTCCCCAGTGATGGGCCTCCTCAGCCGGGCCTGGAGCCGCCTGAGGGGCCTGGGACCTCCAGAGCCCTGGCTGGTGGAGGCAGTAAAAGGAGCAGCTCTGGTAGAAGCTGGCCTGGAGGGAGAAGCTAGGACTCCTCTAGCAACCCCCCACACCCCTTGGGGCAGACACCCTGATGAGGAGGCTGAAGAAGGTGGAGGCCCTGGAGAGAACAGAGAGACACTGGGCCTGAAAACCAGCAGTTCCCTTCCTGAAGCCTGGAGACTTTTGGATGATGGTGATGACATGTATAGTGAGCGAGAAGCAGCCAGTGTCCCTAGAGGGCAGGGAAGTCAATTTGCAGATGGCCAACCTGCTCCCCTGTCTCCCAGCCTTCTGATAAGGAGGCTGCAAGGTTCTGATAAGAACCCAGGGGAGGAGAAAGCTGAGGAAGAGGGAGTTGCTGAAGAGGAGGGAGTTAACAAGTTCTCTTATCCTGTATCACACCGGGAGTGTTGTCCAGCAGTGGAGGAAGAGGACGATGAAGGAGCTGTAAAGAAAGAAACTGGCAGAACCTCTACTTCTGCCTTGTCTCCAGGATCCAAGCCCAGCACTTGGGTGTCTTGCCCAGGGGAGGAAGAGAATCAAGCCACGGAGGACGAAAGAAGAATAGAAAAAAGTAAAGGAGCCAGGAAGAACTCCGTGTCCCCCCCATCTTCAGGCTCCAACCCCAGGGCCTGGGAGTATCATTCAGGAGAGGCGTCCGAGGAGAAGGAGGAAAAGGCACACGAAGAAGCTGGGAAAGGAGAAGCTGCCCCAGGGCCACACTCCTCACCCCCAGCCCAGAGGCCCCAGCTCAAGTCCTGGTGGTGCCAACCCAGTGATGAAGAGGAGGGTGAGGTCAAGATTTTGGAGGCAGCTGAGAAGGATGGAGAAGCTGAGCGTCCTCCCTGCATCCCCCCGTCAAGTGCCTTCCTGAAGGCCTGGGTGTATTGGCCTGGAGAGGACACAGAGGAAGAGGAAGATGAGGAAGAAGATGAGGACAGTGACTCTGGATCAGATGAGGAAGAGGGAGAAGCTGAGGCTTCCTGTTCCACTCCTGCTACAGGTATCTTCTTGAAGTCCTGGGTATATCGACCAGGAGAGGACACAGAGGAGGAGGAAGATGAGGACAGTGATACAGGATCAGCTGAGGATGAAAGAGAAGCTGAGATTTCCACTTCCACACCCCCTGCAAGTGCTTTCTTGAAGGCCTGGGTGTATCGGCCAGGAGAGGACCCGGAGGAGGAGGAAGATGAGGATGTGGGCAGTGAGGATAAGGAAGATGATTCAGAAGCAGCCGTGGGAGAAGCTGAGTCAGACCCATATCCCTCCCACCTGGCCCAGGGTGCCCACTTCAGGGACTGGGTATACCGACCTGGAAAGGAGACAGAGGAAGAGGAAGCTGCTGAGGACTGGGGAGAAGCTGAGCCCTGCCCCTTCCGAGTGGCCATCTATGTACCTGGAGAGAAGACACCACCTCCCTGGGCTCCTCCTAGACTGCCCCTCCGACTGCAAAGGCGGCTCAAGCGCCCAGAAACCCCTACCCATGATCTGGACCCCGAGACTCCCCTAAAGGCCAGAAAGGTGGGTGCTGAGAGCCCAGATTCTTTTTTTTTTTTTTGAGACGGAGTCTCGCTCTGTTGCCCAGGCTGGAGTGCAGTGGCGCGATCTCAACTCACTGCGAGCTCCACCTCCCGGGTTTACACCAGGTTTACATTCTCCTGCCTCAGCCTCTCAAGTAGCTGGGACTACAGGCACCTGCCACCACGCCCGGATACTTTTTTGTATTTTTAGTAGAGAAGGGGTTTCACCGTGTTAGCCAAGATGGTCTCGATCTCCTGACCTCGTGATCCGCTCACCTCAGCCTCCCAAAATGCTGGGATTACAGGCATGAGTCGCTGCGCCTGA
>NW_012115710.1:5225754-5227090 GCF_000951035.1 Colobus angolensis palliatus | reverse complement strand
CATGTTGGCCAGGCTGGTCTTGAACTCCTGACCTCACATGATCTGCCCATCTCAGCCTCCCCAAGTGCTGGGATTACAGGCATGAGCTACCATGTCTGGCTGAGAGCCCAGATTCTTGAGTCTTGGAGAGGAAGGGGCTGGAGGCTGAGACTCCTGGGTCCCTGTATGTTGCAGAGGATTGCGTGTCATTTCTATGGGGAGGGCTGTGTACACTGTCACGCAATCTCTTGTAAGAGGCCAGGCCCCTGGGGGAGGAAGGAGCAGCTGTGGCTCACAGCAACCCCAGGAAACCATCTTTGCCTTCAGTGAGTCAGATGGAGAATCCCATGACAGTGACAGGCAAGTGACTAGCCAGATAGAAAGCATTTTTGTGTAACAACTAATTTTTGTTTGCTTCTCTCTCTCTCCCCCATCCGGATTCCCGTGGCTGTGTCCCTCTCCTGCCTGTGTCCCTGTGTCTGCCCCCAGGTGCACTTCTCCGAGAAGGTCACTGTCCATTTTCTGGCTGTCTGGGCAGGACCGGCCCAGGCCGCCCGCCAGGGCCCCTGGGAGCAGCTTGCTCGGGATCGGAGCCGCTTCGCACGCCGTATTGCCCAGGCCCAGGAGGAGCTGAGCCCCTGCCTCACCCCTGCTGCCCGGGCCAGAGCCTGGGCACGCCTCAGGAACCCACCTTTAGCCCCCATCCCTGCCCTCACCCAGACCTTGCCTTCCTCCTCTGTCCCTTTATCCCCAGTCCAGGCCACGCCCTTGAGCCAAGCTGTTGCCACACCCTCCCCCTCCTCTCCTGGTGCAGCAGCGGCTCCCCTGGACCTTATTGGGAGGCGTGGCTAAGACCAACTGGTTTGCCTATAATTTATTAACTATTTTTTCTAAGTGTGGGTTTATATAAGGAATAAAGCCTTTTGATTTGTAGCAAGCAGGGTCTGTGTGTGTGTCAGAAACGGACAGCATTCTGTTTTCACAGGTCCCCGAGGTAGCTGGGAAGAGAATAGCATAAAACAAAGCACTTCACTGGGGCATAAACTGCTTTTCCTCAAATTCGCTTCCACTCATCCCGAGGCTTCTTTTGAACCTAACAGCTGGTGGGTTTTATAGTTTTTTTTTTTTTTTTTTGAGACTGAGTCTCGCTCTGTTGCCCAGGCTGAAGTACAATGGCGTGATCTCAGCTCACCACAACCTCTGCCTCCCGGGTTCAAGCGATTCTCCTGCCACAGCCTCCCGAGTAGCTGGGATTACAGGTGCCCGCCACCACACCTGGCTAATTTTTGTATTTTTAGTAGAGACGGGGTTTCACTATGTTGATCAGGCTGGTCTCGAAATCCTGACCTCATGATCC
>NW_012115710.1:5218021-5224799 GCF_000951035.1 Colobus angolensis palliatus | reverse complement strand
GGATGGTCTCGATCTCCTGACCTCGTGATCCGCCCGTCTCGGCCTCCCAAAGTGCTGGGATTACAGGCTTGAGCCACCGCGCCCGGCCTGTTTGTTTTTTAAAGATAGAGCCTTGTTCTGTCACCCAGCCCAGGCTGGAGTGTAGTGGCATGATCTCAGCTCACTGCAACCTCTGCCTCCTGGGTTCAAACAATTCTCCTACCTCGGCTTCCCAAGCAGCTGGGACTGCAGGCACCACCACGCCGGGCTAATTTTTCGTATTTTTAGTAGAAATAGGGTTTCTCCATGTTGGCCAGGCTGGTCTCAAACTCCTGACCACAAGTGATCCACCTGCCTCAGCCTCTTAAAGTGCTGGGATTACAGGTGTGAGCCACGACGCCGGCCCTTTTTGGATTTTTTTAACCAACGGGTAAAACACTCAGGAGCATTCCTGGAAAAAGATGGAGATTTCTCAGAACTGAGGTGCCACCCATCTTTACACCAAATATGGGTGTTCCTAGGACTGTCATGATGTTGGTGGGTGTGTGACTGTGTTAATGAACATATAATGAGGTCCTACGGGAAACCGAGGTCAGACCCAGCACCATATTGGGTCTAGTTGGTCTTAGTCTACTTGGCCTACAACCTGGTTTTTTGGGATCTTATCAACACATAGTTTCTGTAGCTATTTCAAGTTTCCTGTTGCTGGTCTGGTCATGTGAAACTGCTGCCTGGAATTTTCTAATCTCCTGCAACCACCCTATATGATTGCTGTCACAGCCTGATTTCACATTGATAAGCCCTGTGTCCATAGACCTGGTTTCCTTATCTGTAAGGTGACTAACAATTGTACATACCTTATGGGATTGTAAGGCCTCAAAGGAGTTAAAACAATGCTCATGAAATAAATGCTATATTAGGGTAATTATTCTATATACTGTTTTTTTTTTTTTTTTTTTTTTGATATGGCGTCTCACTCTTGCCTAGGCTGGGGTGCCGTGGTGGCATCTTGGCTCACTGCAACCTCCACCTCCCAGGTTAAAACAATTCTCCTGGCTGGGTGCGGTGGCTCACGCCTGTAATCCCAACACTTTGGGAGGCCGAGGTGGGTGGATCACAAGGTCAGAAGATCGAGACCATCCTGGCTAACACAGTGAAACCCCATCTCTACTAAAACTACAAAAAAAAAAAATTAGCCGGGCATGGTGGTAGGCGAGTGTAGTACCAGCTACTCAGGAGGCTGAGGCAGGAGAATGGCGTGAACCCGGGAGGCGGAGCTTGCAGTGAGCAAGAGTCCATCCCCTTCCCCGCCCCCCAAAAAAAAACAAAAAACAAAAAACAATTCTCCTGGCTCAGTCTCCCAAGAAGCTGAGACCACAGGCGTGCACCACCACTTCCGGGTTTTTTTGTTTTTTTTTTTTTAGACAGAGTTTCACTCTTGTTACCCAGGCTGGAGTGCAATGGCACGATCTCAGCACACCAGCAACCTCTGCCTCCCGGGTTCAAGCGATTCTCCCGCCTCAGCCTTCTGAGTAGTTGGGATTACAGGTGTGAGCCAACACGCCCAGCTAATTTTTGTATTTTTAGTAGAGAAGGAGTTTCACCATGTCGGTGGTCAGGAGTTTGAGACTCCTGACCTCGTGATCCGCCCGCCTTGGCCTCCCAAAGTGCTGGGATTACAGGCATGAGCCACTATGCCCACCTCTACCTCTAATTTTTATTTTTATTTATTTCTTTCTTTATTTATTTTTTGAGGCCAAGTCTCGCTGTATCATCCAGGCTGGAGTGCAGTGGCGCGATTCCAGCTCACTGCAATCCCCTGGGTTCAAGCAATCCTGCCTCAGCCTCCCTTGTACCTGGGATTACAGGCGTGCGCTAACACGCAGGGCTAATTTTTGTATTAATCTTCCTCTAGACCTTCTCAGAACGCAGGTTCCTCTCATCCTCCTAACCTAATGGCCTTTCATTAGCTTTACAAAAGCAGCTTAGTTCTGGGAAGGATTATTATCATTTAAACTAGAAATCCCAGCACTTTGGGTGGGCTGAGGTGGATGGATCACTTGAGATCAGGTGTTTGTTTCCAGACGGAGTCTCGGAGTCTCGCTCTGTCGCCCAGGCTGGAGTGCAGTGGCACGATCTCGGCTCACTGCAAGCTGGGCCTCCCGGGCTCACGCCATTCTCCTGCCTCAGCCTCCCGAATAGCTGAGACTACACACACCTGCCACCACGCCCGGCTTTTTTTTTTTTGTATTTTTAGTAGAGAGGGGATTTCACTGTGTTAGCCAACATGGTCTCAATCTCCTGATCTCGTGATCCGCCCGCCTCGGCCTCTCAAAGTGCTGGGATTACAGGCGTGAGCCACTGCACCTGGCCTTTTTTTTTTTTTTTTTTTTTGAGATAGAGTCACATTCTCTTGCCCAGGCTAGAGTGCAGTGGCACTATTTCGGCTCACTGCAACCTCCGCTTCCCAGGTTCAAGCAATTATCATGCCTCCGCCACCAGAGTAGCTGGGATTACAGGCATGCACCACCAGCTAATTTTTGTATTTTTAGTAGAGACGGGGTTTTGCTATATTGGCGAGGCTGGTCTTGAACTCCTGACCTCAAGTGATCCTTCCACCTTGACCTCCTAAAGTGTTGGGATTCCAGGCGTGAGCCACCGCGCCTGGCATTTTTTTTTCTTTGTTTTTGTTTTTTTTTTTTTTTCAGACAGAGTCTGACTGGAGTGAAGTGGAGCTATCTCGGCTCACTGCAGCCTCCGCTTCCTGGGTTCAAGTGTTTCTCCTGCCTCAGCCTTCCGAGTAGCTGGGATTACAGGTGTCAGCCACCACGCCCAGATAATTTTTGTACTTTTAGTGGAGACAGGGTTTCACATGTTGGCCAGGCTGGTCTCGAGCTCCTGACTTCAGGTGATCCACCGGCTTCAGCCTGCCGAAGTGCTGGGATTCCAGGTGTGAGCCAGCTTGCCCGGCCAGTGTTGATTATTAAGGTGGTGCAAAAGAAGGCATGTCCGGGCCCTTCCTCCAAATGAGGAGGCACAGAAACTGGTAAGGGTATGGTATTTTATTGAGTTATTCAACAGCCAGCTTCCAACCGAAACTGGACAAGCAGATGCCGAAGGCCTGGAGCGGGCTAAACGGGAAGCAGAAGTCCATGGTGAATGTGTCTGGGCCCACTCGGCCGAATTGGAGCACCAGATGTTCCGCTGAGAAGTGAATCAGGAACGAAGCCTTAGCCAGACTGTCATCTTCCAGCTTCGAGAAATGAGACTATTTTTTTTTTCTTTTTTCTTTTTTTTTTTTTGAGACGGAGTCTCGCTCTGTCGCCCAGGCTGGAGTTTAGTGGCGTGATCTCAGCTCACTGCAAGCTCCGCTTCCCGGGTTCACACCATTCTCCTGCCTCAGCCTCCCGAGAAGCGGGGACTACAGGCGCCCGCCACCTCGCCCTCTTTTTTCTTTTTTTGAGACACAGTCTTGCTCTGTCACCCAGGCTGGAATGCAGTGGCCTGATCTTGGCTCACAGCAACCTCTGCCTCCCAGGTTCAAGCAATTCTTCTGCCTCAGCCCCCCCAAGTAGCTGGGATTGCAGGCATGTGCCACCATGCCTAGCTAATTTTGTATTTTTAGTAGAGACAGGGTTTCACCATGTTGGCCAGGCTGGTCTCGAACTCCTGACCTCTGGTGATCCACCCGCCTTGGCCTCCCAAAATGCTAGGATTATAGGCGTGAGCTACTGCACCAGGCCGAGAATTGAGACTTTTAAGAGGCTGAGTGGTACTAGGCCAGAAACCTTGAGGGGTGTGTAAACTACAATTCCCAATAGGCTTTGCAATAGGGTGTCATCTGCCCTGACTAGAAAAACGCTCAAGTGATGATGGGAGATATAGTTCCCTTCCGTTCACACCCTAACCCCACCCCACCTGGCCCAGCTAAAATGGTTTCCAGGAGCTCACGGTGTTTGGGATCCATGATCTGGAAGTTCTTCACCGAAGCCTGAGTGACTCGACCATCGAAATTGAGCGTGTAGATACCGTTCTCCTCGTTCCACAATGGGGTTTTGCTGTGCAGCAAAAGCAACCCTTGTTTTTCCCCACGTTGGTAGCGACTCAGTAGTGACTCCCGTTCCTAGAAGGTAAAGAAGGGGCTGTGGTTTTCTCAGAGGCTTTTGAAACTCCATCTTGAACAGGGCCTGGGTAAAATGAGGATGAGACTTGCTGGGCTGCCTTCCCAGGAGGCTAGGCATTCTTAGTCACAGGATGACGCAGGAGTTTGACAGGACTGGTATCACAATGTTAGAAATGCTTGTTCCCCGGTGCCGTAAAGAAATAGCACTTGAACATAAACTTAACTTCCTCAGCAAGGCCATTTTTTTACTTTCTGCTGAAAGGGTACACTTGCCGGGAGTTTTGCCACAAGAGTACACCGAACAAAGGAGACAGGGTCATTTATAACCTGACGCATCCACCCTACTGCTGTGTCCGGTTTCCATTGGCTGGAACGGGACCTCACATTCTGTATTTGTCCCGATTAGCTAGCAACTTAGAACTTTTTAAAAGAGGAAAAACTGGAGGAGAACAAAGGAAGGAGGAAGTAACTTGTGGAATGCTGAGAAAGGTAAAAACACCTTCAAATAAGGAAGAGGAACAGGCTATGACCTCATGCTTACTTGGACCAGTATAAGCATGCCAGGGAAAATATTTAGGCTAAGTTGTGGGAGTTAAGAATATAAAGTACACTGATTTCTTTATTACGGCTAACAGATATTCAAGAATGTTAGCACAGATCTTTGAATAAATTTTGCCTCTAAGGGAAGTTATTGCCGGGCGCCGCGGCTCACGCCTATAATCCCAGCACTTTGGGAGGCCAAGGCGGGTGGATCACGAGGTCAGGAGATTGAGACCATCCTGGCTAACACAGTGAAACCCCGTCTCTACTAAAAATATAAAAAATTAGATGGGCGTGGTGGCAGGTGCCTGTAGTCCCAGCTACTCGGGAGGCTGAAGCAGGAGAATGACGTGAACCCGGGAGGCCCAGCTTGCAGTGAGCTGAGATCTTGCCACTGCACTCCAGCCTGGGCGACAGAGCAAGACTGTGTCTCAAAAAAAAAAAAGAGAGAGAGAAAGAGTCTGAAAGAGGGAGGAATCCTCAGTTCCTGGAATTGCCCACCCCTTTCCCAGAAAACTCATGAATAATCCCCCTCTTGTTTAGCATATAATCAAGAAATAATCATGAAAATAGCCAACCAGCTGGCCTCAAGGCTGCTTTGCCTATGGAGTAGCCATTCTTTTGTTTCTTCTCTGAAAAACTTGCTTTTACTTGACTCTATGGACTGGCCACAAATTCTTTCCTGCCTGAGATCCAAGAACCCTCTCTTGGAGTCTGGATCAGACCCCTTTTTGGTAAGAGTTTGTTAACCTACCACCAACCCTTTTTTCTCTGGATGCAAACGTTTTGAGTCTCTAGTCTTTATTCCCTGAGACACGGAAGTCTAACAGTCTTTCAGGCTTCACAGGACACTTGTAACCCACTGGCCTCCTCTTCCTCCTCTTCTTCCTCCTCTGGGATCTAGGAGGACCGGCCCCAGCCCTTTCTCCTCCATTGACCCTGAGATTCCCGACGTCAGAGACTCACATTTCGTGGCTGGACATCAATTCTCTGGTTCCGGCTGTTGGTTCCTGGGAGAATCACAGTCATTTTTCGAGGCCCCAGGTCTCCTAAGATGTGCTCCTGGGGGTATTATATTCCAGTTGGCCTGGTTCCTTCTTCCGACCATCCTACCCCATTCTGTCATCCCCAGGACACTCACATAACACACAGCCCCCAGCTCCCGTCTGATCCGAGCAGTATTCTCGATTAAATGCTCCCGGTCAGGATTCACCCCATTGTCAAAGATGGTGAACTTGGTGCCGAAGATATTGGATCTGCTTCAGGAAGGGAATGGATAGAATAAAAATACTAAGTGTTACTCTTTGAGTAAGTGTCACTCATCACATCGACTCTTCCCATCCATCCCCTATGTCTAAGACTATGTCCGAATGTCTAAGAATCATGTTCCTGGCTGGGCACAGGGGCTCACGCCTGTAATCCCAGCACTCCGGGAGGCAGAGGCAGGAGAATAGCTTGAGCCTGGGCAAAATGGCAAAACTTCTTCTCTACAAAAAAAATAGAAAAATTAGTCAGGTGTGGCAGTTTGTGCTGGTGGTCCCAGCTCTCAAGAGGCTGAGGTGAGAGGATCACCTGAGCCCCAGAGGTCAAGGCTGCAATGAATGTGATCTTGCCACTGCACTCCAGCCTGGGTGACAGAATGAAACCCTGTCTCTAAACAAATATATACATAAATAAAAATAATTAAATAAATGAGTCCGGGTGCAGTGGCTCACACCTGTAATCCCAGCACCTTGGGAGGCCAAGGTGGGTGGCTCACTTGTGGTCGGGAGTTCAAGACCAGCCTGACAGACATGGAGAAACCCTGTCTCTACTAAAAATACAAAATTAGCCAGGCGTGATGGTGCATGCCTGTAATCCCAGCTACTCGGGAGGCTGAGGCAGGAGAATTGCTTGAACCTGGGAGGCGGAGGTTGCAGTGAACCGAGATTGTGCCATTGCGCTCCAGCCTGGGCAACAAAAGTGAAACTCTGTCTCAGTAATAATAAAAATAATAATAAATGAAACAATCATATTTCCAGCATCCATGGTCCCAGGCCCCCCATTTCTTGGGTGAGCCATGTAACTTATGTAGCCTCCCTATTTTATTTAAATGGCCTTTTAGAAACTCTCTTCTTCTTCTTTTTTTTTTTTTTT
>NW_012115710.1:5208250-5212666 GCF_000951035.1 Colobus angolensis palliatus | reverse complement strand
GAGCTGAGATCCGGCCACTGCACTCCAGCCCGGGCCACAGAGTGAGACTCCGTCTCAAAAAAAAAAAAAAAAAAAAATCTCATTCAGTCCACCCAGCCAGGCCCGCCTCTGTTGACTGGACAGTCTATTCGCTTTCCTTGGCAGCCACACCCCCTCCACCTGCAGATTGGAGAATTCCTTTTTGAAAGCACAGCCCATTCCGTTAAAATGGCCATTGGTTTGATCTAGATAACATAGTAACAGCCCACATCTGCCCCCAAGATAAACCATCTACTGCACTTTCACCAACACCAAAGTGAGTGCCAATTTGCCCTTTTATTTTTTGAGACAGAGTTTTGCTCTATTGCCCAGGCTGGAGTGCAGTGGCTCGATCTCGGTTCACTGCAACCTCCGCCTCCCAGGTTCAAGCAATTATCCTGCCTAGTCTCCCGAATAGCTAGGATTACAGGCTTGCGCCACCACACCCGTCTAATTTTTGTATTTTTAGTAGAGACGGGGCTTCACTAAGTTGGCCAAGCTGGTCTCGAACTCCTGACCCCAGGTGATCTGCCTGCCTCGGCCTCCCAAAGTGCTGGGATTACAGGCGTGAGTCACTGCTCCTGGCCCGCAATTGGCCCTTTTTGATCAGTGTTCTGCCCTTTCTGAAGCTCGCTGTCCCATGGAAAGACCTTTTTTTTTTTTAGACAGAGTCTCATTCTGTCTCCCAGGCTGGAGTGTAATCTCAGCTCACTGCAACCTCCGCCTCCAGGGTTCAAGTAATTCTCCTGCCTCAGCCTCCTGAGTAGTTGGGATGACTGGCTTGTGCCACCACACCCAGCTAATTTTTGTATTTTAGTAGACACAGGGTTTCACCACGTTGGCCAGGCTGGTCCTGAACTGCTGACCTCAAGTGATCTGCCCACCTCAGCCTCCCAAAGTGCTGGGATTACAGGCATGAGTCACCATGCCATAAGCTGTGTTTTAATGACCATGTCTATGTCAAGTCAAATCCTCCGATTTGATGAATAGTATACACACACACACACACACACACACACACACACACACATGAGTCTCTGCTAGCTTAATCACCACCAAGAAAAAGAGCTTCTGATTGGGAGGCAGAATTTTAGCCCCACCCTCCCCAGAGGTCCAAGGCTAGCCCTCCTCTTCCAACATCCTGACAGGCTGTGCATTTTCCCACCTTGTGGAAGGCCAAGTTTTCATATACCCCATCACCATCCATTCCAGGGCTTGGTCCCATATTGGGTGCCTTGTATGCATCTCCGACATCCTGGGATTCATTCTCACCCTCTGCACGGGTCCCTAAAGGATGAAAGAAGCCTGGACTAAGCTCAGGACAACTGGGTCCCAGGAGTGTGGGACAACATCATCAGTGCTAGCCAGAGAAGGCCACAATCCTGGGTTCTCAGTCCCTACTCATTACTCAGTGCCCTCACTTGCAACACCCTCCTCCTCCTCCAGGTGCATGGGAGTCTACAGGGATCAGAGTTTCTGATTACCCTGGATCTAAGGACAGAGAGGGGTTAGGGTCTTCCCTTTTCCTTGTCTCAGACAAAGCATCACAGAGACTGAAGATGGGGGAATGGAGTTTGGGGTGATAAGAATTCTGTCATTGAAATCATTGGCCATCTCATGAAAATAAAAGGAAATGTCACCACAATGGAATATTATAAGGGAATAAAAAGGAATGAAGTACTGATAACACTACCACACGGATGAATTTTTTTTTTTTTTTTTTTTTTTTGAGGCGGAGTCTCGCTCTGTCGTCCAGGCTGCAGTGCAGTGGCGCTGATCTCAGCTCACTGCAACCTCTGCCTCTTGGGTTCAACTGACTCTCCTGCATCAGCCTCCCCAGTAGCTGGCATTACAGGTGCATGCCACTATGCCTGGCTAATTTTTGAATTTTGATAGAGATGAGGTTTCACCATGTTGGCCAGGCTGGTCCCAAGCTCCTGACCTCAAGTGATCCTCCCGCCTTGGCCTCCCAAAGTGCTGGGATCACAGGCGTAAGCCACCACGCCCAACCTCCCTCTTCCTTTTTGGATGGAAGAATTCACACATTCCAGGCCTCTTTTCCCACAGAAAGTTAGGAATCCCAGTCCCTTGTCTCTCAAGGAGTCAAATGCCTTAAATGCCAGCCTATGTTCCAAATCCTTCAGTTCTTCTAGTCCCTAAGTAGTGAGCAGGTGGAAGGTATGCTGTGTGTGGCCTGCTGGGAAATGAAATCCGCCTGTCCCCAAGCTCCCTGGTACCTGCTCCTTACCACATGTCAGAGCTCTGCCCACCTGACTTTGCCCACGAAGTTGTCCCCATCCCGAGATAGATCTGTGGGATCCAGGGAGATGAGGTAATTACAAGTTTTGCTCCTTCTTCTCTTTCGCCCAGCCAGGAGGAAGTGCTATGGATGAGAGGAACGGTCCATTAGAATGGACTTCTGGAGGCTGGGTGTGGTGGCTCATACCTGTAATTCCTGTACTTTGGGAGGCTGAGGTGGGCAGATGACTTGAGGTCAGGAGTTCAAGACCAGCCTGGTCAACATGGTGAAACCTCGTCTCCACAAAATTAAAAAAAATTAGCTGGGCATGGTAGTGCCTGCCTGTAACCCCAGCTAGTAGGGAGTAGGGAAGCTGAGGCAGGAGAATTGCTTGAACCCAGGGGGCAGAGGTTGCAGTCAGCTGAGATCGCGCCATTGCACTCCAGCCTGGGCGACAGAGCGAGACTCCATCTCAAAAATAAAAAATAATGAAAAAAAGGCCAGGCGCGGTGGCTCACATCTGTAATCCCAGCACTTCAGGAGGCCGAGGCAGGTGGATCACGAGGTCAGGAGACCGAGACCACGGTGAAACCCTGTGTCTACTAAAAGTACAAAAAATTAGCTGGGTGTGGTGGTGGGCGCCTGTAGCCCTACCTACTCGGGAGGCTGAGGCAGGACAATGGTGTGAACCCGGGAGGCGGAGCTTGCAGTGAGCTGAGATGGCACCACTGCACTCCAGCCTGGGCGGCAGAGCGACAGAGCGAGACTCCATCTCCAAAAAAAAGAAAAAAAAAAAAAAGAATGGACTTCTGGTAGCTGGTTAGAGCCAGGGGTCCAAAGACAAGGAAACATCATGTCCCGTGATAGAGGAGCCGGTGATGGCACAACGAGCTTCGGGAAATGTGGTTCTCACTGAGGGAAGCCATCAGCAGGGTTCTGAATGGAAGCTTCCTGTCTTAATATCTCTCCCTCATTCCTTCCGCCTATGGGTCCAGGGTTGAAGCTTAGCCCAGGAAGGGTCTGGCTTTGGAGAATGGGGAGCACCCTCACTTGCGATATTGCAGCAGGACTTTGGTAGGCGTTTCATCTGGGAAATATGGGTTTGGCTCTGAGTAGGCAAAAAACCTCTTTCTGGTGGGAGAGAGGATACCCCGAGGAGACCATACTTGGAGGGTAAAGGCCAGAAAGACTAGATTGAGAGAAGTGCGGCTTGAATCTGGAAAGACAAATCTGTGACGGGAGGGGCCTGGTTGCTGGGGGCGGGATTTATCTCAGGATTGGGTGAGGCCTGAGAGCTGATAGCAAGGAAGGCTCAGTGAGGGAGGGTCCAGACTTTTTTTTTGTTTTTTTTTGACAGGAGATCTCTAACTCCTGGGCTTCAGCCATTTTCCCACCTCAGCCTCCCAAGTAGCTGGGACTACAGGTGGGCATCACCATGCCTGGCTAATTTTTTTTTTTTTTTTAATTTATGTAGAGACAGGGTTCCACCATGCTGCTCAGGCTGATCTGGAACTCGTCAGCTCAAATGATCTGCCCACCTTGGCCTCCAAAATGTTGAGATTACAGGCGTGAACCACCGTGCTTGGCCTTTTTTTTTTTTTTTTTTTTTTGAGATAGAGTTTTCGCTCTTTCGCCCAGGCTGGAGTACAGGGGCATGATCTCAGCTCATTCCAACCTCCGCCTTCCAGTTTCAAGCATTCTCCTGCCTCAGCCTCCCGAGTAGCTAGGATTATAGGCGCCCACCACCATGCCTGGCTAATTTTTGTATTTTTAGTAGAGACGAGGTGTTGCCATGTTGGCCAAGCTGGTCTTGAACTCCTGACCTTGTGATCTGCGCGCCTCGGCCTCCTAAAGTTCTAGGATTACAAATGTGAGCCACCGAACCTGGTCCTTTTTTTTTACACAGAGTCTCACTCTGTCGCCCAGGCTGGAGTGCAGTGGCGTGATCACGTCTCACTGCAGCTTCGAACTCCCAGGCTCAAGCAATCCTCTCACCTCAGCCTCCCGAGTAGCTTGGACTACAGGTGCATACCACCATGCCCAGCCAATTTTTGTATTTTTTGTAAAGACAGGCTTTTGCCATATTTTCCAGGCTGGTCTTTTTTGCTTGTTGGTTGATTTTGTTTTTTGAGATGGAGTCTTGCTCTGTCGCCTAGGCT
>NW_012115710.1:5201198-5202155 GCF_000951035.1 Colobus angolensis palliatus | reverse complement strand
AGGATGGTCTCGATCTCCTGACCTCGTGATCCGCCCGTCTCGGCCTCCCAAAGTGCTGGGATTACAGGCTTGAGCCACCGCGCCCGGCAGATGCCTTCTTCTTATCTCAACCGCATAGAGGCCTTCCTCTTTCACTAACGCTCCTCAGCGCTGACCCTTTACGGGTGTCGGGCTGAGGGGCTGTAAGGTCTTTCTCTTCCCACGAGGCCATATCTCAGGCTGTCTCAGTAGGGGGAATCCTGGACAATACCCAGGCTTTCTTGGACAGGGGTCCCTGCAGCCTTCCGCAGTGTATTATGTCTCTGGTTAATAGAGACTGGAGAATGGCGATGACTTTCACAAAGCACACTGCCTGCAAAACCATTTTTACCAAAGCACATCCTGCACAGCCCTAAATCCCTTAAACCTTGAGTCAATACAACACATGTTTTTGTGAGCACAGGGTTGGGACAAGAGTTACAGATTAACAGCATCTCAAAGCAAAACAGCTTTTCTTAGTACAGATCAAAATGGAGTTTCTTATGTCTTCCTTTTTCTACATAGACACAGTAACAATCCTATCTCTCTTTTCCCCACACAGCCTAGGTGACAGAGTGAGACTCTGTCTCAAAAAAAAAAAAAAAAAAAATTGTTAGGTGAATGAAGTGAATGAAGACATATGGCGGCTCACACCCATAGTCCCAGCACTTTGGGAGGCCAAGGTGGGAGGCTCACTTGAGCCCAGGAGTTCAAGACCAGCCTAGGCAACATAGTGACACCCCATCTCAAAGGAAAAGAGGTCAGGTGCAGTGGCTCATGCCTGTAATCCCAGCACTTTGGGAGGCCAAGGCAGGCAAGTCACAAGTTCAGGAGTTTGAGACCAGCTGCGCCAACACGGTGAAACCCCATCTCTACTAAAAAACACAAAAAATTAGCCGGGCATGGTGGCGCGTGCCTGTAGCCCCAGCTACTCGGGAG
>NW_012115710.1:5198367-5199812 GCF_000951035.1 Colobus angolensis palliatus | reverse complement strand
TATTTACAGGCCAGGCATGATGGCTTACGCCTGTAATCCCAGCACTCTGGGAGGCTGAAGCGGGCGGATCACAAGGTCAGGAGTTTAAGACCAGTCTGGTCAACGTGGTGAAACCCCGTCTTTACTAAAAATACAACAATTAGCCAGGCGCAGTGGTGCGCACCTGTAGTCCCAGCTACTCAGGAGGCTAAGGCAGGAGAATCGCTTGAACCCGGGAGGTGGAGGTTGCAGTGAGCCGAAATCACGCCACTGCACTCCAGCCTGGGCAACAGAGTGAGACTCCCTCCCAACAACAACAACAACTATTTACATTGCATTTATACTGTATTAGGTATTATAAGTTACCTAGAAATGACTTACAGTATATGGAGGGATGTTCATAGTTTATATGCAAATTTTACACCATTTTATGTAAGGGACTGGAGCATCTGCGGATCTTGGTATCTTTGGGGTTCCAGGAACACATCCCCTGCAGATACCGAGGGGCAACCGTATACTGGAAACCATGGAATTGTAAACTTTAAATGGGTGACTTGTATGGTATGTGAATTATACCTCAATGAAGCTGCTACCTAAGAAAGGGGAAGATTTGCTGCATGAACCAGGGGATCCCAGGTTTCATCCTAATGTCCCCTAAATTACCAGGTCGTTGGCGGGCTTGCCAATCCTTGCGTCGGATTCTCGGAGACTGTTTAAAAGGTGAGGGAGAGACCGAACCATTCTCCACGGAGACGTCCTCCAATTCTGGATCGGAATTGTCTGGGAACCAGGATAAGAAAGGGGACTGGAGACCGAGATTCCTGAACACCGAGTTAGGAAGGAGGGGAGAGTTGGATTTCTGGATGCTGCAGGAGGAGGCGGCTCAGGACCTGAACTCCTTGGTGTGAGGAAGGAGTGGGTGCGGTCCTGAGCTCCTGAGTATTTTGGACAGATGGATTGAGGTCCCAGACTCCTGGATTCTAGTAGGGGAGGAGTTCTGGGGTCTAGGAGGTCCAAGGACTCGCAAATACCTGCTTCTGTCCGGGGTGTCAGGAGGCCGTGCTCGCCCGTGCCGTCTCCACCACAGCTCACGGTGCCCAGGGCACTGTGGATGCCAGAGCGCAGATGTGCCTCTGACACTTTCTTCCGGAGGAAAGGGTTCCTAAGGCCTGGGAGAAGGTGCAGCGAGCCCATGAAAAGGATCTACAAATTCCGGTCCGCAACCAAACAACACCCCGTCACCGGGCTCCCAAATAACACCCCCGCCGGGTGCCGTGACTCACGCCTGTAATCCCAGCGCTTTGGGAGGCCGAGGCAGGCGATCACCTGAGGTCGGGAGTCCCAGACCAGCCTGACCAACATGGAGAAACATCTTCTCCACTAAAAATACAAAATTAGCCGGGCATGGTGGCGCATGCTTGTAATCCCAGCTACTAGGGAGGCTGAGGCAGGAGAATCGCTTGAAC
>NW_012115710.1:5194606-5197064 GCF_000951035.1 Colobus angolensis palliatus | reverse complement strand
GCCTCCCAAAGTGCTGGGATTACAGGCTTGAGCCACCGCGCCCGGCCTCCTATTTTCTTTTCTTTTTCTTTTTTTCTTTTTTTTCTTTTTGAGACAGAGTCTAGCTCTATTGCCCAGGCTGGAGTACAGTACCACGATCTCCACTCACTGCAGCCTCCGCCTCCCGGGTTCAAACGATTCTCCTGCCTCAGCCTACCGAGTAGCTGGGATTACAGGCACCTGCCACCACACCCTGCTACTTTTTTTGTTTTAGTAGAGATGGGTTTCACCATGTTGGCCAGGCTGGTCTTGAACTCCTGACCTCAAGTGATCTGCCCGCCTCCTCAGCATCCCAAAGTGCTGTGATTACAGTCGTGAGCTGCCGCGCCCGGCCCCAGATTCCTATTTTCTCATTTCTCAATGGGAAAACTCAAGGAAGAGAGCCAGCCAACACGGGCAGGGAGTCCCAGAGCAAGACCTGGTGGAGAGGCCCCTGGGGAGGCACAGAAGGCGGAAGAGCTGGAGTGGCGAGATTCCTGGGCACAATACCTGCTGTTCCAGCTTCTGCAGCCTCATAGCAGCAAGCTCATGCTCCGGGATGCTGAGAGAGATGCAGGCTCATGGTGACAGTTTGCAGGGAACCTCGGTTACCCAAGAGCCCCTCCCTCCCCCATCCTGCCCCATCCCAACTTGGGTTCTGGGCACCTGTGAGGTCACAAAAGGTGCAGAACCTGAGCCTGTTCTACCAGTTATGGGGCCCTTTGTCCTGGCACTGACCCTCAGAAGCCAGAACCCAGAGATCCCAGGTCCTTCCTGTCTCAGGACTCAGGAGTCTGGGGCCCCCAACCCCTTCTCTTTCAGACCCAGAAGTCTGCACCCTAGCCCCTCCCTTTAGGACACAGAAGTCCAGGTCCGCAGCCCCTTCCTGCAAGGCCGATGGTGCTGAACCTGCAAACATGGTTATGAGGCCAGAGCTGAGTGCACGGGGTCCCCAGCCCCTTCCACATCCACCCCTACCCATCTGTTCCCCTACTCACTCTCTCCTCAATGTGTCATTATCCTGAGACATTCTGCAGAAGCAAGAATGAGGAGTCAGGATCCGAACCAACATCCCAATGGATCCTGCCCACCAAAACCTAATCCTTAGCTTGCTTGCTTTATTTATTTATTTATTTATTTATTTATTTATTTAGAGACAGCTGAGTCTCGCTCTGTCACCCAGGCTACAGTGCAGTGGCGCCATCTCGGCCACTGCAATCTCCACCTCCTGGGTTCAAGCAATTCTCCTGCCTCAGCCTCCTGAGTTGCTGGGACTACAGGTGTGCGCTATTATGCCTAATTTTTTTTTTATTTTAGTAGAGACCGGGTTTCACTATGTTGGCCAGGCTGGTGTCAGACTCCTGACCTCAGATGATCCGCCCACCTTGGCCTGCCAAAGTGCTGGGATTACAGGCATGAGCCACCGTGCCCGGCCTGATCCTTACCTTTAAATTTGCTCCTGGACCCAGGCAGCCTGAATCCCAGCACCCACTCCTGTCGGGATCCAGTAGCCTGTTTCCAGCTTCCCACAGGTGTCCGCAAGTCCGCTTCTCTCTCCCCAAAATATATAATTCTCCAGCACCCAGAGATCAGCACTCAGGACTGTGCACCTCAAACACCCAGTCCCCAGTGGCCTAGAACTCCACCGCCTATCTGCTTGGGATCCGGGAGACTCCTTCTCCCCACCAGGTGCCTGCAGAGGCTGCTCACATTGCCTCTCTGGCCAATCTCTAAACATACCTGATCCTCTGTTTGGAAGCTGGGGACCTAATCTCGGGATATCTGCGAAGAAGGGAGAAGAAAGAGGGTTCAGAGGGAGGGAGGATTTCCCCTGGGACCTGACCTGGTCCACTCCCTTCTGACCTTCCACTCTCCACTTCCAACAAAGTAATGAGCTCGGTCACTGATGCAGCCAGGCAACGCTGCTCCGGAGGTTCTGAACACGAATGACGTGTGGGTGTTCCTTAAAGAGACCAGAGACTTCGCAGCCTCACTGTACACATCTCGCTTACAAGAAACTTACAAGAGCCGGGGCGCAGTGGCTCACGCCTGTAATCCCAGCACTTTGGGAGGCGGAGACCGGGCGGGAAGATTGCTTGAGCCCAGGAGATCCAGATCCAGACCAGCAATACAGAGACATCGTCTCTTTTTTTCTTTTCTTTTTTGAGATGGAGTCTCACTCTGTCGCCCAGGTTGGAGTGCACTGGCGCGATCTCGGCTCACTGCAACCTCCGCCTCTCGGGTTAAAGCGATTGTCCTGCCTCAGCCTCCTGAGTAGATGGAATTACAGGCATGTGCCACCACGCCTGCCTAATTTTTGTATTGTTAGTGGAGACGGGGTTTCTCCACGTTGGTCAGGCTGGTCTCAAACCCTTGACCTTAGGTGATCTGCCCGCCTCGGCCTCCCAAAGTGCTGGGATTACAGGCATGAGCCCCCAAG
>NW_012115710.1:5192223-5194092 GCF_000951035.1 Colobus angolensis palliatus | reverse complement strand
GAGGCAGGAGAATGGCGCTAAAAATGAGCTTTCCTAGCTAACACGGTGAAACCCCGTCTCTACTAAAAAATACAAAAAAAAAAACTAGCCGGGCGAGGTGGCGAGCGCCTGTAGTCCCAGCTACTCCGGAGGCTGAGGCAGGAGTAATGGCGTAAACCCGGGAGGCGGAGCTTGCAGTGAGCTGAGATCCGGCCACTGCACTCCAGCCTGGGCGACAGAGCGAGACTCCGTCTCAAAAAAAAATAAAATAAAAAAAAATAAAAAAAATAAATGGGCAAAACTACAGCTCCCATGAGGCGAAGGGGCCACGATGCCCGCGGAAGTTATTTTTCCCCCGGCCGGCAGGGAGTTGTAGTTGTCTTTGAAAGCTTTCTCTTTCTTTTGGCATAGGCGGGAAACGTGGCGTTAAGAGGCTGGGATTCCGAGACAGAAGCGAGGCTTTCACGAAAATGCGAGCGACTTCGGCAAGGGGCGGGGCCGCTAGACGTGGATGCAAGGTACGGGGCCAGCGTGGACCAATCAGGCCTCTTTGGGGCGGGGGCCTCTGTGGAAAAGTGGGTGTGGCCTAGGGGGGAAATCACCAAGAACGCACCGGAGGTCCTTGCCGGCCCTGGAAAACGCCCTCTGCAGTGAAGGAGAGGTGAGAGGCCAGGGTTCCAAGGCTCTTGGGTCCTAGGGAGGATGGGGGCCAGAGGGCTGGAAAACTGGGTCCCGGAGGAGGATGCACTGGGTGCCAGTACTTTAGGTCCTGGGAAAAGAGCAGGCTGGCACCCTGGACTCTAGGGTCTGGGGGAGGAGGAGATCCCGGATTCCTGAGTGTGAGGGAGGAGCGTGTTGGGAGCCAGGACTCCTGGGTCTGAGGGCCCGGACTCCTGTGTCGGAGGAAGGGAAGGCTGGAGGCCTGGAATCCTGGGGCCTGGGTAACGAAATGCTTGTGTCCTGAGTCTTGGAAGTGGGGGCGGCACTGGAGGCCTGAACTCCTGGTTTCAGGGGAGGAAGAGGCTTGGGACAGACATTATGCATTATCCAGCCCTCCGTCCCCCACAGACCACACCGCCATGCCTCCCTCTGGGCCCCGAGGAACCCTCCTTCTGTTACCGCTGCTGCTGCTGCTGGTCCTGCTTGGCGCTGTGCTGGCTGTCCCCCTGGAGCGAGGGGCGCCCAACAAGGAGGAGACCCCTGCGACTGAGAGTCCCGTGAGTGGCCCAGCCCTGCTGTCCAGCCAGGTGTTTGCAGTGGTACTACAATTCCTACAGACCCCGTGCCCATAGGGTGGATGTTCCAGTGACTTACTGGCCCTACGGTTGTAGCTTGTCTTTTGCCCGCCATTCCTCCCAGCAGCAGGGGTTTGACTTGGTGAAAAACTGGAGGTCCCTGACTCTGAGGTGTGGAAAATGTGCTTCACGCCCCAAATAAACCTCTGTTTTTTTTAAGATTCTCTCCACCCAAGAAGGAATCTGAAAACAAACAAACAAAACTACATTTCCCAGTAGCACCATGTTGCTGGTTCCCAGTAGCAGCTGATGTTGGCTAGCTGGGGTAGTCTGACTTCATGGTGCTCTTGGGAGTTGTAGTTTAAATTACAAAAGGGTGGGTGCACTGCTTGTTTATTAATTCCAACATGTGTTTATCAAACCCAATAAAAGCTTTGATCTTAAGGGATTTGGAACTTTGGAGATCCTGAAGACCTTGTGGTCAGAATCTTCCTATATAGCTCCCTGTAAGAATAGGCTGGTCAGGCCTGGCACAGTGGCTCAAGCCTGTAATCCCAGCACTTTGGGAGGCCGGCAGATCACGAGGTCAGGAGATCGAGACCATCCTGGCTAACACGGTGAAACCCCGTCTCTACTAAAAATACAAAAAATTAGC
>NW_012115710.1:5186965-5191130 GCF_000951035.1 Colobus angolensis palliatus | reverse complement strand
GGGGTTTCACTATGTTGGCCAGGCTGGTCTCGATCTCCTGACCTCGTGATCCACCTGCCTCGGCCTCCCAAAGTGCTGGGATTACAGGCATGAGCCACCTCATTTTTTCATTTTCTTTTTCTTTTTTTTTTTTGAGATGGATTTTTGCTGTGTCACCCAGGCTGGAGCGCAGTGGTGCAATCACTGCAACCTCCATCTCCAAGGCTCAAGCAATCCTTCTGCCTCAGCCTCTGGAGTAGCTGGGACTGCAGGCATGTACTACCACGCCTAGCTAATATTTTTGTATTTTTGGTAGAGACAGGGTTTCATTATACTGCCCAGGCTAGTCTCTAACTCCTGACCTCAAGTGGTCTGCCCACCTCGGCCTCCCAAAATGCTGGGATTATAGGTGTGAGCCACTGAGTTCTGAACTGGAGAGATAAATGTTAAGTCAAGAACAAGGAAGAGAGGAAGTGAAGGGAAGAGCATTCCAGGCAGAGAGAACAGCATGAGCAAAGGCCACTTGGTAGGAGAAAGCAGAGCAAGTTGAGGACGTCAAGGAGGCTGCTGTGGCTGGAGCAGGGTGAGTGAGGAGGAGGGGAGAGGGGGATTATGTGGATCATGTGGGACCTTGTGAGACTTGGTAAAGAGGTAAGGGATGTACATATATATATATATATTTCTAATAGGGTCTTGTGCTGGTGCCCAGGCTGGAGTGCAGTGGCAGGATCATAGCTCACTGCAGCCTTGAACTCCTGTATTCAAGTGATCCTCCTGCCTCAGCCTCCCAAGTAGCTGGGACTACTGGTGTGTGCCACCATGCCCAGCTAATTTTTTTCTTTTTATAGAGACGGGAGTCTCCCTATGTTGCCCAGGCTGGTCCCGAACTCTTGAGCTCAAACAATCCACCCACCTTGGCCTCTCAAAGTGCTAGAATCATGGTGGCGTGAGCCACCATGCCTGGCCAATTCTCTCTCTCTTTTTTTTAATTTTAATTTTTTTTTTTTTGTTTGGGACACAAGGTCTTGCTCTGTCACCTAGGCTGGAGTGAGGTGATATGATTATAATGCACTGCAGCCTCAGACTCCTGGGCTCAAGCAATCCTCCTGCCTCAGCCTCCCAAAGCACTGGGATTACAGGCTTGAGCCACCACGCCTGGCCTTCTCTCTTGTAATTTTATTTATTTATTTTTTCTAATTTATCTTATTTGCTTTTTACTACAGATCTGGGAGGCAGAGGATATACTACCTATTTTTAAAATAGGAAGAGCAAAGAAGGCCCAGGGAGAGTAAAGTGACACCCAGCTATGTATGACAGGGGTGGGACCAGGAGGCCTGGGACTTTCATCTGTGTTGTTCACAGTGTGGCATATGATAGGGGCCTGGTGAATGTTCGTTGATTGAGTGGATGTATGCATGGCCAGGGGAGTGGATGGATAGGCAGGTAGATGGATGGGCAGGTGGATGGATGGGTGGGTGGATGAGTGGATGGATGGACGCATGGATGGTTGGATGAATGGGCGGGTGGATGGATGGATGAGTGGATGGATGGGCAGGTGGATTGATGGGTGGATGGATGGATGCACGGATGGATGGATGCATGGGTGGGTGGATGGATGGGTGGATGGATGGATGGATGGATGAATGGATAGATGTTTGGATGGGTGGATGGATGGGTGGACAGACGGTTGGTTGGATGGATGCGTGGGTGGATGAAGGGGTGGATAGATGGTTGGATGGATGGGTGGGTGGATGGATGGTTGGATGGGTGGGTGAATGGATGGGTGGGTGGGATGTGTGGATGGATGTATGGATGGATGTATGGGTGGATGGATGGATGGATGGATGATGGGTGGATAGATGGGTGGGTGGGATGTATGGATGGATGGGTGGGTGGGATGTATGGATAGGGCGGTGGATGCATGGATGAATGGGTGGTTGGATGGATGGATAAAGGTATGATTCACAGCTTCCCAACAAGTCATGTCCACTCTGAGCACCCACTCTGGGCAGTATTGGGCTGGGTGTTCACTGATGTGATTTTCATTTCATCTTTGCTACATATATGGGAAAAGGTAAAAACTGAGTCCCTTGTCAGCTGCCCCAGGGAGTGGCCATAACAGTAACAGGAGTGAGAGTGGGGGTGGGGGTGGGAGCAGGGGCTGCTATGTCTGTTCTTGTTGCCTCAGGACACAGGCCTGTACTACCACCGGTACCTCCAGGAGGTCATCGATGTGCTGGAGACCGATGGGCATTTCCGAGAGAAGCTGCAAGCTGCCAATGCAGAGGACATCAAGGTGCGGCTGGGGGCGGTGGGGGCTGTGGGAGGGGTACGTGCTGGGAGGGCAGAGTTCAGGAGAGGACTGGTTTCTTTTTTTTTTTTTTTTGAGACAGAGTCTCACTCTGACACCCAGGCTGGAGTGCAATGGTACAATCTCAGCTCACTGCACCTCTGCCTGCCGGGTTCAAGCGATTCTCCTGCCTCAACCTCCCAAGTAGCTGGGATTACAGGCACCCACCACCACGCCTGACTGATTTTTGTATTTTTAGTAGAGATGGAGTTTCACCATGTTGGCCAGGCTGGTCTCGAACTCCTGACCTTGTGATCTACCCATCTCGGCCTCCCAAAGTGTTGGGATTACAGGTGTGAGCCACCGTGCCCGGCCACACTGGTTTCTTCAAAGGGGCCACATGGCTCCAGTTCTGCCTGTATTTGAAATCACCAAAATGAGGCTCAGGGAGAAGTTGCTTCTTGGGGTCACAAGCTGGGAACAGCTTTGGGGAGCACAGAATACGAGGTTAGTGCAGAGTCCCGTGGGGCAGGCTTTCAGTTGCAGCTCCACCACTTACCAGCTATGGAGCCTCCCCTCACCGTGCCTCAGTTTCCCCATCTGTAAAAAGCAGGGTTCGGGTTTGGATTTTCCAAGGGAAGGATTCTGGGGTTTGGATTTTCCAAAGAAAGGTATGTAAAGGGTTTGGAAGAGCGTGGTGACACTCCTTAGCAAGTGTTGTGAGAGGGTTGCACTAACAGAATGCTCCTATGGTGCCTTCTACAGAGGAAGAATTCAAAATAAGGGAGGTGCTGGTGTCCCTCACGTCACCATGAACTCCCACGTCAGGCCTCTAGGAGCACTGTCATTGTCCCCATTTCACTGAGTAGGACACTGAACCCTGGTAGCAGGGTATGTCCTTGTGGGCCTGGGTCTCACCACCATGCCCAGCTAATTTTTTATTGTTTCTAGAGACAGGGACTTGCCACGTTGCCCAGGCTGATCTTGAACTCCTAGGCTCATGCGATCCTCCCACCTCAGCCTCCTAAAGTGCTGGGATTACAGGTGTGACCCACCGCACCTGGCCCTAAACATGTGACTTGATGAATGACGGGAGATGGGGCAGTAGAGGTGGGCAGGGCCTTGAATGCCAGGCTGACGGGCTGGGAGCTGTCCTTCCTGGAGACTCTGAGGAGCTGGGGGACTATAAGCAGGGAACAGGCGGTATAAGACTGGGGCATGAGAAGGCTTGTAAGAAGCTGCCAGAGGAGACAGCAGGCCGAGGCCCCCCAGCATGCCCCCCTCCTGGGCCCCCAGGCTGACCAGGGTCTCCTCTCCTGTCAGAGCGGGAAGCTGAGCCGAGAGCTGGACTTCGTCAGCCACCATGTCCGCACCAAGCTGGATGAACTCAAGCGACAGGAGGTATCGCGGCTGCGGATGCTGCTCAAGGCCAAGATGGACGCTGAGCAGGATCCCAGTGAGCAGGGGCAGTGCGGGAGGGACAGGCAGGGAGGGGTGGGGAAGGGTGGCCTCGCTCCTGGCCTCCAGGTGGTTGTGTGCTAAGCAGCTGAGGCTTCCCTCCCCTCTGTGAAATGTGAGTAGGAGATTGCCCCAGTGTTCCTCCTAGCATGATTTAATACAAACATTACAATGTTGTTTGTTTATATTCTGTTTCCATTTGTTGTTTTTAAAAATCTTTATCATGGGCTGGGCACAGTAGCCCACACCTCTAATCCCAGCACTTTTGAGAGGCTGAAGCAGGTAGATCACCTGAGGTCAGGAGTTCAAGACTACCCTGGCCAACATGGTGAAACCCCGTCTCTACTAAAAATACTAAATTAGCTGGGCGTGGTGGCGGGCGCCTATAATCCCAGCTGCTCAGGAGGCTGAGGCAGGAGAATCACTTGAACCCAGGAG
>NW_012115710.1:5184699-5186142 GCF_000951035.1 Colobus angolensis palliatus | reverse complement strand
GTTGAAAGAACTTCAAACTTTTAGAAAAGTTGTAAGAGTAGTACAGAAAACAGCCGAACACCCTTGACCCGGCTTCTCTAGTTAACATTTGCTCCATTTGCTTTGTCATTCACATGTGGGACTTCACCACAGTCACCATCTCGTCACCCTACACATTTCAGTGTGATTCTCCTAAGAACATACTATTGCATAAGTACAGCGATAAAATGGAGCAGTTTATCAGATCACACTGTTTTTCCTTGCTTAGTTAATTTCTTTCTTTTCTTTTCTCTCTCCTCTCCTCTCCTCCTCTCCCCTCCCCTCCCCTCTCCTCTCCTCTCTTTTCTTTTTTTTCTTTTCTGAGACGGAATCTCACTCTGTCTCCCAGGCCGCACTGCAGTGGCGTGATCTTGCCTCACCGCAACCTCTGCCTCCCGGGTTCAAGGGATTCGCCTGCCTCAGCCTCCCAGGTAGCTGGGATTACAGGCATGCACCATCCACACCCGGCTAATTTTGTATTTTTAATAGAGACTGGATTTTGCCATGTTGGCCAGGCTGGTCTCAAACTCCTGACTTCAAGTGATCCTCCCGCCTCAGCCTTCCATAGTGCTGGGATTACAGGCCTGAACCACCAGCCCTGGCCCCCATCTCAAGGTCTTTAATGTAATCCCATCTGCCAGGACCCCTTAGCCCCGTAAGGTCACACATTCACAGGTTCTGGGGATCAGGATGTGGATATCTTTTGGGGCACCAGTATCCAGCTGCCACAACACTCAGGCTCGTCCCGTCCCTCTTCTGCCCAGAGCCTGCCCCCGGCACCCCAGTGCCCTCAGACCCGTGTTCACGTTCCTTTCGGCTGCTCGGAGCCTGGGTGGACCTCGTCCACATCCGCCTGGCCCCGCCCTTCCCCTGTGTGCCCTGACCTCCTTGCGTCAGCGTTTTTAGAAATCGCTGACGTGCAACCTCGGGACCTTTGCCCGTTCGCCCTGCCGTCCCATGACATTCTTTCTCAGGGCTCTTTGCCTGGTCGACAGACCTTCCATCTCCCCTGAAATGTCACCTCCTCAGGGTGTCACTGCCCCGGCCGTCCTGTGTGAAGGAGCCTCTGTTTTATTTGTGTCCTTGGTATTCCTTGGTTCATCCCTTGGTCGCCTGTTCTCTGTCTCTCTAAACTGGGTGTTCCAAGAGGCAGAACTCTGTTGGTTGTTGTTGAGACAGAGTCTTGCTCTGTCTCCCAGGCTGGAGTACAGTGGCGCAATCTCGGCTCACCGCAACCTCTGCTCACCGCAACCTCTGCCTCCCAGGTTCAAGTGATTCTCCTGCCTCAGCCTCCTGAGTGTCTGGGATTACAGGTGCTCGCCACCATACCCGGCTAATTTTGTATTTTTAATAGAGACGGAGTTTCACCATGTTGGCCAGGCTGATCTTGAACTCCTGACCTCAGGTGATCCACCTGCCTCGGCC
>NW_012115710.1:5175576-5177409 GCF_000951035.1 Colobus angolensis palliatus | reverse complement strand
CTGAGGCAGGAGGATTGCTTGAGCCTGGGAGGCGGTGGTTGCAGTGAGCAGAGATCCTGCCACTGCAGAGTGAAACCCTGTCTCCAAAAAAAAAAAGGAAAAGAAAAAAAGATGGTTGAATGTCATGGTTTTGGGTGTTCAATGGCTGGTTCCCATCCTTGCTCTGCCACTTGCTAGCTGGTAGCCTAGACCAGTCACAACCCCTCAACAGGTCTGTTTTCACACTCATAAAATGGGGATAATCATAGAACCCATGTTGTCAGGATTTTGTGGAAAGTAAATCAATTAATACAGTTAAAATGCTTAGGGCATGGTCTGGCATCTAGTAAGTGGGCAGTGTATGTTAGTTTTTATGATGGTTATTCTAAGCATCAGACTCAGTCATGGGATCACGTCCTCTCGGAATCTCTCCCTGACTGCCCCAGGCTCAAGCTGTCTTCTGGGCTTCCCTAGCACTGCTCATGACTTCTTTAGAGCATGTCTGGCCCAAGATTCTAAAAGGACATGCCCTGAGGTGTTGGACTCTTCTTTCTCTTCCAGATGTACAGGTGGATCATCTGAATCTCCTGAAACAGTTTGAACACCTGGACCCTCAGAACCAGCACACTTTCGAGGCCCGCGACCTGGAGCTGCTGATCCAGACGGTAATGGGAGTGGGTCCAGAGGCAGAGGATTGAGAGAAGCTTTGCAGAGGGGAGAAGGGGACAGAGTCCTGGACGGGAGCCAGCTCACCATGCCTGCTGTTGTTCTCTGAGGTTGGAGGCTGATAGAGGGCTGGATGGTTTCTTTTATTTTCTTTTTTTTTTGAAACAAAGTCTCGCTCCTGTCCCCCAGGCTGGAGTGCAGTGGCATGATCCCGGCTCACTGCAACCTCTGCCTTACGCGTTCAAGCGATTCTTCTGCCCCAGCCTCCCAAGTAGCTGGGATTACAGGCGCCTGTCACCACGCCCGGCTAATTTTTGTATTTTTAGTAGAGACGGGGTTTCATCATGTTGGCCAGGCTGGTCTCAAATTCCTGACCTCAGGTGATCCACCCACCTCGGCCTCCCAAAGTGCTGGGATTACAGGTGTGAGCCACCACGCCTGGCCTATTATTATTTTGTTTTACTTTCATCACTCAAGCTGGAGTGCAGTGGCGCGATCTCGGCTCGCTGCAACCTCCTCCTCCCATGCTCAAGTGATTCTCTTGCCTCAGCCTCCTGAGGAGCTGGGACTACAGGCACACACCACTGCACACAGCTAATTTTTGTATTTTTTGTAGAGATGGGGTTTAACCATGTTGCCCAGGTGGGTCTCAAATGCCTGAGCTCGAGTGATCCTCCCACCTCAGTTTCCCAAAGTGCTGGGATTACAGGCATGAGCCACTGCGCCCAGCCATAAATTTCTGCCTTTTATAAGATCGCCAGTCATGTTGGATTAAGGCCCACAGTAATGACCCCATCTTAACCTGGTTCCCTCTGTAAAGACCTAGTCTCCAAATCAAGTCACATTCTGAGGTACTGGGGCTTAGGACTTCAACACAGAAACTTAGGAGCACTCAATTTAACCCCTAAGACTGGTTAATGATTTATCAAAAATTTTGGTGTTTTTATTTATTTATTTATTTATTTTTGAGACGGAGTCTCACTCTGTCACCAGGCTGGAGTACAGTGGCGCAATCTCGGCTCACTGCAACCTCCATCTCCTGGGTTCCAGCTATTCCCCTGCCTCAGCCTCCCAAGTAGCTGGGATTACAGGTGTGTACCACCATGCCCAGCTAATTTTTTGTATTTTTAGTAGAAATGGGGTTTCACCATGTTGGCCAGGATGGTCTCGATCTCTTGACCTTGTGAT
>NW_012115710.1:5157465-5171816 GCF_000951035.1 Colobus angolensis palliatus | reverse complement strand
GGGGTTTCACCATGTTAGCTAAGATGGTCTCAAGCTCCTTACCTCGTGATCCACCCGCCTTGGCCTCCCAAAGTGCTGGGATGACAGGCGTGACCCACAGCGCCCGGCCCCATCATCTTAACTCATTACAAGGTCTCGCTATGTTATGTGAGTTAGTCTTGAACTCCTGGGCTCAAGTGATCCTCCCAACCCAGCCTCCCAAAGCGCTAGGATTCCAGGCGTGACCCACCTCTCCTAGCCTGACCTCATGTTCTTGGCCGCCTAGCTGTACCCGAAATACGTAACATATTAAATTCACCATGTATGTTGTTCCTATGTATTTATTCCTCCGAGATCTGGAGATTGTGGAGGACTCGAAAGAGGTGGGTTGAGGTTGCTGTTGTATAACCGTCCTAATCTGTTTTGAATAAAGAGAAGAAAGTGTGTTATGGGGCAGGAGCAGTCATGGAAACCAAAGAGGGTGACATCAGGCTGTGTGTGGTGGCTCACGCCTGTAATCCCAGCACTTCAGGAGGCTGAGGTGGGTGGACCACCTGAGGTCAGGAGTTTGAGACCAGCCTGGCCAACATGGTGAAACCTCATTTCTACTAAAAATATAAAAATCAGCCGGGCCTGGTGACACATGCCTATAATCCCAGCTACTTGAAAGGCCGAGGCGGGAGAATCACTTGAACCCGGGAGGCAGAGTTTGAAGTGAGGCAGTGAGCAGTGAGCAGAGATCGTGCCACTGCACTCCAGCCTGGGCAACAGAGCAAGACTCTCAAAAAAAATGGACATCAGGACACAAGACGTAAGACAGGTAGAGGCTGGGGCTGCCCTCGGCCAGGTTCAGGGCCAAGGGCCTGCCATTTACAGGCTGGAATTGGGGGCTGGGCAGAAGGGGCAGAAGGGAATGATCCTGTGCCTTTCCCCAGGCTACCCGGGACCTTGCCCAGTACGACGCAGCCCATCATGAAGAGTTCAAGCGCTACGAGATGCTTAAGGAACACGAGAGGCGGCGTTATCTGGAGTCACTGGGAGAGGAGCAGAGAAAGGAGGCAGAGAGGAAGCTGGAAGAGCAACAGCGCCGGCACCGCGAGCATCCCAAAGTCAATGTGCCTGTGAGCACCCCATTCGTGCCCATCCACTCCCTACCACGTCCAGTTCAAACCCGACAAAAAAGCAGTTAAAGAACTATAATTCCCAGGGGCCCTTGAGGCAAAAACTTCCTGTTACTGTACCTGGCTGCCCCAGGGGCTGCTGGGGTTTGTAGTTTTCTTAGTTTTTTTGCTTGAGGGAGATGTTTGTTGGATGGGGGTAAAGGGATATTTAGTTTTATCCCATGGCATGCAGACTTCTTGCTCATGAGCTCCTGGCTCTCCCTTCCACAGGGCAGCCAAGCCCAGCTGAAGGAGGTGTGGGAGGAGCTGGATGGACTGGACCCCAACAGGTTTAACCCCAAGACCTTCTTCATACTGCATGGTAAGGTGGGGAGGGAGTTCCAGAGCGGGGATGAACCCTGAGACTCTGACCCTTCTGGGACCTGAATGCTAAGAGGGGTGTGTCTGTCCCAGGAGGGCTTAGTCAGGCCTAAGAGCTGAGCTATGTCCCCTGGTTGACCAGACAGCCCTGCCTCTCCTGGCTATAAGGCTAGGATCTGCGTGGAAGTGTTGGGCCTCTGCTCTAGCAAACACCAGACCTCGGGGTTCTAAGGACAGCTGGTGTCCACTGTAAGCAAACCAGGTTGGCTAGGCCTGGGCCCTCCTCCCACAGCAGCCCAAAAGAAACCCTGGTCTACTCTGGGAGCCCTGTCACTAGGAGTATGTTTTTCCCTAAGAACCAGGCCTCCAGAGGCCTGGAAAGCCCTTTCTCTTTTTCTTTTTCCTTTTTTTTTTTTTGAGACGGAGTCTTGCTCTATTGCCCAGGCTGGAGTGCAGTGGCATGCTCTCGGCTCACTGCAACCTCCTGCCCCCCACCTCCCACGTTCAAGTGATTCTCCTGCCTCAGCCTCCCGAGTAGCTGGGATTACAGGCATGCACCACCATGCCCGGCTAATTTTTGTATTTTTAGTAGAGACGCCATTTTACCATGTTGGCCAGGCTGGTCTCGAACTTCCAACCTCATGTGATCTGCCCCCCTCCGCCTCCCAAAGTGCTAGGATTACAGGCATGAGTCACTGCGCCCGGCCTGGAAAGACCTTTCTGTACGGTGGATCAAAGACACACTCCCCCTCAGTCTGTCTCTTCCTGTCTGGGAATGTGGCCTGGGGTTGCCAAGCCCCCTCAGATATGCCCGGCACGCTGTCCCAGAATCCGCTGCTCCTCAGAAGAGCTTAGCAAGGCGTAACTCATTCATTCAGCAAACCTTTCCTAAGTTCCCCCTAAGGACCACGCCTTATCAAGACCCTGTGGATACAACTGCAAACAATACAAAGTACCTCCCCTCAGAGCCGGTGACCAGGCACACAGATCATACCACACTTCAGTAACTCCAAGAGACTGAACAGGATGAGAGGCGCTAGCATTTTACGTAAGCTGCCAATTAAATTAATGTACTATTGAAAACAAGATGCGTCCTGGGCTGGGTGCAGTGGCTCATGTCTGTAATCCCAGCACTTTGATAGACCGAGGTGGAAGATGGCTTGAGCCCAGGAATTCAAGACCAGCGTGGAGAACAAAGTGAGACCCTGTCTCTATTTAAAAAAAAAAAAAAAAAAAAGGTAGACCAGGCGTGGTGGCTCATGTCTATAATCCCAGCACTTTGGGAGGTTGAGGTGGGAGGATTACCTGAGGTTAGGAGTTCGAGACCAGCCTGGGCAACATGGTGAAACCTCGTCTCTACTAAAAATACAAAAAAAAAACAGGCATGGTAGTGCTCGCCTATAGTCCCAGCTGCTCAGGAGGTTGAGGCAGAAGAATCACTTGAACCCGGGAGGCGGAAGGCAGGGGTTGCAATTAACTGAGATCACACCACTGCACTCCAGCCTGGGCAACAGAACGAGACTTGTCTCAAAAAACAATAAAAAGTAAAAAAGAATCAAAGAAGATTCTGTAATGGGGTCTCAGGTAGTGATATGTGCTACCTCGCAGCCTCGACCACCCAGGTTCAAGTGATCCTCCCCCCGCTCAGCCTCCCGGGTAGCTGGGACCATAGGCACACACCACTATGCCTGGCTAATTTTTTTAATTTTTAGTAAAGGCAAGGTTTTACCATGTTGCCCAGGCTGGTCTCAAACTCCTATGCTCAAGCAATCCACCTATCTTCGCCTCCCAAAGTGCTGGGGTTATAGGCATGAGCCATCCCATTGGGCACCACCCTGCTTTTTTTGTTTTTGAGACAGGATCTTGCTATGTTGCCCATGCTGGACTCAAACTCCAGGCCTCAAACAATCCTCCTGCCTCTCAGTCCCCTGAGTAGCCGAGACTGCAGGCGTGTGCCACTGCGCCCAGTTTTAAACATGTTTAATTGTACAGTTCAATAGTATTAAGTATATTTACACTGTCATGCAACCAATTCTGAGAGCTCTTCATCTCGCACAACGGAAACTATCCATTAAACCACTCACCCTCCCCTTCTCCCCAGCTCTCTAGCAACCACCATTCTATTTTCTGTCTCTATGATTTTGACTATTTTAGGTACTTCATATGAGTAGAATCTTTTAGTATTTGTCGTGTGTGTGTGTATGTGTGTGTGTGTGTGTGTGTGTGTGTGTGTGTGTGTATGTGTGTGTATTTGGCTTATTTCACTTAGCATAATGTTGAGGAACTGAAGTTTTCATTCTTCTGGATATTAATTTCTATTTCAATTGCCCTATGTGGCTAGTGGCTGCTGTACTGGAGTTAGAGTCCCAGCACAGCTCTAGAGAGGACATTTGGGCTGGACACAGTGGCTCATGCCTGTAATCCCAGCACTTTGGGAGGCCGAGGTGGGTGGATCCCTTGAGTCCAGGAGTTCAAGACCAGCCTGGGCAACATGGCACAAACCCATCTCTACAAATAAAATACAAAAATTAGCTGGGTGTGGTGGCGTGCGTCTGTAGTCCCAGCTACTTGGGAGGCAGAGGTGGGAGGATCACTTGAGCCTGGGAATTCCAAGCTGCAGTGAGCTATGAACACACCAGTGCACTCCAGCCTGGGCAACAGAGTGAGACCCTGTCTCAAAAAAAATTAAAAATAGGCCGGGCGTAGTGGCTCACGCCTGTAATCCCAGTACTTCGGGAGGCCAAGGCAGGCGGATCACGAGCTCAAGAGATCGAGATTGTCCTGGCCAACATGGTGAAACCCCGTCTCTACTAAAAGTACAAAAATTAGCTGGGCGTGGTGACGCGCGCCTGTAGCCCCAGCTACTCGGGAGGCTGAGGCAGGAGAATCACTTGAACCCTGGAGGCGGAGGCTGCAGTGAGCTGAGATCACACCACTGCACTCCAGCCCGGCAACAGAGTGAAACTCCATCTCAAAAATTAAATTAATTAATTAATTAATTAATTAATTAACAATAGGCCGTGTGTGGTGGCTCACCCCTGTAATCCCAGCACTTTGGGAAGCCAAGGCAGGTGGATCCCTTGAGCCCAGGAGTTCAAGACCAGTCTGGGCAACATGGCAAAACCCCGTCTCTACAAAAACAAAAACAAAAATTAGCTGGGTGTGGTGGCGTGCGTCTGTAGTCCCAGCTACTTGGGAGGCTGAGATGGGAGGATCACCTGAGCTGAGGAGTTCAAGGCTTTAGTGAGCTATGAACACACCAGTACACTCCAGCCTGGGTAACAGGGTGAGACCCTGTCTCAAAATTTTAAAAAAACACCTTATTTAATCTTTTTAATCAGGCAGTCCCTACAGACCAGAATAGGTTCAGAGCAACTCCCTATACCTTTTTTTCTTTTTCTTTTTTTTTTTTTATTTTTAGAGATGGGGTTTTACCTTTGTCACCTAGGCTGGAGTGCAGTGGTGTGATCATGACTTACTGCAGCCCAGACCTCCTGGGCTCAAGTGATTCTCCCACCTCAACCTCTAGAGTAGCTGGGATCATAGGTGCACACCACCATTCCCAGCCAATTTTTAATTTTTTTTTTTTTTTTTTTTGAGGCAGAGTCCAGGCTGGAGTGCAATGGTGTGCTCTCGGCTCACCGCAACCTCCGCCTCCTGGGTTCAAGCTATTCTCCTGCCTCAGCCTCTTGAGTAGCTGGGACTACAGGCAGTTGGCATTATGCCTGACTAATTTTTGTAGAAACGGGGTTTTACCATGTTGGCCAGGCTGGTCTTGAACTCCTGACTTAAGGTGATCCCCCTGCCTCGGCCTCCCAAAGTGCTGGGATTACAGGCGTGAGCCACCATGCCCGGCCCACTTTTTGACTTTTTTTTTTTTTTTTTGTAGAGACGGGGTCTAGGCATCCTTTCTAAGCTGGTCTTGAACTTGTGTGCTCAAGTGATCCTCTTGCTTAGCCTTCCAAAGTACTGGGATTAAGGCATGAGTCCCTAAGTTCGGCCCCTACATTTTCTTTAATCTTAATCAAGTTAAATGTAAACAGCCCATGTGGCTAGTGGCTACTGTATTGGACTGCACAGATGCAGAGTTGAGGCAGAGAAGAGACCCCCAGGCCTGAGCCCTAGGCCACACTAGCACGTGGAGGTCAGGAAGAGGATGGAGCCGTCAAAGGAGATGGAGGGGCAGCCAGAGAGGACAGAATCATGTTCTGGAAGTCAAGGGCAGAAATTCAAGTCAGATGCAGGCGGAAAATTAACCACGGGATTTGCAAGATGAGGGTTCCTGGCCTCCTCCGCAGGAGCAAGGTTGTCCTTGTCTGAGGGAGCCGAGGAAGGAGGAGGGCCGGTGGTGACAGTGAGTGTGGCTGACCGAGCCTGAAGCCCTGCAGCTGTGGGGTCTACATTGGTAGGAGAGGCTCCCCCTGACAACTGGAGTCAGCACTGGCCTGGTTCTCTGGGAGGCAGAGGTCCCTGATAACCCTGGAGCTGACTCTGTGTCCAGAGCACTGGATGCCAGGGCCAGAGAATCCTGCATGACAGTCACCCAAGCATGTTTCCTCGAACCCTCCTTTTCGTCTATTCCATTCTCAGCCCCCTGGTCGCTAGGCAGTGGCCCTAGCAATGGGCCTAGTGGGGTGCTAAAGCCTGGGGGCCACCGTTCCACCGCAGGAGATCTGTAGTTACCTGTCCTCTGATAACAGACCCCACATCTACCCCAAGTTTCTTCACCAGGGACCTGATGTACCCCGTCCTCGGTCACCTGAGATACCTTGCTATCTCCTTCCCTTCAGATATCAACAGTGATGGTGTCCTGGATGAGCAGGAGCTGGAGGCCCTCTTCACCAAGGAGGTGAGCATCTTGGAAGCCTTGGGCACCTGGAGGGACTCCCAGATCAGCCACTTTCCTCCTTGCAGTCCCCTTAAATCCCCCTGGATGGGAGCTCAGTGAAAACTACAACTCCCATCAGCCCCTGGGGCAAAAACTGCTGCCAGGAGTGGTGGAGTACCCAAAGGACTGCTGGGAGTTGAAGTCGGGTTGTACGTCTAACGAGGAAGGGGTAGCCTGGGAATGAGCTCGCTCGGGACCTCTCAATGCCGTCTGCCTTTCGCTTGCTCCTGCAGCTGGAGAAGGTGTACGACCCAAAGAACGAGGAGGACGACATGAGGGAGATGGAGGAGGAGCGGCTGCGCATGCGGGAGCACGTGATGAAGAATGTGAGGGGGGGGCCAGGCGGGGGAGAAGACGGGGCCCCGGCTCTGTCACTCACCCTTATCTGGCTCCCCAGGTGGACACCAACCAGGACCGCCTCGTGACCCTGGAGGAGTTCCTCACATCCACTCAGAGGAAGGAGTTTGGGGACACCGGGGAGGGCTGGGAGGTGAGAACATGGGGGATACTCGGGGTCCTGAACCTGTCTCTCTTCCAGCCATGACCTTTCTTTCAGAGTCTCAGGCCCCTTCTCTTTTCCTCTGGGTCTCCGGCCATTCTCCTGGGTCACTGCATCCCTATCTCTGGGTCTCTGTTCTCTCCTGTCTCTAGGACTCTTTCTAATTTTTATTTGTTTATTTATTTATTTATTTATTTATTTAATTTTGTTTATTTATTTTGAGATGGAGTCTCACTCCATCGCCCAGGCTGGAGTGCAGTGATGTGAGCTCGGCTCACTGCAGCCTCCACCTCCCAGGTTCAAGCAGTTCTCCCGCCTCAGCCTCCTGAGTAGCTGGGATTACAGGTGCGTGCTACCACACCTGGCTGATTTTTGTATTTTTAATAGAGACAGGGTTTCACCATGTTGGCCAGGCTGGTCTCAAACTCCTGACCTCAGGTGATCCACCCACGTTGGCCTCCCAAAGTGGTGGGATTAGAGGTCTGATTTTTTTGTTTGTTTGTTTGTTTTGTTTTGTTTTTAAGACAGGGTCTTGCTCTGTCACATAGGCTGGAGCCCAGTGGTGTGATCTCGGCTCACTGCAACCTCCGCCTCTTGGATTCAAGCGATCCTCCCACCTCAGCCTTTTGAGTAGCTGGGATTACAGGCGTGAGCCACCATGCCTGGCTAAGTTTTATATTTTTTGTAGAGATGGGGTTTTGCCATATTGGCCAGGCTGCTCTAGAACTGCTGGACTCAAGTGATCCACCTGACCTGGCCTCCCTAGGTGCTGGGATTACAGGTGTGCACAACCACACCACACCTGGCTAATTTTTGTATTTTTTGGTAGAGACGGGGTTTTGCCATGTTGGCCAGGCTGCTTTCAAACTCCTGGACTCAAGCTATCCACCCTCCTCAGCCTCCCAAAGTGCTGGGATTACCCAGGCTGGAGTGCAGGGGTGTTATCATAGCCCACTGCAGCTTCAAACTCCTGTCCTCAAGTGATCCTCCTACTTGAGCCTTCCTATTAGCTGGGACTACAGGCGCATGCCAGCATGCCCAGCTAATCTAGCTCATTCTTTTATTTATTTATTTATTTATTTTAATTTTTTTTTTTTTTTTGAGACGGAGTCTCGCTCTGTCACCCAGGCTGGAATGCAGTGGCCAGATCTCAGCTTACTGCAAGCTCTACCTCCCGGGTTTACGCCATTCTCCTGCCTCAGCCTCCCGAGTAGCTGGGACTACAGGCGCCCGCCACCTTGCCCGGCTAGTTTTTTTTTTTGTATTTTTTAGTAGAGACGGGGTTTCACTGTGTTAGCCAGGATGGTGTCGATCTCCTAACCTCATGATCCACCCGTCTCGGCCTCCCAAAGTGCTGGGATTACAGGCTTGAGCCACCGCGCCCGGCCTATTTATTTATTTATTTATATTTTTTGAGACAGGGTCTCCTGTCACCCAGACTGGAGTGCAGTGGCATAATCATAGTTCACTGCGGCCTCGAATTCCTGGGCGCAGGTGATCCTCCTTCCTTAGCCTCTTGAGTAACTGGGACTACAGGCACATGCCACCACGCCCAGCTAATCTAGGTCTCTATTTTATTTATTTATTTATTTATTTTTCAATACAGAGTTTTGCTCTTGTTGCCCAGGCTGGAGTGCAATGGTGCAGTCTCAGCTCACTGCAGCCTCCACCTCCCAGATTCAAGCAATTCTCCTGCCTCAGCCTCCTGAGTAGCTGGGATTACAGGCGTGCGCCACCACGCCCAGCTAATTTTGTATTTTTATTAGAGACAGGCTTTCTACATATTGGTCAGGCTAGTCTGAAACTCCTGATCTCAGATGATCCACCCACCTCGGCCTCCCAAAGTGCTGGCCACGTTGCCCGGCCTTGTCTCTCGGTCTTTATCCCACTCCCACCTCCCACTTGGGCCTCTTTGACCACCCACATGGCCCTGGCCTCCCAGCCTCTTCTAAACCTCCCCCATTGGCACAACCCTCTCCAACGTGGGTGGGCCGAGGTTGGACCTGTGCCCCGATGGCCCTTTTGCCCACCTGCAGACAGTGGAGATGCACCCTGCCTACACCGAGGAAGAGCTGAGGCGCTTCGAAGAGGAGCTGGCTGCCCGGGAGGCAGAGCTGAATGCCAAGGCCCAGCGCCTCAGCCAGGAGACAGAGGCCCTAGGGCGGTCCCAGGGCCGCCTGGAGGCCCAGAAGAGGGAGCTGCAGCAGGTGACAGCAGGGGAAGCTGCTTCCATCCACTGAATCTCTGGCTGCCCTTGTCCGTGTCCCCATGGGTGTCCAGAAGCTGGGAAGGCCTGTGGCCACCATGTTAATCACTGGGGGAGCCTCAAGTATTCACCGCCATCTTGAGTAAGGGCAGACGTTTTCCTGTCTCTGACAGCTCTGTGGCTGCCATGTTAGATAAGAGCAGTAAGGCTGTAAGTGAGGAGGGAAATGCCCAGGAGGGGGAGAAGGGCAGACAGCCAGGGATGGGTGAGAGCTTCCCTGTCCCAAAGCAGGACCCAAGCCGTGGCTGGAGGGAGAACTGGATGCTTGACTATCATTAAGCCTGACTGTCAATGAAAGAAAAACTGAGGCCCACGGAGAAGGGACTGGCCAGTGACCACTTAGCATGTTGCTGTGAAGTCTGAGTTTGGGGACTGCAGCCTGAGTACTTGCAATGCCAGCGTCACACCCTCTTGTCTGTGTGACCCCTCACCTCCCGCAGGCCGTGCTGCACATGGAGCAGAGAAAGCAGCAGCAGCAGCAGCAGCAGCAGCAGGGCCACAAAGCCCCGGCCGCCCACCCCGAGGGGCAGCTCAAGTTCCACCCAGACACAGGTGCTGGCCCTTGTCTGGGGAGGAGGGGCTGCAGGGCTGGACCCCTGGGTCTGAGGTTGGAGGGGCTGGGGCCTGGACTCCCAGATCTGAGGGAAGAGAGGCTGGGGACCCAGACTTCCGGGTTTGAGGGAGGAGGGGCTGGGGCCTGGACTCCCAGGTCGGAGGGAGGAGGGGATGGGGGCCTGGACCCCTGGGTCTGAGGGAGGAGGAGCTGGGCCTGGACTCCTGAGTGTGAGTGAGGATGGGCTGGGGGTTGGGACCCCTGGGTCTGAGGGAGGAGGGGCTGGGCCTAGACTCCTGAGCGTGAGTGAGGAGGGCCTGGGCGTTGGGGCTGGGACTCCTGGGTGTGAGGGAGGAGGGGCTGGGGCTGGGACCCCTGGGTGTAAGGGAAGAGGGGCTGGGCCTCCGGGGGCCTGGGGGAGGAGGGGTTGGGATGTCATGTGCCACCATTCCCTCCGTCCATTTCCAGACGATGCACCCGTCCCAGCTCCAGCTGGTGACCAGAAGGAGGTGGACGCTCCAGAAAAGAAACTTGCTGAGCGGCTCCCTGAGGTTGAGGTGCCCCAGCATCTCTGATCCTCTGGGACCCCAGCCCTCTGGATTTCTGATGCTCTAAGGAGGCTGATGGGCGCTGGATGAAGTGGCACAGTCAGCTTCCCTGGGGGCCGGTGTCATGTTGGGCTCCTGGGGCGGGAGCACAGGCTGGCATTTCATGCATTGCTGCCCCTCCAGGTCCACCTGTCTCCACTCTCACAGCCTCCGAGTCTGTGGCCCTTCCCTTCTGTCCTCCTCCGAGGGGCCTGCCTTCTCGTGTCCAGTGAGGTGCTCACTGATCGGCTTAACTTAGGGAAGGCCCCTCCCCTTCTCCATCTATCCCAGGAGGGTCTGCTCTGAGCCTGCGTTCCTAGGTAGCTCGGCCTCAGCTGCCTGGGTTGTGGCCGCCCCAGGATCCTGTATGCCCACAGCTACTGGAATCCCCCTGCTGCTCCGGGCCAAGTTTCTGGTTGATTAACGAGGGCATGAGATGGTCCCTCGAGACCTTCCCCTACCTTTTGTGGAACCAGTGATTCCTCAAGGACAGTGTCCCCTCCACAGCTAGGTGCCAGGGGCAGGGGATCCTCAGTGCAGCCGGTGAACCCTGATACCAGGAGCCCGGGCCTCCCTGAACCCCTGGCTTCCAGCCAGCTCATCGCCAGCCTCCTCCTGGACCTCTTGGCCCCCAGCCCCTTCCCCACACAGCCCCAGAAGGGTCCCAGAGCTGACCCCACTCCAGGACCTGGTCCCAGCCCCTCAGCCTCATCTGGAGCCCCGAAGGCCTGTCCCACCCACCTCTCTGGCCTCATCTGACACTGCTCCGCGTCCTGCTGCGTGTCCCGCTCCGTGTTCCGGTTCCATCTAAATATACTTTCTGGAACAAACGCATGGCTCCGTGCCTGTGTATCTGTACCGGTCCCTCCAAAACGCTATTGCCACATCACCTGCTGGAGTCCTCATCTTTGAAGATTGGATTCAAGCATCACTTCTGAGAGGCTCAATCCTGGTATCTTTCCGTCTGCCCCTGATGAGTCTGCAGCCTTCACATAGGGTCCCTTCAGCCACAAGGACAAAAAACCCAAACCTGCAATTAAGCTTTTTTTTTTTTTTTAAAGATGGAGTCTCACTCTGTCACCCAGGCTGGAGTGGAGTGCAATGGTGCAGTCTCAGCTCACTGTAACCTTTGCCTTTTGGGTTCAAGCGATTTTCCTGTCTCAGCCTCCCGAGTAGCTGGGATTACAGCTGCCTGCCACCACACCCAGCTAATTTTTGCATTTTTTTAGTGGTGATGGGGTTTCACCCTATTGGCCATGCTGGTCTCAAACTCCTGACATCGTGGTCCACCCACCTCGGCCTCCCAAAGTGCTGGGATTACAGGTGTGAGCCACTGCGCCTGGCTGGGATTAAGCACTTTTTAAAACATGAATTTGGCCAGGTGCTGTGGCTCACGTCTGTAATCCCAACACTTTGAAAGGCCAAGATGGGGGGATCACTTGAGGCCAGGAATTCAAGACTAGCCATGGTCAACATGGCGAAACCCCATCTCTACTAAAAATACAAAGATTAGCCGGGTGTGGTGGCAGGCACTTGAAATCCCAACTACTTGGGAGGCTGAGGCAGGAGAATTGCTTGAGCCTGGGAGGCGGAGACTGCAGCGAGCTGAGATTGCGCCACTGCACTCCAGCCAGGGCGACAGAGCAAGACTGTTTAAAAAAAAAAAGAATTTGCCAGGTATGGTGGCTCCACCTCTGATCCCAGCACTTTAGAAGGCAGAGGTGGATGGATCACGAGGGCAGGAGGTGGAGACCATCGTGGCTAACATGGTGAAACCCTTTCTCTACTAAAAATACTAAAGAAAATTAACCGGGCATGGTGGCAAGTGCCTGTAGTCCCAGCTACTCAGGAGGCTGAGGCAGGAGAATCGCTTGAACCCGGGAGGCAGAGTGAGCAAAGATTGCACCACTGCACTTCAGCCTGGACAACAGAGCAAAACTCTGTCTGAAAAAAAAGAAGGCAGAGGAGGCCGGGCGCAGTGGCTCAAGCCTGTAATCCCAGCACTTTGGGAGGCCGAGACGGGCGGATCACGAGGTCAGGAGATCGAGACCATCCTGGCTAACACGGTGAAACCCCGTCTCTACTAAAAAATACAAAAAAAACTAGCTGGGCGAGGTGGTGGGCACCTGTAGTCCCAGCTACTCTGGAGGCTGAGGCAGGAGAATAGCGTGAACCCAGGAGGCGGAGCTTGCAGTGAGCTGAGATCCGGCCACTGCACTGCAGCCTGGGCGACAGAGCGAGACTCCGTCTCAAAAAAAAAAAAAAGAAGGCAGAGGCAAGAGGATCACTTGAGCTTAGGATTTTGAGACCAGCCTGGGCAACTGGGCAACATGGCAAGATGCCATCTCTAAAAAAAGAAAAAACAATTAGCTGGGCATGGTAGTGTGTGCCTGTAGTCTCAGCTACTTGGGAGGCTGGTGTGGGAGGATCCCTTGAGCCCTGGAGTTTGAGGCTGCAGTGAGCCATGATTGATTGCTCCACTGCATTCCAGGTTGGGTGACAGTGAGACCCTGTCTCTAAGAAAAAGAAAAAGAATAAATAAAAATGCATTATGACAAAAACCAAGATGTCTCAAAGCAGGATGACTTCAGGGAACCAGGTTCTTGCATCCCCTAACTGTGCCAAGGATAGGTTTGGGGGCTGGACTTCCCCTCATGGTCCCAAGCAGCTGCTCCAGATGTCACCAACAACCAGTGAAGGAAGAGGCCGCATTCTGTTGTGAGCATTGTTTTTTTGTTTTTTTGTTTTTTTTTTTTTGAGACGGAGTCTCGCTGTGTCACCCGGGCTGGAGTGCAGTGGCTGGATCTCTGCTCACTGCAAGCTCCGCCTCCCGGGTTTATGCCATTCTCCTGCCTCAGCCTCCCGAGTAGCTGGGACTACAGGCGCCCGCCACCTCGCCCGGCTAGTTTTTTGTATTTTTTTTTTTTAGTAGAGACGGAGTTTCACCGTGTTAGCCAGGATGGTCTCGATCTCCTGACCTCGTGATCCGCCTGCCTGGGCCTCCCAAAGTGCTGGGATTACAGGCGTGAGCCACCACACCCAGCCAGGAGTATTTGTTTAAATGAAATTCTGGCCAGGCACAGTGGTTCATGCCTATAAGCCCAGCACTTTGGAGGCCAGGGATGGCGGGGTGGGGGGTTTCAGGAGAGGATGACAGGAGGATGACTCAGGCTCAGAGCTCAAGACCAGCCTGGGCAACATAGCAAGACCTCATCTCTACAAAAAAAATAAAAAATAAAAAATTAGCCGGGTGTTGTGGCATACTCCTGTGGTCCCGGCTACTCAGAAGGCTAAGGGCAGAAGAACTACTTGGGCACAGGTCAAGGCTACAGTGAGCCATGACCACGACACTGCACTCCAGCCCGGGAGACAGGGTGAGACCCTTTCTCGAGAAAAACTAATAACCCAGGTGCAGTGGCTCATGCCTCTAATCCCAACGCTTCAGGAGGCCAAGGAGGAAGAATCCTTTGAGCCCAGGAGTTTGAAGCCAACCTGGGCAATATAGGGAGACCCTAACTCTATGTAAATAAATAAATAAATAGGGCCAGGTGCAGTCACTCACAACTATAATCCCAGCACTTTGGGAGGCCGATGTGGGCGGATCACTTGAGGGCAGGAGTTCAGGCACAGCCTGGGCAACATGGTGAAACCCCGTCTCTACAAAAAATACCAAAATTAGGCGGGAATGGTGGGGCACCCCTGTAATCCCAGCTACTCAGGGAGGCTGAGGCCCAAGAATCACTTGAACCTAGGAGGCAGAAGTTACAGTGAGCTGAGATCACGCTACTGCACACCAGTCTGGGTGACAGAGCAAGACCCCGTCTCTAAAAAGAAAAAAAATTAGCTGGATGTGGTGGCACGTGCCTGTAAGTCCCAGCTACTTGGGAGACTGAGGTGAAAGGATCACCTGCTGAGTAGCTGGGATTACAGGCGCCCACCACCACGCTCGGCTAATTTTTGTATTTTTAGTAGAGACAGGTTTCGCCATATTGGCCAGGCCAGTTTCAAACTCCTGTCCTCAGGTGATCTGCTCACCTCGGCCTCCCAAAATGCAGAGATTACAGGCGTCAGTCACTACGCCCGGCTTCTTTTTTCTTT
>NW_012115710.1:5151519-5156217 GCF_000951035.1 Colobus angolensis palliatus | reverse complement strand
TTCCTTCCTTCCTTCCTTCCTTCCTTCCTTCCATCCTTCCTTCCTCCCTTCCTCCCTCCCTTCCTCCCTTCCTTCCTTTCTTTTTTCAGAGTTTTGCTCTGGTTGCCCAGGCTGGAGTGTAGTGGCACGGTCTTGGCTCACTGCAACCTCCACCTCCCAAGTTCAGGTGATTCTCCTGCCTCAGCCTCCCAAGTAGCTGGGATTACAGGTGCCCACCACCATGCCTGGCTAATTTTTGTATTTTTATTAGAGACGGGGTTTCACCTTGTTGGCCAGGCTATTGAACTCTTGACCTCAAGTGATCCACCCACCTTGGCCTCCCAAAGTGCTGGGATTACAGGTGTGAGCCACCGAGCTCAGGTGCGTCAAAATCTTTCACGATGCAGACCAGGTTGTTGGTAGCAAGCCGTAACCCTGTCATATACAGGCCTTGAAGAAACTGGCCATAAACAGGATTTCTGCAGCAATGTGACATGCTCTTGATGGCTGTCACGCACACTGCTAAAAGCTGTTGGTTTACTGGAGCAGGGCAAGGAACACTTTCTAGAATAGATCCAGAAAATATTTCAGACTTACTGATTTTTCTGACTCTGCGTTCACCTGTTGGTGTTATTGTCCAAGAGAACTTGGTAGAATGGCTTTTTCGTCCACATATGAATTCACGGACTCTAACTCCTCATTTGGATCAAATTGCTACTCTGATAGGAAATGGGAGAACTTCAATTGTTAAATGACATGGATATGATCCTGGAAAAATTATTTTCCCTCCCACAAAGGCACAAATGAAACAGGCCTTTATAAATAGTCTTACTTGGCAAACCCATTTAGCTGAGATCATAGGTGTTCTTGATACTTTCTGAAAACAAAATTATTTCAATTTTTGAAATTAACTAATTGGATTCTCCCTAAAATAACTAAATCTAAACCAATTGAAGGTGCTGAAAATGTTTGTACAGATGGGTCTAGTAATGGTAAAGCTTCTTATTCTGGATCACAAAGTAAAGTTTTCAGAGGCCTTATACTTCAGCTCAAAAAGCAGAGCTTGGGGCGGGTGTGGTGGATCACACCTGTAATGCCAGCACTTTGGGAGGCCGAGGCGGGTAGATCACAAGGTCAGGAGATTGAGACCATCCTGTAACACCGGGAAACCCTGTCTCTACTAAAAATACAAAAAATTAGCCGGGCGTGGTGGCGGGTGCCTGTAGTCCCAGCTACTCAGAAGGCTGAGGCAGGAGAATGGCATGAACATGGGAGGCGGAGCATTCAGTGAGCCAAGATGGCCCCACTGCACTCCATCCTGGGTGACAGAGTGAGACTGTGTCTCAAAAAAAAAAAAGCGGAGCTTGTAGCTGTAATTGAAGTGCTGACTGCTTTTGAGATGCCTGTTGCTGGGAGAAAAGCTGAGCGTTGGGAGAGAAGGTGAGGCAGGGCTTGCATATCTGCTAGACTTGCTGGCTCCTTGCTTCTAGCACTCGCATTATCTCAAGCAGCCATATGTTTCTCATTCACTTGATACAGTTTCCTTTCAATCCTCACCAGCTGTTTGTTTGAGCACCAATAAATAGCGTGGGCTTCCAGAGCGCTGGGTCTTTGCAGCCTCCGCACTTGCGATGGCCCTCGGTCCCACGTTCTCTCTCAAACTTGTCTTTTTCTCATTCCTTTGACTCCGCCAGACTTCATTGCCCCCACGACTTGGTGTTGGGTCTAATCACCCCAACACCTCTCAATGTAATTTCTGATTCTTCATACGTGGTTCATTCCACACAATTAATTGAAAATGCTTGGCCGGGTGCGGTGGCTCACGCCTGTAATCTCAGCCCTCTGGGAGGCTGAGGCGGGCGGATCACGAGGTCAAGAGAGTGAGACCATCCTGGCTAATATAGTGAAACCCTGTCTCTACTAAAAAATACAAAAAATTAGCTGGGTGTGATGGTGGGTGCCTGTAGTCCCAGCTACTGGAGAGGCTGAGGCAAGAGAATGGCGTGAACCCGGGAGGCGGAGCCTGCAGTGAGCTGAGATCGCACCACTGCACTCCAGCCTGGGGGACTGAGCAAAACTCTGTCTAAAAAAAAGTACAGCAAGAGTTCCTATTATTTGGGCATATGGTGGTATAGTGGTACCTCAACCCCAAATGATATGGCCTGTTGTAGGAGCTAAACATAAGGAGTCATGGAAAATATTAATGGCACTGAAAAAGATGAAGGCTTGGAAAGGGAAATATACTAAGTCAACACAATATAATCCTAATCACCTGTTAGAATTGACTCACAATGATTCAGTCTGGATACAGAGTTGTGTCCGTCCGCCTCTCCTGCTTGTAGTGGGTGATTTAAAACTGGATCTCCCTAATCATCATGTGACTTGTCAAGAATGTAGATTGTTTTCTTGTGTGAATTCTTCCTTTTATAATACTGATCATTCAGCCGGGCGCGGTGGCTCAAGCCTGTAATCCCAGCACTTTGGGAGGCCGAGATGGGCAGATCACGAGGTCAGGAGATCGAGACCATCCTGGCTAACACTGTGGAACCCCGTCTCTACTAAAAAAATACAAAAAGCTAGCCGGGCGAGGTGGCAGGCGCCTGTAGTCCCAGCTACTGGGGAGGCTGAGGCAGGAGAATGGCGTGAACCTGGGAGGCGGAGCTTGCAGTGAGCAGAGATCACGCCACTGCACTCCAGCCCGGGCGACAGAGCAAGACTTAGTCTCAAATAAATAAATAAATACATACATACATAATTGGCAGAAAAATTCTGCTTTGCTGTGGAATTCCCAAACTAATATAGACCAGAAACTAGCTAATCAAATCAACGATCTCCAACAAACTGTAATGTGGCTAGGAGATCGAGTAGTTAGTCTAGAATATAGAATGCAATTACAATGTGATCAAGATACTTCTGATTCTTGCCTTACTCCTCATCTGTGTAATGAAACAGAGCACGAGTGGGAAAGGGTTAAGACACATTCAAAGGGTCATACTGGAAAGTTAACTTTAGATATTGCAAAACTGAAAAAACAAGTATTTCAAGCCTCGGAGGCACATCTGACACTAATGCCAGGTACTAAAGTGCCTGAAGGAGCTGCGGACGGATTCGCAGCTATTTACCTGTTAAAATGGATCAAGGCACTTGGAGGCTCTGTGATTTCAAGGACGACTGTGCTTTTAATCTGCGTTGTTTGTCTTTGTGGCGTCTGCAGATGCGGATCCTGAATCCTGCGAAAAGCAGCCCACCGTGACAAAGCTGCCTATGCCTTTATCGCTTTGCAAAAACGAAAAGAGGGGACATGTTGGCAGCAAGCCGTAACCCTGTCATAAACAGGCCTTAAAGAAACTGGCCATAAATAGGATTTCTGCAGCAATGCGACATGCCCTTGATGGCTGTCACGCACACTGCTAAAAGCTGTTGGTTTACTGGAGCAGGGCAAGGAACACCTGACCCCACCCGGAGCGGAAAACTGCTCAAACCACAAACGATAGCAGGAGATGCCTGTGCCTTAACAACATGCTTTTACTGCGGATAATCAGCCAGGGCCTGTTTCTCTCCTCCTTGCTAAGAATGCTTTGTTTCCCATAAGGAATGCTTTTAGCTAATCTATAATCAATAGAAGCAATGCTTATCACTGACTTTCTGTCAGTAAAGGTGTGGGTCAGACTGTGTTGGTGGCTCTCAGCTCTGAAGGCTGTCAGCCCCGATTCCCACTTTATACTCTATATTCCTGCGTCTTTGTCTTAATTCCTCTAGCACCGCTGGCTTGGGGTCTCCACGACCAAGCTGGTTTCAACACCAGGTACGGTGGCTCATGCCTGTAGTCCCAGCACTTTCGGAGGCCAAAGCAGATGGATCACTTAAGCCCAGGAGTTCAAGACCATATGGGTTCATATGCACTTCTGAAAAATTTCGGTGTCTACTTCTATGAATTTAAGATTCGAGCATTAATCACCACCATCAGGAAACAGAACTGTCCCACCTCCACAGAGAAACTCCCTTGGGGTACCCCTTACTATTTAAATCCTCCTGGCCGGGCGTGGTGGCTCAGGCCTGTAATCCCAGCGCTTTGGAAGGCTGAGGTGGGTGGATCACCTGAGGTCAGGAGTTCAAGACTAGCCTGGGCAACATGGTGAACCCTTGTCTCTACTAAAAATATAAAATTTATCTGGGTGTGGTGGTGGGCGCCTGTTATCCCAGCTTCTTGGGAGGCCGAGGCAGAATTGCTTGAACCTTGGAGGCAGAGGTTGCAGTGAGCTCAGATTGAGCCACTGCACTGCGGGTTGGGTTACAGAGCAAGGCTCCGTATCAAAACAATAATAACAATAAAATCCTCTCTTAAATTCTAATCACCTGTATTCACAGCTGGTCTGTTTTCTATCGCTATATATAATTTTGTCACTTTGAGAATGTTATATAAATGGAATCATTCAGTATGTAACCCCCTCCTTTCTTTTTTTAGAGACGGAGTCCTGCTGTCACTGCTTACTGCAGCCTCCACCGTCTGGGCTCAAGCGATCCTCCCATCTCAGCCTCCCGAGTAGCTGAGCCCAGAGGCATGTGCCACCACACCTGGCTAATGTTTTTTTTTCCACTCAGCCCAGTCACCCAAGTTGTTATTTGTATCAATAGTTCATTTCTTTCTATTGCTGAGTAGTATTTTGTTGAATCCACTGGCGGCTTAAAGGACATTTGGAGGCCGGGCGCAGTGGCTCA
>NW_012115710.1:5144961-5149562 GCF_000951035.1 Colobus angolensis palliatus | reverse complement strand
AATTAGCTGGGCGTGGTGGAGGGCACCTGTGGTCCCAGCTACTTGGGAGGCTGAGACAGGAGAATCACCTGAACCCAGGAGACAGAGGTTGCAGTGAGCTGAGATCATGCCACTGCACTCCAGCCTGGGGACAGAGCGAGACTCTGTCTCAAAAAAAACAAACAGACAAACAAAAAAATGCAGTACATGGGGCACATGCCTATAATCCCAGCTACTCAGGAGGCTGAGGTGGGAGGATAGCTCGAGCCCAGGAGTTCAAGGCTGCTGTGAGCTATTATCACACCACTCCACTCCAGCTAGGCAACAGAGTGAGACCCTATCTCTAAAATAACTAATAAATAAAATAATTAGCCAGGTGTAGTAGCCACTAGCTACTTGGGTCCCAGCTACTGTAGTCCCAGGTACTGGGGTGGCTAAGGCAGGAGGTAATTCCTTGAGCTAAGGAATTTGAGGCTGCAGTGAGCTGTGACTGTGCCACTGCACTCCTTCCTGGGTGACAGAGTGAGAACCTATATCAATAATAATTATAATAATGCAGTATATTTTACGTAAGAGACCACAGAGCTCAATGAATCCTCCTCACAACCCTATGTAGGTAGATGTTATGATCTCTGCTTTCCAGAATAGAAAAGTGAGGACCAGAGAGGGCGGCCTCTTGTTCAAAAGCAATACAACCAAGAAGGGGTAAGGAGTGTTTTGAAACCAGTCAGCCAGGCTCCTGGGCTCTTAACAAGGAAAGTAGCCTGTTTTCTAAAGCTACAACTTCTGGAAGCAGCCAATTTCCAGGTCTTTACCTCCTGACTGTGAGACCTCCAAAAAAATGACCAGGGATCTTGGAGTCTGTTTCCCCCTTTGTGAACTGGGAACAGTAGAACCTACTTCCCAGGTCTGCGGGGAGAAATTAGGAACGAGGAAGGTAAAGCGCGGAGCTGAGGGGCTGGCCTACAGGTGCTCTATACATATTAGTAATAATTATTAAGTTTGCTGTTACAATCCTTTCTCTCCCTCTGAACGACTCCTAATGATGCGTGGTTTTGAGAGCAAAAAAGTCAGGGTAAGGTTTTGCCACAAAGTCCAGAGGGCAAGACATTAAATCTAACTCCTCATGGACTGGTGTCGGCAAGGAAGCACGCTTCCCCTCCCCACGCTATCCTTCCCCGGCGTACCCGGCGAGCCTGAAGTCACAGGGTAGAGATCTGCAGAAGCGATATCTAGGTGTGGTTCCCTCTGTGAGGCGGAGCTAAATGGTGCTTTCGCCGAATGGGGAAGCTAGAACTAAATAATCTCTCTGTCGACTGGAGCCAACGAGAAACGGCGTAGGCGCTATGGGGGCGGAGGATGGGGACCCGCCCCCAGGGTGGGCGGGGCGTCAGGTACTTAATTGGCGCCTCGAGACACCGAAGCTTTCGAGGGCTCCGCATCGCAACGATGGCGCTGGGCTGGGGCATCGTGTCTGTCGGTCTCATCTCCAGCGACTTCACGGCCGTGCTGCAGACGCTGCCTCGCTCCGAGCACCAGGTCCGCCCGCCCTCTGGATTCTGGGAAAGAGGAGGCCGGGGGCTGGGACTCCAGAGTCTAACGGAGCAGGGAGTTTAGGGTTCAGGACTAGTGAGTGAGTCGTCATGGCAGAGAAACGTCTGCTTCCTTGCTACCTCCTTCTCCACCTCTGTTCTGCAAACCTGAGTGTCTTGAGGTTTGGAAAGGCCTTGATGTGAGCTACTGTGAAGGTAATTTAGATACTGGGGGATTTAATAATGGCTTTCCCCCAGATCTCTCTTTCCCAGGGCCCAAATGTCCAGCCCCCGTCATCTCTTCCCCCAGGACCACGTCTCCCCTTCTCCTGGTGGTAGCCTCCTCCTTCGCCTCCCTTCCATCCAATTTCCACGCCTGCCCCAACCCCTTAAATCCAATTTTTGCTCCCCTCCAGGTGGTGGCGGTGGCGGCCCGCGACCTGAGCCGTGCGAAGGAGTTTGCACAGAAACACGACATCCCCAAGGCCTACGGCTCCTATGAGGAGCTGGCCAAGGACCCGAATGTGGGTGAGTGGCGAGGGCGATGGGAGTGCTGGCTGCCGCCCCTGAAGCGCTGCCCCCTGGCTGCCCCGTGGAAAATGCAAGGCTCCTCAGAATGGGCCAGTCCCTTTGGGTTCTGTAAAGACCTTTGGCTGGGAGGCGAACTGTAAAACGGGCTTGGTGTGGGACTGGCTGTCTAGTAGGTGTTAAACTCCATTTAGCGTTCGAGACCAGCCTCGGCAACATAGCAAGACCCAATCTCTACAAAAAATAAAAATAAATTAGCCAGGTATGGTGGCACGCACCTGTAATCCCAGCTACTCGGGAGGCTGAGGCAGGAGAACCACTTGAACCCGGGAAGCAGAGGTTGAAGGGAGCCAAGATCGCACCACTGCACTCCAGCCTGGGCGACAGAGTGAGGCTTGGTCTTAAAAATAAATAAATAAATAGGCCGGGCGCGGTGGCTCAAGCCTGTAATCCCAGCACTTTGGGAGGCCGAGACGGGCGGATCACGAGGTCAGGAGATCGAGACCATCCTGGCTAACACGGTGAAACCCCGTCTCTACTAAAAAATACAAAAAACGAGCCGGGCGAGGTGGTGGGCGCCTGTAGTCCCAGCTACTCGGGAGGCTGAGGCAGGAGAATGGCGTGAACCCGAAAGGCGGAGCTTGCAGTGAGCTGAGATCCGGCCACTGCACTCCAGTTTGGGCGACAGAGCGAGACTCCGTCTCAAACAAAACAAAACAAAACAAAACAAAAAAAACACACACACACACAAATAAAATAAATAAATAAAAGAATGGCGAGAGGTAACAGGTCCTTCCTAAGGACAGCTCCCCAGGGGAGACTGGGTGTGACCGACCACCTGGTCCCTGGGTGATAGGGCGGGGCCTCGAAGTTGTGGGCGGAGCTCGGCAGTCTGGGTGGGTGGGGCTGCTGGCCTCTTGACCTACTTACTCCCACCCTAGAGGTGGCCTACGTTGGCACCCAGCACCCCCAGCACAAGGCGGCAGTGATGCTGTGCTTGGCTGCGGGCAAGGCCGTTCTGTGCGAGAAGCCCATGGGCGTGAACGCAGCGGAAGTTTGTGAGATGGTCACGGAGGCCCGATCCCGAGGCCTCTTCCTTATGGAGGTGAGGGCAGAGGAGCCCTTCCAACATCTAGTATAGCAGTGCTTGCGATTACTTAATATGGTTGCCAGTGGGTGGGCAGGGTCAGTGCATTTGCCAGGATGTATCTGAATCTCCTTGGCAGCATCTATTACCACGAGAGCCACTGCTTTTGGCCCTTAGTAAACACGGCAAGACTCAGTGAAATTGCTTGGATCTTCTGTCAGTTTTTAAGAAACAGATGCGAAGAGTGAAAGTGGCATAGAATGGCAATGGGCTTAGTTTGGATGGGGTTCCAGGTAGAGGTTGGAAGGACCAAGTGTAGCAGGATGAGCCTCAGACAAAACTCCTCAGACACCGGATTAAAGAAGGAAGAGGTTTTTTATTCGGCCGGGAGTGTCAGCAGACTTGCGTCTTAAGAGCGGAGCTCCCTGAGAAAGAAATATTTGGCCTTTTTAAAGGCTTACAACTTTAAGGGGTGCACATGAAAGGGTCGTGATAAAGGGAGCAAGCATGGGAAACGTGACTGGGGGCTACATGCATCAGCTAACAGAACAAAAAGTTTTACAATGCTTTTTTTCATACAGTGTCTGGAATTTACAGATAACATAAGTAGTTTAGGCCAGGGGTTGATGTTATTATTATTATTACTTTGTTTAACTCCTAGGGCCGGGTGGTGGTGCCAAGGTTGTCTGGCTATTTATCTTACTTTTGTTTCTCTCTCTCTCTTCTCCTGTCTTGTGAACTAGGCAAGGTGGGGGGAGGAGAGCAGCAGGAGTAGTAGTGGTCTCCTTCCTTACGAGGAGCCCCCTACAAACCTGCAGTGCAGTGCAGGGCAGTGACGTGATCTTGGCTCACTGCAACCTCTGCGTCCCGGGTTCAAGCGATCTTCCTGCCTCAGCCTCCCAGGTAGCTGGGATGACAGGCACCCGCCACCACGGCTGGCTAATTTTTGTATTTTTAGTAGAGACGGGGTCTCACCATGTTGTCTAGGCTGGTCTCGAACTCTGGACTGCAAGTGATCCTCCCGCCTCAGCCTCCCAAAGAGCTGGGATTACAGGCGTGAGCCACCATGCCCAGCTCCCACCTCAAGGTCTTTAATGTAATCCCATCCACCAGGACCCCTTAGCCTTGTAAAGTCACACATTCACAGACTCCGAGGATCAGGACATGGATATCTTTGGGGGCACCAGTAGCCTACTGTCACAACACCCAGGCTCAGAGCCTGCTCCTGGCTCCCTGGTGCCCCCAGGCCCGTGTTCACGCTCCTCTCCACTGCTCGGAGCCTGGATGGACCTGGACCACATGCGTCTGGCCCCGCCCTTGCCCTGTGAGCCCTGACACTCTTGCGTCAGCATTTTTAGAAATTGCTGGTGTGGGTGGGGCGCGGTGGCTCACGCCTGTAATCCCAGCACTTTGGGAGGCCAAGGCGGGCGAATCACCTGAGGTCAGGAATTCAAGACCAGCCTGGCCAACATGGT
>NW_012115710.1:5142166-5143861 GCF_000951035.1 Colobus angolensis palliatus | reverse complement strand
ACGCCCAGCTAATTTTTTGTATTTTTAGCAGAGACGAGGTTTCACCGTGTTAGCCATGATGGTCTCGATCTCCTGACCTCGTGATCCGCCTGCCTCGGCCTCCTAAAGTGCTGGGATTATAGGGGTGAGCCACCACGCCTTGCTGTCATTGTTGTTTTGAGACAGAGTCTTGCTCTGTCGCCAGGCGGGAGTGCAGTGGCGTGATCTCGGCTCACTGCAACCTCTGCCGCCTGGCTTTAAGCGATTCTCCTGCCTCAACCTCCCGAGTAGCTGGGATTACCCTGTGGTCACAACAGTCGCTTTCAGAGGTACTAGGGAGTTAAGGCTTCAATACATGAATTGTGTTTGGCCGGGTAGAAGTGGGAGGGAGAGAGACACAATTCAGCCCCTAAGATGAGGAGACTGGGGCAATGGTCCAGATGAAAAAGAACAAAAGTCAGCAGGGCTCGGTGGCTCATGCCTGTAATCCCAGCATTTTGGGAGGCTGAGGTGGGAGGAGTGCTTGAGCCCAGGAGTTAAGACCAGCCTGGGCAGCATAGTGAGATCCTATCTCTATTCAAAAAAATAAAAATAGAAAGGAAAAAGAAGAAAAGTCAAGAGAGTCAGGAGCAAGAGGGATACAACTTGGGGTCTGATGGGCTGTGTTTGCAGACTGGATCGCAGTGGGTATCGCCCCACGATTGGGACCCCCGAAGGGATTAGAACTGGTTGGTTAACTCCTTTCCTTGTGGTCTGCAGGCCATCTGGACCCGCTTCTTTCCTGCCTCTGAGGCTCTGAGGTCTGTTTTGGCCCAGGGAACTCTAGGAGACCTCCGGGTGGCTCGGGCAGAATTTGGGAAGAACCTCACCCATGTTCCCCGGGCCGTAGACTGGGCCCAGGCCGGGGGTGCCCTGCTGGACTTGGGCATCTACTGTGTCCAGTTCATCTCCATGGTCTTTGGAGGGCAGAAGCCAGAGAAGATTTCCGTCGTGGGAAGGCGTCATGAGACAGGTACCATCTACCCTGGAATATTTCATAGTGATGGGAATGACTCTGACTCCCTCTGGAAGCACTGAGCTGGGGACAAGTCTCTAAGTTAATGAGAATTAGATCAGACACCTAGAAGAACAACTTTTCATGAAGCCAGAGAGGATTAGAGTCAAGATTGCAGGCGAGCACTATCCTGGGACTTTGCTATGTGATCTTAGCCAGCAGACTTAACATCTCTGAATCTTAATTACTTTACTGGTAAAGTGTCACTAATACGGTTGTCATGGAAGTGAATGAAGTAACTGCTGAGGCAAATGGCAGTTAATAAATATAAAATTATTATTTTTTGAAGTTGTCTCAGTGATCCTTTGCTACATAAAAGACTACCCCACTTGGCCAGGCGCTGTGGTTCGTGCCTGTAATCCCAGCACTTTGGGAGGCTGACGCAGCCGGATCACCTGAGGTCAGGAGTTGGAGACCAGTCTGACCAATATGATGAAACCCCATCTCTACTAAAAATACAAAAATTAGCTTAGGCATTGTGGCAGACACCTGTAATCCCAGCTATTTGGGAGGCTAAGGCAGGAGAATCGCTTGAACCCAGGGGGCGGAGGTTTCAGTGAGCCAAGATGGCACCACTGCACTCCAGTCTGGGCAATAGAGAGAGACTCCATCTCAAAAAAAAAAAGTTGGCCGGGCACGGTGGCTCAAGCCTGTAATCCCAG
>NW_012115710.1:5139304-5140631 GCF_000951035.1 Colobus angolensis palliatus | reverse complement strand
TTTTTTTTTTTTTTGAGACAGGGTCTCACTCTGTCATTCAGGCTGAGTGCAGTGGCACAATCATTGCTCACTGCAACCTTGACCTTGCAGGCTCCAGGAATCTTCCACCTCAGCTCCTGAGTAACTAGGATCACAGGCATAAGCCACCACACCCAACTAAATTTTTTATTTTTTGTAGAGACGGGGTCTCGCTGTATTGCCCAGGTTGGACATAAATGTTGAACTCCTGGACTCAAGCGATCCTCCTGCCTCCACCTCCCAAAGTGCTGAGATTATAGGTGTGAGTCACTGTGCACAGCCAAGACTGTACTTCTTGATAGAAGAAGAAAACTGGCACTCATAAAGGAAATTATATTGGCCATCTTTGCAAACAGTACCACAGAAAACAATGAAAAGCCAGAACAAAACAATAGCTTGAAGGAAGCACTTTAGAAAACTCACTGGAATATCTGAGTGATTTCCATGCTAAGTACTAGTTGAAACAACAGATTCCATTTATCAAGTGCTAATTCTTGGGGCCAGGCACAGTGGCTCACCCCTGTAACCCCAGCACTTATAGGAGGCTGAGGTGGGCAGATCACATGAGGCCAGGAGTTCGAGAGCAGCCTGGGGAACATGGCGAAACCCAGTCTCTAGTAAAAATACAAAAATTAGCTGGGCATGGTGGCGTGCACCTGTAGTCCCAGCTACTTAGGAGGCTGAGGCAGGAGAATCGCTTGAACCCGGGAAGCGGAGCTTGCAGTGAGCTAAGATCACGCCACTGCACTCCAACCTGGGCGACTGAGGGAGACTCTGTCTCAAAAATAAAAATAAAAATAGCCAGATGCAGTAGCTCATGCCTGTAATCCCAGCACTTTAGGAAGCCAAGGCAGGCAGATCACTTGAGGTCAGGAGTTCGAGACCAGCCTGGCCAACATGGTGAAACCCCATCTCTACTAAAACTATAAAAATTAGCTGGGTGTGGTGGAAGGTGCCTGTAATCCCAGCTACTCGGGAGGCTGAGGCAGGAGAATCGTTTGAACCTGCGAGGTGGAGGTTGCAGTGAGCTGAGATCGTGCTACTGTACTGCAGCCTGGGTTGAGAGAGTGAGACTCCATCTCAAAAAATGTATAAAAATAAATAAATAAAAAATGATAAAAATAAATAGCCTCTTAGGTGCTTTATGCACTTTGTATCATTTTCCGTAATGCTTGTAACAACACTGTGAGGTGCGTTCTGTCATTAACCCCTTTTTAGTGATGAGAAAACCTATTTGCACAAGCCTATAAAACAGAAGTTTGTACAGAGGAAGAACTCTGAATCAGAAAGATGTAGTCTCCAGCCCAGC
>NW_012115710.1:5135907-5137299 GCF_000951035.1 Colobus angolensis palliatus | reverse complement strand
GATGGTCTTGATCTCCTGACCTCGTGATCCGCCCACCTCAGCCTCCCAAAGTGCTGAGATTACAGGCATGAGCCACGGCGACCAGCCAGCACTTCATTCTTTTGCCTTGCCATGCAAGAAGTGAAGTCTCTCACTCAAAGTTTCACAGGCAGGATTTGAGGCCCGTGCAGAGACTCTGCCCTGAGAGACCCCTGCTCTGACCCGGGACTTCCTTCCAGGTGTGGACGACACTGTCACGGTGCTCCTGCAGTACCCAGGAGAGGTCCACAGCAGCTTCACCTGCAGCATCACCGCGCAGCTCTCCAACACGGCCTCCGTGAGCGGCACCAAGGGCATGGCACAGGTGAGGCGCGGCAGGCCCAAGCGCTGGGGATTGTGCCCCTAAAATAGAAGGGGGACAAATGGCCCCTAGAGCTAGATGAGGGCTTAACCAGCCAATTTCACATCATTGCTAAAGAGTTCATCCTCCTTAACCAAGCCAAGAGGTGGGTTCTGGGCCTCTAGGCTCTCCTTACTTAGGATTAACCTATTGCTCTGTCAAATATCCTTGGGCCTGGCCAGCATGGTGGCTCACACCTGTAATCCCAGCACTTTGGGAGGCCAAGGCAGGCGGATCACCTGGGTCAGGAGTTCGAGACCAGCCTGGACAACATGGTTAAACTCCATCTCTACTAAAAATACAAAAATTAGCTGGATGTGGTGGCAAGCATCTGTAATCCTAGCTACTTGGGAGGCTGAGGCAGGAGAATCGCTTGAACTCGGAAGGTGGAGGTTGCAGTGAGCCGAGATAGTGCCATTGTACTCCAGCCTGGGTGATAAGAACAAAACTACATCTCAAAAAGTTTATATATATACACCTGGCCGGCATGGTGGTCACACCTGTAATCCCAGCACTTTGGGAGGCTGAAGCTGGTGGATCACTTGAGCCCTGGAGGTTGAGGCTGCAGTGAGCTGTGATTGTGCCACTGTACTCCAGCCTGGGTGACAGAGTGAGATCCTGTCTCAAATATATATCTTCAGTCCGGAGGAGAAGCCAGTTATTCTCAACCACGCTTAGTGGGCAGTTGTGAACTTTGGAAGCACATTCGGGGGAGGATCTGGGTGTTACCAAAGGTCAGCTTAACTGGTCTTCCTGGGGCCCTGTTGCTAGGAAAAAACCCCATTCTATAGCCAGGCATGGTGACTTACACCTGTAATCCCAGCGTGATTGGGAGGCCGAGGAGGGCAGATCACTTGAGCTCAGAAATTCAAGACCGGCCTGGCCAACATGGTGAAACCCCATCTCTACTGAAAAAAAAAAAAAAAAAAAAAAATAGGCGAGTGTAGTGGCAGGCACCTGTAGTCCCAGCTACTTGGGAGGCTGAGGCAGGAGAATGGCGTAAACCCGGGAGG
>NW_012115710.1:5128899-5129607 GCF_000951035.1 Colobus angolensis palliatus | reverse complement strand
AAAACTATCTCAAAAAAAAAAAAAAAAGAAAGAAAGAAAAAGGAAATAATTTGGGCAGAATGATGTGGGAAGGCCAGGCGTGGTGGCTCACACCTGTAATCTCAGCACTTTGAGAGGCCAAGGTGGGAGGCTTGCTTGAGGCCAGGATTTCGAGACCAGCCTGGGTAACATGGCAAGATCTTGTCTCTATAAAAAATAAAAATATTATCCAGGCATGGTGGCCTGCACCTGTAGTCCTAGCTACTTGGGAGGCCGAAGTGGGAGGACTGCTTGATTCCAGGAGGTTGAAACTGCAGTGAGCCATGATTGCACCACTGCACTTCAGCCTGGGTGACAGAGAGAGACCCAGTCTCCAAAAAAAAAAAAAAAAAGATTTTGGAGAGGGAGGAATGTGCAGGGTCAGGAACACATTCCCAGAAGCACCTGGCACAGACACCTATGGGCAGATCCACCGTTTGCCTGTCATGGCCTCTCTGGGGTGTGTGACCCTCATTGCCTTGGAGTGACTTTTGCAAAACAACCTGGTTTCTCACCTCAGAAATCAGTCTGTTTTTGGACTCCTGAAAGCTACTCAACTTTTGTTCTTTTTGCTCTTCCTGCCTGTAATTGCCTTTCCTTGAATTCAGTATAGTAGTCAGGCTGTTCCTTTGGAAAGTGTCAAAAACACAACTCAGAATGTCTCCACAAGGCCAGGCATGGGGGCTCACA
>NW_012115710.1:5122184-5124544 GCF_000951035.1 Colobus angolensis palliatus | reverse complement strand
GTCTCCTGCTCCGATCTCAGAGTGGGGTTGGGGCTGAGCCCAGGTGCTGACATTGTCCGCCAGGTGTGCACATGCTCAGAGCAGTGCTAACATGCGAGCACCCTGCCACCTCAGCCTCCTCCAGACATTAGGTGCCAAGGAGTGCAAGAGAGGAACCTGAGGGGGTGCTAAGGGTGGCTGAGCGCTGGCCTGAAGGTGCCCCTTGGTGCCAAGAGCCTGGGCACCATGGATGGCCATGGGAGGCAGACAGGCTCCTGGGCAGAAGGGGGCAGGTCCCCAGTGAAGCACCACCTTCAGGCCAGGGCACATCTGAAGCCTGGGGGCCAGGGTGCCAGTCCTGTGGACTGAAAGGGGAACTCATGGTGCTTTTTCTGGGCCCACCCATGGCTGCCATGGACCAATAAGCATGCACTTCCCCTCTCTGAGGCCCATAAAAGCCCCAGGCTCAACCAGAGCAGGCAGAGGACAGAGAGACAACAGGATGACCAGCTACGGAGTGGAGCTACCCTTTCCAGGGCCTCCTCTCTGCTGAGAGCTGAGCAGAGACAACCTGCCTACAGAGAGGAACTACCCACTGCGGGTCTCCTCTGAGCTGTTGTAATACTCAATAAAGCTCCTATTTGTCTTGTTCACCCTTCTCTTGTCTGCATACCTCATTCTTCCTGGACACAGGACAAGAACTAGGGCAAAGGCACCACCAACCACAGAGGTTTCTGGCCAGAAAAGCAACACCCCAAGGATCCCATAACAGTTTCACCAGTTAAGTGTAGGCCTGGGCACTGGAGCCAGATGGCGCCTGTGACCTCAGGAAACTAACAGTGTGTGGGTAGGAAGTGTCGCTAAATATACTCTCTCCCAGCCTCTTTGTTGCTTCATCAGTAAAGGGGTACTACTAACTTTCCTCTGCTGAGGAATAAATGAGATGGTGACTGATACGTAGCTTGGATCTGAATCCCTGCCCAAATCTCATCTTGAAATTTAATTTCCAGTTTTGGAGGCAGGGCCTGGTGCAAGGTGATTGGCTCATGGCGTCATGCAGCAGCTTTCTCATGAATGGTTTAGCACCATCACCTTGCTGCCGCTCTCACGACAGTGAGTTCTCTCGAGATCTGGTCGTTTAAAAGTGTGTAGTGTTGGGAACAGGCCCCCAAAATCTGGCCATAGACAAAATCTCTGCAGCACTGTGACGTATTGGTAATGGCCATGATGCCCACGCTGGAAGGTTGTGGGTTTACCGGAATGAGGGCAAGAAACACCTGGCCCAACCAAGGCGGAAAACCACTTAACATTCTTAAACCACAAACAATAGCATGAGTGATCTGTGCCTTAAGGACATGCTCTTGCTGCAGATAACTAGCCAGACGCATCCCTTTATTTTGGCCCATCCCTTTGTTTCCAGTAAGGAATACTTTTAGTTACTTTATAATCCATAGAAACAATGCTTATCACTGGCTTGCTGTCAATAAATACGTGGGTAAATCTCTGTTCAGGGCTCTCAGCTCTGAAGGCTGTGAGACCCCTGATTTCCCACTCCACACCTCTATATTTCCGTGTGTGTCTTTAATTCCTCTAGTGCTGCTGGGTTAGGGTCTCCACCGCTGAGCTGGTCTTAGCAGTGTAGCACCTTCCCTACTCTCTCCTGCTCATTCTCCCGCCATGTGAGACGACTGCTCCCCCTTCACCTTCTGCCATGAGTGGAAGCTTCCTGAGGCCTCCTCAGAAGCAGATGCCTGTGTTACACTTCCTGTACACAGTCTGCAGAACCATGAGCCAATTAAACCTCTTTTTTTTTTTTTTTTTGAGATGAAGTCTCACTCTGTGGCCCAGGGTGGAGTGCAGTGGCACAATCTCACCTCACCACAACCTCCGCTTCTTGGGTTCAAGCGATTCTCCTGCCTCAGCCTCCCGAGTAGCTAGGATTACAGATGTGCACCACTGCACCTGGCTAATTTCTTTTTTGGTAATTTTTGTAGAGATGGGGTTTTACCATGTTGGTCAGGCTGATCTTGAACTCCTGACGTTAGATAATCTGCCCACCTTGGCCTCCCAAAGTGCTATAGGATTACAGGCATGAGCCACTGTGCCCGGCAAACCTCTTCTGTTTATAAATTACCCAGCCTCTGTCAGGTGCAGTGGTTCATGCCTGTAATTTGAGCACTTTGGGAGGCTGAGGAAGATCACTTGAGGTCAGGAGTTCAAGACCAACCTGGCCAACACAGTTAAACCCCATCTCTACTAAAACTACAAAAATCGCTGGGTGTGGTGGCTCATGCCTGTAATTCCAACACTTTGGGAGGCCGAGGCAGGCAGATCACAAGGTCAGGACATCGAGACCACCCTGGCTAACACGGTGAAACCCC
>NW_012115710.1:5119531-5121019 GCF_000951035.1 Colobus angolensis palliatus | reverse complement strand
GCCCGGCAATCATTAGTTCGTATAGGTTTGGGATAGGGGTACAAAGTACATTCTCAAGGGCAGGGAGAATATTACAAAGTACCTTCTTAAGGGCAGGGGAGAATATATCATATCAGGGTGGGGCAGGAACAAATCACAGTGGTGGAATGACATCAGTTAAGGCTATTTTCACTTCTTTTGTGGATCTTCAGTTGCTTCAGGCCATCTGGATGTGTACGTGCAGGTCACAGGGGATGTGATGGCTTAGCTAGGGCTCAGAGGCCTGACGCTAACAACGTGGCAGCTGGCTTTCCCTAAAGGAAGTGATCTGAAAGGGAACGAGGTGGGAGCTGTAGTGACTTTTCTGACCTAACTTGTGAAATCACAGACTGTCATTTCCACAGTATCCTCTTGGTCACACTGTTTAGCCCTATTGAATGTGGGCGGAGACCACACAGGAGCATGAATACCTGGAGGTGAGACTCCTCAGGTGCCATCTTTGAGGTGGGCTTAATAGTTGTGATACAGCATCTTTACTATTATGAAGAGTTTGGCTGGGTGCGGTGGCTCACGCCTGTAATCCCAGCACTTTGGGAGGCTAAGGCAGGTGGATCATGAGGTGAAGACATCGAGACCATCCTGGCCAACATGGCGAAACCTCCGTCTCTAATAAAAATACTAAAATTAGTGGAGCGTGGTGGCACGCGCCTGTAGTCCCAGCTACTCAGGAGGCTGAGGCAGGAGAATCACTTGAACCCGGGAGGCAGAGCTTGCAGTGAGCTGAGATGGTGCCACTGAACTCCAGCCTGGAGACAGAGCAAGACTCCCTCTCAAAACAAAAACAAAAACAAAGAGGTGGCCGGTCACAGTGGCTCACGCCTGTAATCCTAGCACTTTGGGAGGCGGGCGGGTGGATCACGAGGTCAGGAGATTGAGACCACCCTAACATGGTGAAATCCTGTCTCTACTAAAAATACAAAAAATTAGCCGGGCGTGGTGTTGGGCGCCTGTAGTCCCAGCTACTCGGGAGGCTGAGGCAGGAGAATGGTGTGAACCTGGGAGGCAGGGTTTGCAGTGAGCCGAGATCGTGCCACTACACTCCAGCCTGGGCAACAAAGTGAGACTCCATCTCACACACACACACACACAAACATTTTAGTCACAGTGACGCATGTCTGTAGTCCCAACACTGTAGGAAGCTGAGGCAGGTGGATCACTTGAGCCCAGGGGTTTGAGACCAGCCTGGGCAACATGGCAAAACCCTCTCTCTACATAAAATACAAAATTAGCAATGCATGGTGGTGCACACGTGTAGTCCCAGCTACTCCAGAGGCTGAAGTGAGAGGATCCCTTGACCCCAGGAGGTTGAGGCTGCAGTGAGCCACATTTGTGTCATTGCACTCCAGCCTGGATGACAGAGGGAGACCCTGTCTCAAAATAAATAAATAAAAATAAAAACAAACAGTTTTGACTTCACAGCTAGCTAAAAAGTGTATTCCCGGCCGGGCG
>NW_012115710.1:5106543-5112521 GCF_000951035.1 Colobus angolensis palliatus | reverse complement strand
TCTTGAGCTCAAGAGTTCAAGACCGGCCTGGCCAACATGGTGAAACCCCGTCTCTACTAAAAAATACAAAAAAAAAAAAAAAAAAAAAACTAGCTGGGTGTGGTGGCGGGTGCCTGTAGTCCCAGCTACTTGGGAGGCTGAGGCAGGAGAATGGTGTAAATCCAGGAGGCAGAGCTTGCAGTGAACTGAGATCCGGCCACTGCACTCCAGCCTGGGTGACAGAGCGAGGCTCCGTCTCAAAAAAAAAAAAGAAGAATAAAACAAAGTGTATTCTCTCACTCGGTGATTGTACTGTTCAGAGGCATGTAGCTGCATTAAAAGCCCTTTCTTTCCTTCTCTGTAACTGGGGTCGGGGGAGGGCTGTCTCACTGGACTGGAGTAACACACACAGATAAAGCTGGCCGCCACGTTAACAGGAAACACTATGTCTCTCAAGGATATGCTTTGTTTGTTTTTTTTGAGATGAAGTCTCGCTCTTTCATCCAAGGTGGAGTGCAATGGCATGATCTCTGCTCACTGCAGCCTCTGCCTCCTGGGTTCAAGTGATTCTCTTGCCTCAGTTCCTGGAGTAGCTGGGACTACAGAAGCGCACCACTATGCCAAGCTAATTTTTGTATTTTTAGTAGAGACAAGGTTTAGTTGGCCAGGCTGGTCTCGAACTCCTGACCTCAGGTGATCTGCCCGTCTTGGCCTCCCAAAGTGCTGGAATTACAGGTGTGAGCCACCGTGCTGGCCAAGAACATGGTTTTTTTTTTTTTTTTTTTTTTTTTTTTACCCATGGAGAGACTTTGTTCTCTAAATTCAAAAATTGTTGGAAATTCTATCAGTAAAAATGAAACATCTGACTCTTGCTTGGAGGATCTAATCCACTTGATACAGAGTAGCAGCCTTGATTCCCTTCAGATAAAGGGTTTCTGGATGCAACATTTCACATGTACCTTCTTGTTTCCAATGATTCAGGACACTGGTTTCACTTGACAGTCCTGACCCGATGTTGACCTTGTTTTGCTCTAAGCTATCATTTGGTTGTCACCTAAACTCTACCCTCCCCCTTTATCTTGGCTTTTTCTTTTTGAGACAGGCTCTTACTCTGTCACCCAGTCTGACTGCAGTGGTGCAATTGATCACAGCTCACTGCAGCCAGGACCTCCCAAGCTCAAACAATCTTCTCACCTCAGCCTCCCAAGTAGCTGGGACTACAGGCATGCACCGTTTTGTTTTTGTTTTTGTTTTTGTTTTTGAGATAGAGGCTCCATCTGCTGCCCAGGCTGGGGTGCAGTGGCACGATCTTGGCTCACTGCAACCTCTGCCTCTCGGGTTCAAGCAATTCTCCTGCCTCAGCCTCCCAAACAGCTGGGACTACAGGCACGCACCACCACCCCCAGCTAATTTTTTTTGTATTTTTAGTGGAGACGGGGTTTCGCCATGTTGGCCAGGCTGGTCACAAACTCCTGACCTCAGATGATACACCCACCTCGGCCTCCCAAAGTACTGGGATTACGGGAGTGAGCTACCATGCCCGGCCCCCACCCACCTTTCTTTTTTTTTGTTTTAGTTGACACAGGGTCTCACCATGGTATAGCCCAGGCTGGTCCTGAACTCCTGGCTTCAAGTGATCCTCCTGCCTTGGCCTCCCAAAGTGCTGGGACTATAGGAATGAGCCATCACACCTGGCCCCTTTCTTCAGTTTTCAAATCAAAATGATCCTTCAAGATCAAAGGGAAATACCTCCTCTGAGAATTCTTCTCTGAATGTCAGAGACAGACAATGTCTTCTTTTGTTTTTTTTCTTTTTTGAGATGGAGTCTCGCTCTGTCACCCAGGCTGGAGTGCAGTGGCCCGATCTTGGCTCACTGCAAGCTCCGCTTCCCGGGTTCACGCCATTCTCCTGCCTCAGACTCCTGAGTAGCTGGGACTACAGGTGCCCACCACTCACGCCCGGCTAATTTCTTTTTGTATTTCTACTAGAGATGGGGTTTCACCGTGTTAGCCAGGATGGTCTCGATCTCCTGACATCGTGATCCGCCCGCCTCGGCCTCCCAAAGTGCTGGGATTACAGGCGTGAGCTACCGCGCCCGGCCGACAATGTCTTATTTCTGTATGCTCCCCAACATTCAGTCATGCAGTTATTGAATAACACATTTTGAGAGGTAACAATGAATCAAGTAACATGCTGGTTTCTGGGAGAATTGAGGACAAATTAACCTTGTGGAAATTTTAGGTGGATGAAAAAGGCCAACATTAAATTAAAACACGGCACACATTTACAGCCGTGAGAAGCGTTATAAATCCTGGGTGCTATGGGAGTTTTCTTTGTTTTGTTTTTTTTTGAGTTGGAGTTTCCCTCTTGTTACTGAGGCTGGAGTGGAAGGTCACGATCTTGGCTCACTGCAACCTCTGCCTCCATATTCAGACGATTCTGCTGCCTCAGCTCCCGAGTAACTGGGACTACAGGTGCCTGCCACCACACCTGGCTACTTTAGAATTTTTAGTAGAGATGGGGTTTCACCATGTTGGCCAGGTTGGTCTCAAACTCTTGACCTCAGGTGATCCACCCATCTCGGCCTCCCAAAGTGCTGGGATTACAGAAGTGAGCCACTGCACCCAACCAGGAGCTCTTTTGAGAAAGAAGGAAGTCCAAGAGATCTTCCTGACACCCTAGTCTGACTCTGCCCTTTGCCTGCTCAAAACTTTCCCACGGTTCCCAGCTGCCTTCTAGACATAGATCAAGTCCCTTCTCTGATAGGCCCAACCCCTTTATCATCTGATCCTAGCTCATTTTTCTGAATTTTCCTTAGTTGCTATTATTTTCTTTCTAAAGTGACACGTCATAATATCCACAAAGCACACAAGTCTTACGTGTACAGCTCAATGAATTGTAAATATGTGTATACAGTGACTCACGCCTGTAATCCCAGAACTTTGGGAGGCCGAGGCAGGTGGATCACTTGAGGTCAGGAGCTTGAGACAAGCCTGATCAACTTGGTGAAACCCCGTCTCTATTAAAAATACAAAATTAGCTGGGCGTGGTGGCTCATGCCTGCAATCCCAGCTACTTGGGAGGCTGAGGGAAGAGAATAGCTTGAACCTGAGAGGTAGAGGTTGCAGTGAGCCGAGATCGTGCCATTGCACTCTATCCTGGGCAACAAGAGTGAAACTCTGTCTCAATAATAATAATAATAATAATAATAAGTGTATACCCATGCAAATACAATTCAGATAAAAATATGGCATATTTGGGGCACCCGGGGAGTCTCTCTTGTGGCCCCTCCCTTCCATACCCTGCTGATCTATCAGCACAGATTAGTTTTTGTCACTTTTTGAACTTCGTATTCTTTTTCTTTTTATACAAACACAAACACTCGAGTCATGACTGGGTAGGGTGGTTGAAGCCTGTAATCTCAGCACTTTGGGAGGCCAAGATGCGAGGATCACTTGAGCCTGGGCTTTCAGAGACCAGCCTGAGCAACATAGAGAGACCTCATGGCCACAAAAAAGTTAAAAAAAATTAACCAGGGGCGGTGTAGTCCCAGCTACTTAGGAGGCTGAGGTGGGAGGCTTGAGCCCGGGAATTCCAGGCTGCAGTGAGCCATGATTGGGCCACTGCACTCCAGCCTGGGCAACACAGCCAGACCCTGACTCAAAACAAGCAAACATACAAACAACAGAAAAGCGGGACTGGCGCGGTAGCTCATGCCTGTAATCCCAGCGCTTTGGAAGGCTGAGATGGGGGTATCTCTTGAGCTCACAAGTTAAGAGACAAGCCTGGGCGTGGGCTATATAGCGAGATCCAGGTCTCTACCAAAAACAAAACCGCTCAGTTTTTAGTCATCTACAGCGTCGTGCCTGGAAGCACGCTATTTTGGGCCTCTGAGCCTTTGCACTTGCTATTCCTTCTGCGCTGGGGAGAGCGCAAACCCTGCCCGAAACTTCTAAAAATGGTGCCTGGATAAATGAAGGCATCAGAGTTGCGATTGGACGGGCGTCTGTTGGATGGCGCCACGGCTGGCACTTATTGGGAGATGCTCATTGGACAGTCACGTGATGGGACCAAGCCTCCCGAGGGAGCAAGGCAGATGCGGTCACGTGACCCGGCGGCGCTGCGGGGCAGCGGCCATTTTGCGGGGCGGCCACGTGAGAGACGCACGTTCAGTGGGGCTCTCACGTGACCCGGGGCGCGCTGCGGCCGCCCGCGCGGACCCGGCGAGAGGCGGCGGCGGGAGCGGCGGTGATGGACGGGTCCGGGGAGCAGCCCAGAGGCGGGGGTGAGGCGGGAGGCAGACGGGCGGGAGGAGGGCGAGCCCCCTCGCCGGTGGGTCCCAAGATCCTTACTCTCGGCCTGGGGCTATGCGATCTCCAAGCACTGAGGGGCAGAAACTCCCGGATCGGGCGCTGCCACACTCCAGCCCCCTCCGTCCTCGGAGGTTCCTGGCTCTCTGATCCCCGTGCCCCGATCCCTGCCTGTCTGGCGCTCTCGGACCCCCGAGAACTAGGGGATCTCTGAAGCCAAACCCCCGGGCAGGCCCGGGCTTGTCGCCCGCACCACTTCCTGCCTCTGGCACTGGTGGGAGGGGCGGGTCTCGCCTCTGCCCCCTCAGGCCAGGGGTCCGGATGCATTTAGTGTTCCGCTACCCTCTTTCCCCAGGGAGAATGTAGGATACAGGCCCAGCCTCCTGGCCTTTCTCCATCAGGGACTCAGTTGTCTGGGCCCCCCCGTCACTTCATCTGCTAGGGTCCCAGAAGTCCAGGGTCCCCAGCTCTGCCCTCCCTCAGGGACCGTGAGCCTCCACAGCCTCCTGATCCCCTAGAACCCAAGAGTCCAGGCACCTCTTCCCTTCCTTTCTCCTCTAGGGCCCACCAGCTCTGAGCAGATCATGAAGACAGGGGCCCTTTTGCTTCAGGGGTGAGTTTGAGGTCTGATTATTGTGGCACAGATTTGAGGAGTGACACCCCGTTCTGATTCTGCACCCTCACTCCATCCCCACTCTAGTTTCATCCAGGATCGAGCAGGGCGAATGGGCGGGGAGACGCCCGAGCTGGCCCTGGACCCAGTGCCTCAGGATGCGTCCACCAAGAGGCTGAGCGAGTGTCTCAAGCGCATCGGGGACGAACTGGACAGTAACATGGAGCTGCAGAGGTGTGGGCCCCGGGACCCAGAAATCCAGCCACTGGGCTCCCTGAGAACACAGGAGTCTCAGCCCCGCATTCTCCTCCTCCCCTAAGAACTAGAAGTCTGGGCCTTACAACTCAGCGCAAGCGTTCTGGACTCCCAGCTGTCCTCGTCCTCTCCGCCAGGATCTTAAAACCCTCCTTCAGGGAGTCACTTTTCCCACCTTCCTCGATGTCTGTCTTGTCTCCTTCCCTTGCCCCCCGTTGGCCTGTTGTTTTTCATGTCAGCCTGGCTTGGGCCTCAGTCTCCTCATCTTTAGTGTGCGGTGGATGTGGGGATGTCCACCCTCAGCCTCATGCTCGCTCCCGGGCACTGGTTCTCCTCTCTCCTGCAGGATGATTGCCGCCGTGGACACAGACTCCCCCCGAGAGGTCTTTTTCCGAGTGGCAGCTGACATGTTTTCTGACGGCAACTTCAACTGGGGCCGTGTTGTCGCCCTTTTCTACTTTGCCAGCAAACTGGTGCTCAAGGTGGGCAGCTGCAGGGCAGTGAGCCCAGGGGTGCTCCCCTCAGACCTGTGAGGACCTAGGGATCGTGGGATCAACCCCCTGCAGTGGCCCAGTGACCACAGAGGGCGTGGAGAGAGATGGCTGTGCGCTGGGTGTCTGCTGCTTTTATTCATTCAACAAGCATTTACTGGGCCTGCTATGTGCAGGCCTGTACCTGGCACCTGGGACACAGCACCGTGCAAAGCAGGCTACATCCCTGCTCTCAGGGACTTCACGTACAGGGGCGAAGTCAAGGGGGCAGTGTGATTTAGCAAAGTGGTTGGTCAGGAAAGACTTCTGGTTTTTTTTTTTTTTTTTTTT
>NW_012115710.1:5103768-5106205 GCF_000951035.1 Colobus angolensis palliatus | reverse complement strand
ATCTTGGCACACTGCAACCTCTGTCTCCCAGGTTCAACCAATTCTCCTGCCTCAGCCTCCTGAGTAGCTGGGATTACGGGTGTGCACCATTATCCCTGGCTAGCTTATTTATTTATTTATTTATTTTGTAGTTTTAGTAGAGACAGGGTTTCACCATGTTGGTCAGGCTGGTCTTGAACTCCTGACCTCACATGATCCACCCACTTTGGCCTCCCAAAGTGCTGGGATTACAGGCATGAGCCACTACAACCAGCCAGGAAAGACTTCTAAGAGCACGTGACATTAAAGCCAGAGTTGGAATGACAAGAAGGATGCATTGATCTATAGTGATCGGGGGAAGAGGCATCCGGTAGAGGGAACAGCAAGTGCAAAGGCCCTGAGGTAGGACCAAGCCTTGTGTTTTGACGGTAGGGAGGAAGCTAGTGCTGTTGGAACAGAGTAAGCTGGGGGAGACGGTGGGAAAGGAGGGCACAGTTGGGCAGGGGCAGATTGTGTGGAGTTTTTTGGGCTGCTGGAAAGACTTTTTTTTTTTTTTGAGACAGAGTCTCGCTTTGTTGCCGAGGCTGGAGTGCAATGGCACCATCTCAGCTCACTGCAACCTCTACCTCACAGGTTCAAGTGATTCTCATGCTTTAGCCTTCCAAGTAGCTACAATTACAGGCATGCACCACCATGCCTGGCTAGCTTTTGTATTTTTAGTACAGGGTTTTGCTCTGTTGGCCAGGCTAGTCTCAAACTCCTGGCCTCAAGTGATCCGTCCACCTTGGCCTCCCAAAGTGCTGGGATTACAGGCGTGAGCCACCGCGCCCGGCCTGGAAAGACTTGAAATTTACTCTGAGTGTGATGGGAGTGATTGGCTGGTTTTAAATACGGAAGTGATGTGACCTGATTTATAAATTTAAGGGATTATTCTAGGAAGTATAGATGCCCCTTGACTTGCAATAGTGTTACATGTACCTAGTAATCCCATCATAAATTGAAAATAACATAAGTTGAAAATGCATTCAATGCCCTGATAAACCCATAGTAGCGTCAAAATTGTAAGTCGAACCATCGTAAGTTGGGGACTGTCTGTATAGCAAAATGTTCATTGTAGAATCTAGGTGGCGGTTATATGGCTGTTAACTGTGGAATTCTTTTCACTTTTCTTTATGAAGATTCTCATAAGGAAATATGGTGGGGGAGGTGGGGAAATGATCCTGGCTGTTGGCCAAAAAGAGATCATGGGGTACAAGGGCAGAAGCAAGGAGGCTGGAGAGGTGGCACCTGTCATCGTCTTGCTGAAAGATGACAAGCCCAGGCCCGGGTGGTAGCAGCAGAGGTGGGGGGGCGGGGATTTAAAGAAGTGGGGTCTTGCTCTGTTGCCCAGACTGGAGTGCAGTAGTGATTATAGCTCACTGCAGCCTCAAACTGCTAGGCTCAAGCAGTTCTCCCACCTCAGCCTCCAGAGTAGCTGGGACTATAGGAGCATGCCACCATGCCCCACTAACTGTGGCATTAGCCTTTTTCTGTAGAGATGGGGTCTCGCTATGTTGTCCAGGCTGGTCTCCAACAGGGAGGGATATTTCTTTTTGGAAGTTTTGTTTGTTTGTTTGTTTTGAGACAGGGTCTTGCTCTGTCACCAAGGCTGAAGTGCAGTGGCGTGACTTGGGCTCACTGCAGTCTTCACCTCCTGGGTTCAAGTGATTCTCCTACCTCAGCCTCCTGAGATGCTGGGATTACAGGCGCTCCCCACCACACCAGCTAATGGGAGGGATGTTTCTTTTTTTTTTTTTTTTTTTTTCTGAGATGGAGTCTCGCTCTGTTGCACCCAGGCTAGAGTACAATGGCACGATCTCGGCTTACTGCAACCTCCACCTCCTGGGTTCAAGCGATTCTCCTGCCTCAGCCTCCAGAGTTGCTTGGGATTATAGGTGTCCGCTACCACACCTGGCTAATTTTTGCATTTTTAGTGGAGATGGGGTTTCATCATGTTGGCAGGCTGTTCTCGAACTCCTGACCTCAGGTGATCTGCCTGCCTCAGCCTCCCAACGTGCTGGGATTACAGGCGTGAGCCACCACGCTCCGCCGAGAGGAATATTTCTTGATGTGTTTTCAAGATTGAGCTGATGGGGCTTGAACGTCGGAGGTGAGGGGAATAGTAGTGCAGGTGACAGTGGGGCCACCTACAGAGCAGGGATGACAGAATAGAAGTGGCCAGATAAAGGCTGAAGGAGAAGTCTTGGGAGTTGGGAGAGAAGGTCAGGGCAGGGGCTAGTCTTCTCTGGCCGGGCGCGGTGGCTCACGCCTGTAATCCCAGCACTTTGGGAGGCTGAGGCGGGTGGATCACAAGGTCAAGAGGTCGAGACCATCCTGGCTAACACCGTGAAACCCCGTCTCTACTAAAAATACAAAAAATTAGCTGGGCGTGGTGGCGGGCGCCTGTAGTCCCGGCTAC
>NW_012115710.1:5095766-5098233 GCF_000951035.1 Colobus angolensis palliatus | reverse complement strand
GATTCTCCTGCCTCAGCCTCCCAAGTAGCTGGGATTACAGGCATGCACCATCATGCCCGGCTAATTTTGTATTTTTAGTAGAGATGGGATTACTCTGTGTTGGTCAGGCTATTCTTGAACTCCCAACCATAAGTGATCCACCTGCCTTGGCCTCCCAAAGTGCTGGGATTACAGGCATGAGCTGGCGCACCTGGCCATGTTTACAATTTTTGAAGCCGACTTCAATTGTGGGTGGCAGAAATCTTTGAGGGGAGGCAAAGAATTGAGAAAGGAGGCTTGGGGCCACTATCGCCAGGCACTGGGGACAAGGTTCAGTCCCTAACACTCACTCCACTCCCCACAGGCCCTGTGTACCAAGGTGCCCGAACTGATCAGAACCATCATGGGCTGGACACTGGACTTCCTCCGGGAGCGGCTGTTGGGCTGGATCCAAGACCAGGGTGGTTGGGTGAGACTCCTCAACCCTCCTCACCCCAACCACCGCCCCTGCCCCACTGTCCCTGCCCACCCGCCACTCCTCTGGGACCCTGGGCCTTCTGGAGCAGGTCATAGTGGTGCCCTCTCCCCATCTTCGGATCATCAGATGTGGTCTATAACGCGTTTCCTTACGTGTCTGATCAATCCCTGATTCATCTATCCCGTTGACCTCCCGGTGACCTCTGACCTCACTGTGACCTTGACTTAATTAGTGCTTTCTGCCCTCCCTGGAGCCTCCACTGCCTCCAGAATTGCTCAAGTTCATTGATGATCCTCTGACCCCAATTGTTTCCTCCCCCCCCCCCCACTGAGAAGGGGTCTCGCTATGTTGCCCAGGTTGGTCTCGAACTCTCCTGCCTCAGCCTCTCAAAGTGCTGGGATTACAGGTGTGAGCCACCATGCCTGGCCTGAGCCCAGCTCTTTAATGCCCGTTCATGTTAGTCCCCTGCCCACAATCCTGCCTTCTGACCTCCTCCTCCCTCCCTGATCCTGCCTATGCCTGCCCAGGGGCTGCCCCTGGCTGAGTCGCTGAAGCGACTGCTGTCCCTGTCTCCAGGACGGCCTCCTCTCCTACTTTGGGACGCCCACGTGGCAGACCGTGACCATCTTGGTGGCTGGAGTACTCACTGCCTCGCTCACCATCTGGAAGAAGATGGGCTGAGGCCCCCAGCTGCCTTGAACTGTGTTTTTCCTCCATAAATTATGGCATTTTTCTGGGAGGGGTGGGGATTGGGGGACATGGGCATTTTTCTTACTTTTGTAATTATTGGGGGGGGAAGAGTGGTCTTGAGGGGGTAATAAACCTCCTTCGGGACACACTGCGGCATCTGAGTCACTGGGCCTCTGCCCCGCTCCCTGGCACATCAGGAGAGCAGGCCCTGCCCACCGCCCCATGCCAGGCCTGCCGTCTGCTCACCTAGAGATACCTGCTCGGGCCACTCAGGGACGTGGGGCTCTCTGCACTCCCTTGACATCTTTTTCTGGGGTGCCCAGTGGGGTCTGTGGGTTAGGGATGAGTTGGTCCCGGGCCTGCCCTGCAGGAGCCCACAGTCCTGAAGGGAAAGGAAGGTGACTGGTGGCACATCTGTCACAGCCCAGGATGATCTGTGCAGGACGGAGGCAGCAGCCTGTGAGACCTGAGCAGGCGTGTGGGTAGGGGGAAGAACAGCACAGCTGGCTGCAAAGCAAGCCTCCAGGGCCTGGGACCAGAGCCTGGAGTGTCACACATGGGACCTCAGGAGGCCATACCTTTACTGAGCTGGAGAATGGGGGTGGGAGGAGGAGGGATGGGAGGGCCAGGGAAGCAGGAAGGGCTCTGGAGCCTGGTGGTGATGTCACTGGAAGGTGGCAGGCTGAGGACACCAGGGAAATAGGGCCCACGGAAGAGGCCTCCTGAGCTGGGCTGATGACAGAGAGGAAGGGACCTGGCTGGGGACTCAGAGGCTGGAGGGCAGGGCAGAGGAGGAGGAACCTGGTCTGGCCCCATAGCTGGGTGGGGCCCCCCTGGAGAGGAACTCCCGGAAGAAGGTGCTGAACTCAGAGGCCCAGTGACCTCAGACCAGGGCGGAGCGAAGACAAGGGGGTCAGAGGATGTGGGTTCTCAGTCACAGAGTCTCTGGCGCCCCCTCTCTCTGGCTCTGTCATTCCCCTCTGGGTCTTTACCCCCTCCCATCTCTGGGTCTCTGCCCACTTTTCTCTCTGAGTCTCTGTTCCCACCCCACCTTTGGCCCTCTTTCTCTGGGCTCTTTCCACCCCTCATCCCCAGACCTCTGGCCTCCTCTCTCTGGATCTCTGGCCCCCCCTCTGAATCTCTGGCCCCCCGTCTCTCTCTGTGTCTCTGTCCCCCTCCCTCTGGGTCTCTGTCCCCCCCCTTGGGTCTCTGTACCTCCCCTCTCTCTGGGTCTCTGTTCTTCCACCTAGTCCCTGTCCCCTTCTGAGTCCCTGGTCCCCTCTCTCCGGGTCTCTGTCACCCTCTCTCTCTGGGTCTCCG
>NW_012115710.1:5085565-5095456 GCF_000951035.1 Colobus angolensis palliatus | reverse complement strand
CTGTCCCCTCTTCTCTCGGGATCTCTGTCCCCCTCTCTCTGGGTCTCTGTCCCCCTCTCTCTCAGGGTTTTTGAGTCTCTTTTTCTCTGGGCCTCTGTGTCCCCACCCCACGTTCTCTATGGTCTTCAGATCCTGTCTCTCTCAGCCCCTCCTCTACCTCCACCTATGGGCCCCAAGGCCCCTCTTGGGACTAAAGGTCTCTGGGCTGAGATATGACATTTGGTAAATGAGTAACTCGGGTCCCACAGTCAACAGGGTGCTTCGGGTGGCTGCCCCTCCTCCATGGACTCTTCCCAGAGACCCCAAGTCAGGGGAGAGAGAGGAGAAGAGGATCAATGAGTGTCCACTGAGCCACCACCCAGAGTGAGGGGACAATATGGCCACAGGCAGGATCCCAGGGAAAAAAAAAAAACATGGGAACCAAAAAGACACGGAGACAAAGCACGCAGCCGGCTTCCAACAAGGGGGGATCTGGGGGGAGGGGGCCCGATTTGGGTCTGAGCCAGGTCTAGTTCTGAGGGTCCCACCAAAAAAGTCGGGGAGTGCCAAGGGGATGAGGTCAGCGAGTGGCCCCACCCCCGTCCGTTCCCGCGGGGGCCCCTTCCCGCGCTGAGCTCAGCATGACTCAGCAGTCGCTGCCTGCAACAAGGACCCCAGATACCGGCCTGGCGAGGCATCTGCAGATGCCCTCGGTCAGGGGCTGCCCCGCCTGGGCTGCTAGGAGCGGCTCCTCTGTAGGGCAGGGCCTGACCCCACACCACGCCCCAGTGGCTTCAGCTCCCTGCCCAGCGCACGGGCTACCTCCATTGGGGCACTTAAGCAGGGTCAAGGTTTGCGCCGACTCCGTCTCCCAGAAATCAACATGGACCAGGTCCACTTAAAAAATACGCATTAGTTGAAGACAGACGTCTCGTCCATAGGTCCCCAGACTGTTTGTCCACAACGCAGGGCTTCTCTTTGTGGGCCTGAAAGAGCACACGTCAGGCAAGACACGAGGGCAACTTCAGAGACACTGTTTTCAGGGCCAAGGAGAATTCTCGGAGTCTATGAGTTGCCTCCAAAACAGCCCCCAGGACATGCAGTCCCAAAGACACCGCAAAGCTGGAAACAGACATTTCATTCCTTCCCATTTCCACTGCCAGAAAACGACTGGGCCCTTGAAAGAGCTCCAAGGTATCCCCAAAGTGCCAGCCAGTCTTTGGAGGGTTTCAGAGGGCTGTCCAGGGTTCCAGAAGTCACCCTACCTCATACAATGCTCCTCCTGGGCTTCCCGCACGGGGTGAACCCCACGGCTCCAGAACAACTGCCCTTTCCAACTTGCAGAGCACCTCAAGGACCTAAAGATCGCCCGGGGGAGGGCTCCAAAATACAGAGTTTGCATCGTGAACTCCCACCTCTGTAAAGCCCAGGACTCCAGTCCTCGCACCCCTCTGTCTCCCAGAGAGCCCCAGGGGTCCAGAAATACCATCTCACTGCCTTCCAAGCTTCCCAAAGATCCGGAGGCTCCTTATCTCGCAGCACAAACCTCAGGCAACTACAGGTCCTCCCTGCACCTCTGAGTTGCCCCTCCCCCCACTCAAGGTTCCAGAAAAATCCATGCCCTCCGAAATCCCAGAATCTGACTTTCCTTAGGCACCCACAGGACCCCAGGGTCATCAGTTCACGGGACTCTTAATGCTTCCATAAAACTATGGCCTCCCAGAGGGACCCCAGCCCCCATACCCCCAACCACGAAACCCTCCATTCCTCGAATCAGCCCCTGGGCCCCAACCCCACCAAGCCCCCATTTCACAACACACTCGCGCTACAGGCGCGTGACTTCCCCCTGCTTTGGGGCGGGGGCTGAGACTCCTGTGTGCTCCGGATTGGTCAGGCACGGCCTTCGGCCCCGCCTCCTGCCACCGCAGATTGGCCGATAGCCCGCTCCGAGCGCCCCGCCTCCGAGGGCCAGCGCACTATAAAAGAAGCCGCCCTAGCCACGTCCCCTCGCAGTCCGGCGGTCCTGCGGGTCTGATTCTTGCTTCAACAGTGTTTGGACGGAACAGATCCGGGGACTCTTTCTTCCAGCCTCCGAGCGCCCTCCGATTTCATCTCCACTTGCAACCTCTGGGACCACTTCTCGGCCATCTCCTGATTCTGGGACCTGCCAGCACCGTTTTTGTGGTTAGCTCCCTCTTGCCGACCAACCATGAGCTCCCAGATTCGTCAGAATTATTCCACCGACGTGGAGGCAGCCGTCAACAGCCTGGTCAATTTGTACCTGCAGGCCTCCTACACCTACCTCTCTCTGGTGAGTCCCCAGGACGCCCCTGGCCCTAATTTCCCCCAGCTGCGCACGTTCGGCCTTCAGCGCAGGCGTCGGCCTTCTTTGTCCGGTCGAGTAAACAGAGGGCGGAGTCCCCCTTGGCCTCGCCTCCCGCTAAGCATTGTTCCCTCCATCTCTTTCCGTAGGGCTTCTATTTCGACCGCGATGATGTGGCTCTGGAAGGCGTGAGCCACTTCTTCCGCGAATTGGCCGAGGAGAAGCGCGAGGGCTACGAGCGTCTCCTGAAGATGCAAAACCAGCGTGGCGGTCGCGCTCTTTTTCAGGACGTCAAGGTAACTAGTGTGTGGGTAGGGTAATGGACTACATCTCCCAGCAGGCCGTGCGCGCGAGGAGCCTTGATTTGAGGGCTTAGATGTCGCGTGGGCTTCAGGGAGATTGAGTTCGGTCTTGTGAGCCCTTTTACGGCTGGAAATGGAGGCCCACGTCGTGCAGTACCCCCAAGACGCGGCTGTCCACACCGCTGCGTAGTCTTAAGGACGTGTAGCTGTAAGAGCTAGGACGGGGTGCGGAGAGTGATAAATACAAGCTATCACATGTCTTTGTGACCTGGGCCTCTGACCCCCACCAACTCTTGGGAAATGTAGGTTTAGTTCTATGTGCCGAGTGTGTATATTCTGAAGCCATTTCTTCCTTCCTTATAGAAGCCAGCTGAAGATGAGTGGGGTAAAACCCCGGATGCCATGAAAGCCGCCATGGCCCTGGAGAAAAAGCTGAATCAGGCCCTTTTGGATCTTCATGCCCTGGGTTCTGCCCACACGGATCCCCATGTACGTACCCCCTGCATCCATGGCTACCCAACCATACCCCTCAAGCCTTTGCTCTCTTTGGGCAGATTCCCTTCAGAGCCTCATTAATTTTTTTTTTTTTTTTTTTGAGACGGAGTCTCGCTTTGTCGCCCAGGCTGGAGTGCAGTGGCGGGATCTCGGCTCACTGCAAGCTCCGCCTCCCGGGTTCACGCCATTCTTCTGCCTCAGCCTCCCGAGTAGCTGGGACTATGGGCGCCCGCCACCTCGCCCGGCTAGTTTTTTGTATTTTTTTTAGTAGAGATGGGGTTTCACCGCGTTAGCTAGTATGGTCTTGATCTCCTGACCTCGTGATCCGCCCGTCTCGGCCTCCCAAAGTGCTGGGATTACAGGCTTGAGCCACCGCGCCCGGCCCAGAGCCTCATTTAACACCTGTCATATTTTAATCTGCAATTGGCAGCTCTTTCTCCCTCTTTTCCAGGGATCGGGTTTCTAATTTCTCCCTCTTCTCTCTCAGCTCTGTGACTTCCTGGAGACTCACTTCCTAGATGAGGAAGTGAAGCTCATCAAAAAGATGGGTGACCACCTGACCAACCTCAACAGGCTGGCCGGCCCGGAGGCTGGGCTGGGCGAGTATCTCTTCGAAAGGCTCACTCTCAAGCACGACTAAGAGCCTTCTGAGCCCAGTGACTTCTGAAGGGCCCCTTGCAAAATAATAGGGCTTCTGCCTAAGCCTCTCCCCTCAGCCACTAGGCAGCTTTCTTAATGACCCTAACAAGCCTTGGACCAAATGGAAATAAAGCTTTTTGATGCAGCTGGTGGTTTTGTGTGTGGTATGGAAGATGAGGTGGGATCTGTTCTCATAAAGCTTCTGGCTGGGTTGGGGATGCCAGTGAAAGGAGTTGGCCGCATCTCCCATTTTCTTATCTAAGACAAGAAGCTATCTGGGTAGTGTTGAACTTGAGGGTTCTCTGCTTGCCTGGCTGTTAACTGTCCCTCCCAGATGATAGAGCCTCCAGGGAGTTGAATTAAGACCTGGGTTGGTACTTGGAAACAGATCTGTTCGGTCTCAGCCAGAAACAGCGCTATTTAACGAGTGATTATGGGGCCAGGTGGGCCGATCAGCTGATGTCAGGAGTTCGAGACCAGCCTGACCAACATGGAGACACCCCGTCTCTACTAAAAATATAAAATTAGCCGGGTGTGGTGGCGCATGCCTGTAATCCCAGCTAGTCAGGAGGTTGAGGCAGGATAATTGCTGGAACCTGGGAGGCGGAGGTTGCGGTGAGCTGAGATCAGCCTCATTGCACTCCAGCCTGGGCAACAAGAGCGAAACTCCCCTCTCAAAAAAAACCAAAAAACGTGTCTGCCTCACGGAGGTTGCAGTGAGCTGATACCGCACCAATACACTCCAGACTGGGCAACGGAGTGAGACTCTGTCTCAAAAAAAAAAAAAAAAACAAAAAAACCCCTCAATTCTGGGAGGCAGCTGAAATTATTAGGCCCTTTATATGGGCACATTGAGGCTACTGCTATGCAACTTGCATGGCAACCAGGAGGCTCACTGAGGTCTTTGCTCCACAGTTTACAGATTAGGGCCCAAGCTTCAGTAATCCCAATGTGAGGTGCACACTGAGAGGAACTGACAAGTGGAGCTGAGCGGCCAGGCACACGTGATGCCCAAGCAATGCTGGACAAGGCGTTTAGGGTTCATCACAGAAATGGGATGTGAAACTTTGGGCCGGATTCTCCAAGTGGGAACTGAAAAAGCTGAAAACAGGCCTTAAAAAGCATGTGCTGAGTCCAAGCTGCAAAACTGCTGTGTCAGCTCTGACTCCTCCCCTTCTTCCCCTGGGGCTGGGGTGTGGTGGCTCAAGCCTGTAACCCCAGCACTTTGGGAGGCCGAGGCAGGAGAATCACTTGAGCCCAGGAGTTTGAGACCAGCCTAGGCAACATAAGGAGCCCCCCATTCTCTAAAAAAAAATAAATAAATGCAACCAGGTATGGTGGCATGTGCCTATAGTCCCTGTTACTTGGAAGCCTGAGGTGAGAGGATCACTTGAGCCTGGGAGGTTGAGGCTGCAGTGAGCCATGATTTCTCCACTGCACTCCAGTCTGGGATTCAGAGGGAGATCCTGTTATCAAAAAAAAAGAAGTGGCCAGGCACGGTGGGTCACACCTGTAATTCCAGCACTTTGGGAGGCCGAGGCAGACAGATCACCTGAGCTTAGGAGTTTGGAGACCAGCCTGGCCAACATGGTCAAACCCTGCCTCTACTAAAAATACAAAAATTAGCCCAGTGTAGTGGCGTGCTCCTGTAGTTCCAGCTACTCAGGGGGCTAAGGCAGGAGAATTGCTTAAACCCAGGAGGCGGAGGTTACAGTGAGCCGAGATTGCTCTCCACTGCACTCCAGGCTGGTGACAGAGCCAGACTCCGTCTCAAAAAAAGAAAAAAAAAAAAAAAGCTACACAAGGTTCACAGCTGTCCTATAGATCTTCTTCCTACTCACACAGCCAGCCCCTTTATGCCGAAGATGTCTTAAGCCAAATTTTTGCCACTTGCAAATCAAGGCCCAAGTAAGCAATCAGAGGTACCTTCCGTGAATGACACTGGAATTTTAGAACAGTAAAATCCAAGTCTCTCTAGAATAGGAGGATGAGCTCAGACCAGGGAAGGGGTGGCACTGGGGGGACGTCAGACCCAGGCCCACCAAGTATTCATGTCTGACCACACCTGGGATTCTTAAATATAGATGTATTTTTTTCATCTCATCTCCGGACACACTCCAATCACACCCCTCCTGCCCTCCCCTCCCAACTGCAAACCAAGCGGTGCAGACACAGCACAGCACACATGAGGGTCCCTCCTTTTCACCAAAGCTGAAGGCAGGGCACCGTTTGGGGATGGAAGAGCCTCGAGGTAAATGTGGGTGTTCTAGAACCCAGTGACCTCAGTTCTGGATCATGGGAAAGGGACTAGTATGCAGCAACATGGTAAGGTTCCAGATCTAGAAGCCAGGACCTAGAACCTAGTGGTTTCACAGTGGGCTGGGCGGTTGGGAATAAGCCAGGTCGGGGTAGGGGTAGACAGCCAGCTCTGTCCTCTGCAGGCAGATTCCCTGGAGGGAGATCTCAGATAAAGAAAGGAGGAGTAGGATCTGGTCCAGCAAAGGCCAGAAAGGCAGGAAGGCATCTGGACCGAGACTGTTTGTCCTCCAGAAGGAATGAGCAGCCAAGTGGTTCTGCCACCTCTGGCTTGGCCGAAGTGTAGGGGATGACAGGAGCCGGATGGAGGGATCCTCCAGGCAGAGCCTAGCTCTGGCATGCCAGGAAGGGCTAGAACATGAGCCCATCCCAGAGCCCAAGTTCTGGAGTTGAAATGGAGAACCATCTGCTCTCAGTTACCTTCAAACTCTGAAAAGTGCCCCGGCTCTGGACTTGATTGCCCCATTTGCAGGGACACCACGTGGTTTCCAGCACTTGGTGGCCCGCATGCCGGGCCTGAGCGTGGCCTGCTCTGTATGCTGTAGAATTTGCAAGCCTCACGGTGGCTCTAGGAGCCCCAGACCTGAAAGCACCATGCCAGGTTTCCTAAAACCTCTGGCACCACCGCAGAGTAATGGCAGATTCCTGGCCTGTGGGAAGCGGTCCAGGCCCAGGGGATTCCAGGGCGCGGATTATGTACTCTGGAATCAGAGAAAGGCACGGCTTTGTGGATTCTGCAGTGCAGGAACTTGGAAAGTGGAGGTGGAGGGGCTGGAGTGTTTGGCGGACTGAGGGAGGGCACTGCGGGGCCAACCCCAGTGCGGATCTGGAGCAGGGGTTTAGGAGCAGCCCCCCTCTGCATCCTCTCTCTGGAGCAGGGAGGCAGGACAGGCAGGGAGTGTGGTGGGGGGGACTTAGTTACGCTCCTCACCCAGGGAGCTGGTGGGGCTGAGGGGCTCGCTGGGGGTGCTGAGCGAGCTGGAGGTGGCTGTGTCCACAGAGTTGCGCTTGCTGCCGCTGGTGGAGGAGGTGCAGGACGCTCGGCGCGGCCACTCTGGCGCACGAATGTTGCGCCGGTCCTTGGCGGCCTCCTCGTCCTCATCGTAGCGCTCGCTGTCTTCCTCCAGAGGCCCGTTCCGGGGATCCTCCTCGTCCTCGCTCTGGTGCGGGCTGGAGTGTCGTGACAGCGAGGGCGACGGTGGCACCGAGGCCGGCCGTGGGTAGCGGTACCCTTGGGCCTGCATACGGGGATATGGGTGCAAACCAGGGTGAGCTGAGGACCTCACAGTCCCACCCAGGCATCCAGCCACCTCTAGGCCTTCCCACTCCAGGAGGAACCCCCAGCCCTTTAGCTCCTGGCTAAGCAGAAATCCAGGGTCCACTCACCGCATCCGCCTCGCTGGGCTCGTAGGTGAAGTGCTCTGGAAAGGCCTTGGACAGCGCCATGTGGCGCGCAGACATATAGTACTAGGGGAAAGGAAGGGAGGGGGCAGAGGACGTGAGAGCCAGGCCCCACTCCTAGGCAGATGATGGGGCTCCTGGCCATACCCTTTATGCAGATGAGCACACCCTGCTGTACCATTGAGCCTGCCTCATGCAAATAATCCATCTGACTCCATCCCTTATGTAAATAAGCAGACCTATGAATGGACAGTTTCTGGGCCACACCCCTCAAACAGGGGCCGAATTCTCAAGTCAGGCACCTCTGTGGCCACACCTTTATGCAAATGAGCATCCCTGACCAATGTTCTTTTTTTCTTTTTCTTTTTTCTTTTTTCTTTTTTTTTGAGACGGAGTCTCGCTCTGCCGCCCAGGCTGGAGTGCAGTGGCCGGATTTCAGCTCACTGCAAGCTCCGCCTCCCAGGTTTACGCCATTCTCCTGCCTCAGCCTCCCCAGTAGCTTGGACTACAAGCGCCCGCCACCTCGCCCGGCTGATTTTTTGTATTTTTTAAGTAGAGACGGGGTTTCACCGTGTTCGCCAGGATGGTCTCGATCTCCTGACCTCGTGATCCGCCCGTCTCGGCCTCCCAGAGTGCTGGGATTACAGGCTTGAGCCACCGCGCCTGGCCTTTTTTTTCTTTTTAAACAGGGTCTTGCTCTGTTACCCTAGGATGGAGTGCAGTGGGATTGATCAAGGCTCACTGCAGCCTCAACCTCCGGGGCTCAAGAGACTCTACCACCTCAGCCTCCCCAGTAGCTGGGACTACAGGCGCGCACCACCACACTCGGCTGATTTTTTTTTTTTTTTTTTTTTAGTAGAAATAAAATGTTGCCCAGGCTGGTCTCTTAACTCCTGAGCTCAAGCGATCCTCCCTGTTAGGCCTCCCAAAGTGCTGGGATTACAGGGACGAGCCACCACCGCGATCGGCCTGGTTCATTGCTTAAAGGGACAGCAACTGTTACAAGTAGGATGAGACCCTTCACCCTGCACCAAAGACCCAGAGCCAGGAGCGGCTGATTTCCCAGGAGAGGGTAGGAAGTCGGGGGGGAGGTCCTACCCGGCCTAGGTATTTCCAGTCCAGAAGGTCGGAGAGGCGCTCCGTGCGGTTCCGCTGGATGATACGCTGCCGCCGGCTCTGCTGACAGAAGCTGTAGAGGAAGGAGGTGAGCTGCGAGCAGGAATCATCCAGGCTGCGGAACCGCCGGTCGAGAATGTAGATACCTGCGGAGGCCAGGACCTGGGTTCAGAAAATGTCCTGGGGAGATCTTCATTGTCTCCAGGACTCTGTGGCACCAGGACCCCTCCTCTCCCAGGGACCCGAGAGCCCCCCCATTTCCTGGTGCCCCTGGTCCCCAAGGGTGCAAGCTCCTCCTTCCCAGGATCCAGGAGTCCCGGCTCTCAAGCCCCCTTCTGGAATCCTCAGGGGCCTGGGCGCTGACCGTAAGCTGAGGGGTCTGCGATGTGTTCCTCCATGAAGCAGCCGAAGCCGGAGAGATTGGTGGAGACACTGGGGATGCCCATAACCGTGCACTCAGCTGCGGGAAGGCAGGAAAGAGACCCACTCAGCTTCCCTCATCTCCTACCGTCTTCATCGCAATAGACGCCTCAACAGCGCCCTCTACCAGTGCCTGTACCAAGTGCCAGGCGCGGTGCGGAGCGTCGCTGAGTCCCCACAGCCAAGTTGTGCATTTCCCTATTTCTCAGAGGGAACGCTAAGAAGCTCAGAAAAGAGAATTACTTGCTCTTGCTCCAAGGTCTCGAGATGCGGGAAAGTCTATAGTTGGGAGATAAGGATACTAATTTATTGAGCGTCCCAATGTCCATTTGACTTAACTCTCACAACCTGTAGGATTGGGCCAAGGTCCATCATTCTACTTAATTGTTCACAACCTGTAAGATCCTTTCTTGTGCCAGTATCTTGTACAGACTTAGTCTATTTTGATGGCGGGTAAGATAAGGTCTCTCATTATTAGTATCCCTGTGTACAGAGCATCTACTGCGTCTTGTTTAATACCTTTAACAACCTTGATAAATAGTTCAAGGAATGTATTATAATTTTTTGATGGATTTTTATGCTTTTTTTTTTCCTTTTGAGACAGGGTCTCACTCTGTCACCCAAACTGTAGTGCAGTAGCACAATCTTGGCTCACTGCAACCTTCACCTCCCAGGTTCAAGTGATTCTGGTGCCTTAGCCACCTGAGTAGCTGGGACTACAGGCGCACACCACCATGCCCAGTTAATTATTGTATTTTTAGTAGAGACAGGGTTTCACCATGTTGGTCAGGCTGGTCTCGAACTCCTGACCTTAGGTGATCCGCCCATCTCGGCTTCTGAAAGTGGTGAGATTATAGGCATGAGCCAGTGCGCCTGGCCCAATGCTATTTTTTTTTTTTT
>NW_012115710.1:5083629-5083990 GCF_000951035.1 Colobus angolensis palliatus | reverse complement strand
ACGATCTCGGCTCACGGCAACCTCTGCCTCTGGGGTTCAAACGATTCTCCCACCTCAACCTCCCAAGGGGCTGGGATTACAGGTGCCTGCCACCATGCCCAGTTAACTTTTGTATTTTTAGTAGAGATAGGGTTTCACCATGTTGGCCAGGCTGGTCTCAAACTCCTGTCCTCAAGTGATCCTCCCACCTGGCCTCCCAAAGTGCTGGGATTATAGGCGTGAGCCACCATGCCTGGCCTGATCTATAATTCTTATTTAAGTGTTTCTAAAAGCCTCTGTAAACTGCAAAAATAGGCACTAAATATAATAGGTCTGGGCGGGCGTGGTGGCTCAAGCCTATAATCCCAGCACTTTGGGAGGC
>NW_012115710.1:5076187-5082619 GCF_000951035.1 Colobus angolensis palliatus | reverse complement strand
CCCGTCTCGGCCTCCCAAAGTGCTGGGATTACAGGCTTGAGCCACCGCGCCCGGCCACTCTCCACCAAATTTTATCTTGAAATGTAACCCTACGTGTCGAGGGAGGGAAATGATTGGATTACGGGGGTGGTTCCCCCCCTGCTGTTCTCATGCTAGTGAGCGAATTCTCACGAGATCTCATGGTTTTATAAATGTTCGTTTTTCCCGCCCCCTCACATACTTCTCTTTCCTGCCGCCAGGTGAAGAAGCTCCTTGCTTCCCCTTCTGCCATGACTTGAGTTTTCTGAGGCCTCCCCAGCCATGTGGAACTGTGAGTCGATTACACCTCTTTCCATGATAAATTACCCAGTCTTGGATTTTTTTTTATATATAGCAGTGTAAAAACAGACTAATACTATCTGTCAATCTGTCTATCTATAAAACAGCCCTGTGGGAAAAAGGGAATTAGGGCTGACCACATGACTCCTAATTATCATGCCAGCACAGTTTGCGAGACTTGTTAAATGACTAATAAATTAGGAAACGGCACTTATTTAGCTTTCATTTATTTATTTCTTTATTTATTTTTGAGACGGAGTCTCGCTCTGTTGCCCAGAGCACTGCACTGCTGGAGCACAGTGGCGTGATCTCAGCTCACTGCCACCTCCACCTCCCAAGTTCAAGCAATTCTCTGCCTCAGCCTCCCAAGTAGCTGGGACTACAGGTGCGCACCACCACACCTGGCTAATTTTTGTATTTTTAGTACAGACAGGGTTTCACCATATTGGCCAGGCTGATTTCAAACTCCTGACCTCCTGATCTGCCCATCTTGGCCTCCCCAGGTGTTGGGATTACAGGCGTGAGCCACCACGCCCGGGCTTATTTAGCTTTAAAAACACTGGCTAATCTGAACCAACAAGAGGAAGGTAGAGTCGATGGGCACTGGGAATGTCTTGCGAGGAGACTTGGCCACACTCAGCTGTGTTTGTGAATTGTGCATTTCATTGCTGCTATTTGGAGGGCCAAATGCCCATGCACTGGGACAAATCAGTGTGACCTGCGATATCCATTTGACACTAACTAGTCCTCAAAAGTCAGTCTTCTAGTTTCTCAATACATGAGCTATTGTATCACAAAAGCAGGCGCTGTAGCAGAACAGATGATTACCATTGTTCCTGTTTTGCCAAGAAGGCAACAGGCTCAGAGAAGGCCAGTGCCTTGCCCCAGGACATGCTAGCTCTGACTAGAACGCCATGACCACGCTGTCCCCTGCCCACTACACTCACCCGGCGTGTAGCCCCAAGGCTCGTAGTAGGATGGGAAGACCCCAAGGTGACAGCCACGGACAAACTCCTCATAGTCCACCGGGAGCAGGGGGCTTGTGGAGGAGAGGAACTCCGGGTGGAAAATCACCTGGTAGTGAAAAAGAAGGGCTCAGCCCAGGCGCCTTATTTAGCTAAGCCCTGAGATCCCAAGGTGGCCCAGAGAGGGTAAAAAGCTTGTCTAGCATCACACAGCATGTGTTTGGCAGGACCACTGTTCAAACCCAGGTCTGTTTGAAGCCAGGGTTCCTTCTAACCACAGCAATGCATTTGATAAAACGTATGGGGGAATGGAGTGTGTGAGACCCAGGACCCAACCCCTTCCCTCTGCCGTGCCCAACCCAGCCCTGACCAAACGCCCTCACCTTCACCCTGTCGGCACTGCTATTGAAGAGGCCGATGCGGCGGATGGTGGTCAGGATGGGGTCTGAGGAGTCATCCAGCATATTGTGGGTGCACACAGGGGGAAAAGACTGCCGCTGTAGGAGCCACAAGAAGGGTAGGGGGGTCATAGAAGGGACAGAGAACTCCCTACTTCCCCATGAGCCATGCTGACCCCGGGGAAGCCAAGGAGGCCACAAGTGCCACTAGGCCAAGGAGCAGCAAACCCCAGTGACTACTAGGAGTTGTGGACCCACCAGGCTCTAGTAAAACCCCTAAAAACACAAAAAATAGCCAGGCGTGGTGGCAGGCATCTGTGGTCCCAGCTACTTGGGAAGCTGAGGCAGGAGAATGGCGTGAACTCTGGAGGCAGAGCTTGCAGTGAGCCGAGATTGCGCCACTGCACTCCAGCCTGGGAGACAGAGCAAAACTCCGTCTCAATTTAAAAAAAAAAAAAAAAAGAACTACAATTCCCAGCTGTCTTTGAGGCAATGCTAGTGTTACCAACTCCCTTACCTCCAAGGACTGTGAGGAGTTGTAGCTATCTTGTTATGTACTCTGGGCTCTATCATTAAAGAAACCCAAAGAAAGTATAACTATCCTCAGTCAATGGGGGTGGAGACTGTACCAATATGGCAGCAAGCTTTGGAGGCTGCTGGGAGTTGTAGTTTCCTTATGAAAATTCACCTCCAATCGCCAGGCGCAGTGGCTCACGCCTGTAATCCCAGCACTTTGGGAGGTTGAGGCGGGAGGACGGCAAGGTCAGGAGATCGAGATCATCGTGGCTAACACGATGAAACCCCGTCTCTACTAATATTACAAAAAAAATAGCCAGGCATGGTGGTGGGCGCCTGTAGTCCCAGCTACTTGGGAGGCTGAGGCAGGAGAATGGCGGGAACCCGGGAGGCGGAGCTTGCAGTGAGCCGAGATCGTGCCACTGCACTTCACTGGTACAACTTCACTTAGGGAGGCACTTAGGGTGGGCTGTTTTCTGTAGCTTATTCTGCCATGGGGGTTGCTGGGAGGTGTGGCTTCTCTGGGACTCTGGGGTCAGTAAGCAAAGGGAAGCTTATTTATTTATTTTTATTGTATTTATTTATTTTGAGATGGAGTCTCACTCTGTCGCCCAGGCTGGAGTGCAGTGGCGCCATCTCGGCTCACTGCAACCTCTGACTCCCGGGTTCAGGCGATACTCCTGTCTCAGCCTCCCAGGTACCTGGGATTACAGGTGCCCACCACCACGCCCGGCTAGTTTTTGTATTTTTAGTAGAGACGGGATTTCACCATGTTGTGCCTCCGTAGGTGAAGTTGTACCAGTCAGCACATACCCTTCTGTGCATCTCAGAATAGATCCCTTAATAAAGGGCTGCAGGAGAAAGCAGCACTCCCGGCAATCTCTGGGGTCTGAGCTGCCGTGGCAAGCTGCCTCTGGGGCTGCCAGGAACTGCCATCTCCCTGCACAGAGGTCCAATCCATACCTGCGTTGCAAAGATGGCTCTCTTCATCATAGTGAAGTCTTCCTTATCCAGCATCTTGTTCATGTCAGGAAGGCTCCCACTGCAAGGCAAGCAGGGGCATGCATGTGAGAACGGAGTGATGAGAGGGCTTAGTCAGGGCCTAGGAGGGCACAGGGCTGAGGGCAGGGCACTCACACCAGCAAGGATTCATAAAGCTTCCTCCCGAACTTCTCCTTCACCGTGTTGGCCGTGTCCCTGGAGGAAGCAGAGCAACAGGGTCACATACACACCAGCTGCCATTTACTGTTAGGCTTCTTTAGTTTGTTTGTTTATTTTGAGACAGAGTTTGGCTCTTATCGTCCAGGCTGGAGTACAATGGCGCGATCTCAGCTCACCGCAACCTCCGCCTCCTGGGTTCAAGCGATTCTCCTGCCTCAGCCTCCCAAGTAGCTGGGATTACAGGCATGTGCCACCATGCCTGGCTAATTTTTAGTAGAGACAGGGTTTCTCCATGTTGGTCAGGCTGGTCTTAAACTCCGGACCTCAGATGACCTGCCCACCTCGGCCTCCCAAATTGCTGGGATTATAGGCTTCAGCCACCACACCGGAAGTTTATTTCTTCATTTTTTTTTTTTTTTTGACAGAGTTACTCTGTCACCCAGACTGGAGTGCAGTGGTATGATCTTGGCTCACTGCAACCTCTGCCTCCCAGGTCTAAGCAATTCTCCTGCCTCATCCTCCTGAGTAGCTGGGATTACAGGCACCTGCCACTATGCCTGGCTAATTTTTGTATTTTTAGCAGAGACGGGGTTTCACCATGTTGGCCAGTCTGGTGTCGAATTCCTGACCTCTGATTGGTAATTGGCCACCTCAGCCTCCCAAAGTGCTGAGATGACAGGCATGAGCCACCGCGCCTGGCTCCTCTTAGGTTTCTAGGGTAGCAAGGAAACTGAGGTGTGAGCAGGGAAGCCGTGCCCTGGGGCCTCCAAGCTGGAGGATGGGGACGGAGGGGGCAGGCCCTGGAAGGCTTAGATCCCACGTGCCTGACATCAGCTGTGTGGTCAGGGACAGTTGGCCTTCCCTCTCTGACTGCAGTGACTCATTTTTCAGATGAAGATGAAAATAGAATCAACCTCAGAGGTTTGCAATGAGGACCCAATGATGTCATGCGAAAAAGTACACATAGCAAGCCTTCTAGAAATGTCAACTATTATTAGGACTTGTACTTGTCCTGCAGATGGCAATGCTAAGCCCCATTTTATACGAAAAGAAACATTCTGAAAAAGGACCATTTAGGCACACAAGTAAAACTAGCAGTGTCACATGACACCCCACAGTCACTCTTCTACTTAAAATCCTCCCATAGCTCTGGCCTCGTTTATTTTTCTTTCTTTTTTTTTCTTTTGAGACAGAGTCTCGCTCTGTTGCCCAGGCTGGCGCAATCTCAACCACTTTCTAGGTTCAAGAAATTATCCTGTCTCAGCCTCCTGAGTAGCTGCCATTACAAGCGTGCGCCACCACGTCTGGCTAATTTTTGTATTTTTAGTACTGATGGGATTTCACCATGTTGACCAGGCTGGTCTCAAACTCCTGACCTCAAGTGATCCGCCCGCCTCAGCCTCCCAAAGTGCTGGGATTGTGAGTCACCACGCCCAGCCTCATCTTTCTTTCTTTTTTTTTTTTTTTTTGAGACCGAGTCTGGCTGTCACCCATGCTGGAGTGTATTGGCACGATCTTGGCTCACTGCAACCTCTGCCTCCCAGGTTTGAGTGATTCTCCTGCCTCAGCCTCCTGAGTAGCTAGGACTACAGATGTGCATCACCACGCCCAGCTAATTTTTGTGTCTTTAGTAAAGACGGGCTTTCACCATGTTGGTCAGGCTGGTCTCAAACTTCCGACCTCAGGTGATCCACCCACCTCAGCCTCCCAAAGTGCTCGGATTACAGGTGTGAGCCACCACGCCTAACTTATTTTTTCTATTTTTGAGACAGAGTCTCACTCTGTCGCCTAGGCTGGAGTGCAGTGGCGCAATCATGCCTCACTACAGCCTCAACCTCCAGGGCTGAAATGATCCTCCTGCCTTAGCCTCCCAGGTAGCTGGGACTACAGGAGCGCCCCACCATCCTGCCTCACTTTCTACCCCTTCTCTATGAGACATGCCGCTCTAGCCCCATGGGCCTACCCACCGTGTCTCAATCATGCCTCAGGGCCTTTGCATTCACTGTTCCCCAGATACCCACAGGGTTTGTTCCCTCATCACCTTCCCTCGTCTCTGCCCAATAACACTTTCTCAGTGTGGCCTGTCCTGACAACCCCGTCTCATATTCCAGTTCTGCTTTATTTTTGCCCGAATGTATATTCCATCTACAGGATTTTCTAGCACACAAGCTCCATGAAGAAAGGGATCTTATCTTTCTGGTTCACAGCTGTATTCCCAGGACCTGGAATACCTGAGGGCGGATCACTTGAGGTCAGGAGTTCGAGACCAGCCTGGTCAACATGGTGAAATTTCACTGGTACTAAAAATATAAAAATTAGTCAGCACATAGTACATACTCAGCATCTGCTGCTAATGAATGAACGGTTTTACAGATGAAGAAACTGAGGTTCGCTGGGAGGTGGAGGTTGTAGTGAGCCGAGATCACGCCACTGCACCCCAGCCTGGGCGACAGAGACTTTTTTGAGACACAGTTTCAAAAAAACACAAAAAACAAAAAACAAAAAAATCAGAGAAAAGAAAAAGAAACTAAACTGGGCACAGTGGCTCACCCCTGTAATCCCAGCACTTTGGGATGCCAAGGCGGCTGGATCACCTGAGGTAAGGTGTTCAAGATCAGCGTGGCCAACATGGTGAAACCCCATCTCTACTAAAAATACAAAAAAAGGCAAGGCATGGTGGCTCACGCCTGGAATCCCAGGACTTTGGGAGGCTGAGATGGCTGGATCACCTGAGGTCAGGTGTTTGAGATCAGCCTCGCCAACATGGTGAAACCCCGTATCTACTAAAAATACAAAAAAAAGGTAAGTGTAGTGGCTCACGCCTGGAATCCCAGGGAGGATTCCTCGGCCAGGCAGGTGGATCACCTGAAGTCAGGAGTTCAAGACCAGCCTGGCCAACATAGTGAAACCCCATCTCTCATAAAAATAAAAAGTTAGCTAGGTGTGGTGGCACTCAGCTACTTGAGAGGCTGAGGCAGGAAAATCACTTGAACCCGGGAGGCGGAGGTTGCAGTGAGTTGAGATCGCGCCATTGCACTCCAGCCTGGGCGACAGAGCAAGACTCTATCTCAAAA
>NW_012115710.1:5065696-5072103 GCF_000951035.1 Colobus angolensis palliatus | reverse complement strand
CAGGCTGTGATAAGGTCTCTCTGGGCCACCCAAATCATGCAATGGCACAATCACAGCTCGCTGCACCCTTGACCTCCTAGGCTCGAGCAATCCTCCCACTTCAGCCTCCTGAGTTGTTAGGGATACAGGCAAACACCACAATGTCTGGCAAATTTTTTAGCCAGGGATTCGCCATGTTGCCCAGGCTGGTCTCAAATTTCCCGGCTCAAGTGATCCTCCTGCCTTGGCCTCTCAAAGTGCTGGGATTACAGGTATAAGCCACCACGCCCAGCCGAAATACATTTTCGGTTTCTGCTATTTCAGCTTACAGTGGGTTTCTTGGGATGACGAGCAACTGGCTTTGTTTGGCATAGACAGCTGCCTACCTCATTCATGTCTGGGGACTTCAGCCCAGCCCCTACCTGGTTTCCTCTTGAGCAAGTGCTGTGCCTCGATGGCGGTGATCTGGGACACAGTAGTGAAGACGTGAGCGCAGTGGGCTGCCGCCCTTTCCATGCAGTAGCGGTGATAGATCTGCCTCTCCCCTGCTTCCTTGTCCACGTTGAACTGGGTGGGAGGGGACAACATTCGGATTAGAAGGACTGGGGAGAAGAGTCTGGAGGTCCAGACACTGGGGTCCTAAGATAAATTGGTGCCTGGGGCTAGATTATTGAGTCTGAGGTAGGAAGGGTCTAGGGACTTGGACTCCTGGATCCTGGGAGAAGAGGGGGCGCCATCCCCTTGGGTCCCCTGGAACTTTGGGTTTCCCTGGCATACTCGCAGTCCCCCATCTGCCATGGTCCCAGCTCACGTTCTCCAGGTTGTTGTAGAAGTCCACAGCACCGGCACACAGGTAGCGCCCCAGCAGCGTGGCATGGGTGGTGAAGATGGTTGCTACAGGCAGTCGCCGGGCACGACACAGGCAGAGTCCAACGCCTGCCAACCACTCATGGAAGTGAGCAACCACGTGTGGCTTCTCCTCACTCTGCGCGAGGAACTGTGGGCAACAGGGACAGGGCTGCTGTCTCCACGAGTGTCGGGAAGAGAATTGGCAATCCCCAATAGGGACAAGCACTCGAGGAGAGGCAAATCTGTCACCACTACTGCACACAGTGGGCGGCGGCCCACTGCAGCAATCCCTACCGGACGGGGACCTGTAAATCCCTGAGCCACCCCAGGCTGGTCTTGAACTCCTGGGCTCAAGTAATTGCCCCTCCAGGGGTTGACAAGAACTGAGGATCTTTTGGCCAGCCTTCTAAGTCCTGGCAGGGTAAGATTGGAAAGACCGAAGTTTTCACGTCCCCAGGTCCTGGACATAGTCCCTAAAGACCCCCTGTCTCAAGGGTATGCTGTCTTCACCCAACACTGGCAAAAGGACTACAACTCCCAGAATGCCATAGGAGCAGCCAGTTCCTGAATTATTTGTCCCAGGGCATGGGAAATTAAGCTTTTTTTTCCCTCTGTCGCCTAGGCTGGAGTGCCGTGACACGATCTCAGCTCACTGCAATTCCCACCTCCTAGGTTTAAGCAATTATCCTGTCTCAGCCTCCCAAGTAGCTGGGATTTGGGATTATAGGTGCCCACCACCATGCCCAACTAATTTTTTTTGTATTTTTAGTAGAGACGAGGTTCGGCCATCTTGCACTCCTGGCCTCAAGTGATCTTCCCCCATCGGCCTCCCAAAGTGCTGGGATTACAGGCGTGAGCCACCGCATCCAGCCTGGAAACTAAGCTTCTTGAGCCTTTTAAAACCTAGAAGGGGGTCAAAACCAGGTCAGGCTGGAGATTTATAAGCATCCAGGGCAGCATCTGAGAGCTGAGCCCAGCAATATCACACTAGAGAACTACAACTCCCAGAATTCCTTGGATAAGCCCGCCTGCCTCACTTTGAGCTAGAATCCCTGCGCTTGGAAGACTGGAGTAAATGAAGTTGGCATCGAGAGTAGAGCCTGGGCCCCGGATGTCCACATCCCCAAAGGCCAGGGCTAATCCTTGGATTAAAGGACCCTATGGCTCCCAGAATGCCCAGGGGTTGATGGTCATTGTAGTTTCAGGTATGGCTGGAACGTGTCAGACGGGGCCTACCTCACCCAGGAACCAGGTGGTGAGAAAGCCAAAGAGGACAGCATCGTTGGCCTCGCGGTCGTACCACGGCACTCCGATGTTGCAGGTATCCCAGAGCTCTCCCTTCCAGCGCTCCAGGGCCCAGGCTGAGGCCCCCACATCCAGGAGCACCACCAGAGGGCCTCCCTCGATCAACCAGCGCCCAAAATACACCTGGAAGGGGGTGGGGTGGGCATCACAGGGAAGCTCAGGGCTTCAACCTCGCATATGTGTGCATCTGTGGTTCTCCCATTTGCAGGCAGATGTCTAGACTTAAGCCTTAGCTCCCTTACCTTCTGTTTCTGTATCTGCTGCTAATTTCTCACCTGCTGCCTTAGCTTTATTTTTCTATTTGTATGATTTATTCCTGCCACACATTTTTTCCATCTCTGTTGCAATATTTTCCCTGCCCCTTGCTTACTTTCTTTCTTTCTTTTTGTTTGAGATGGAGTCTCGCTCTGTGGCCCAGGCTGGAGTGCACTGGCACAATCTCAGCTCACTGCAACCTCCGCCTCCCAGGTTGAAGCGATTCTCCTGCCTTAGCCTCCCAAGTCGCTGGGATTATAGGCACCCACCCCAACACCTGGCTAATTTTTTGTATTTTTAGTAGAGATGGAGTTTCACCATGTTGGCCAGGCTGGTATCAAACTCCTGACCTCAAGTGATCTGCCCTCCTTGGCCTCCCAAAGTGTTGGGATCACAGGCTTGAGCCACCGCACCCGGCCTCATCTTTAATTTCTTTTTTTTTTTTTTTTGAGGTGGAGTCTCGCTCTGTCGCCCAGGCTGGAGTGCAGTGGTGTGATCTCGGCTCACTGCAACCTCCACCTCCCGGGCTCACGTGATCCTCCCCATTCACCCTCCCTAGTAGCTGGGACTACAGGTGTGAGCCACCATGCCTGGCTAATTTAATTTTTGTATTTTTTGTAGAGATGGGGTTTCACCATGTTGCCCAGGCTGGTCTCCATCTCCTGGGCTCAAGTGATCCTCCTGCCATGGCCTCCCAAAGTGTTGGGATTACAGGCGTGAGCCACTGCGCCTGGCTATTCTCCCCAGTTATAAACTGCTTTGCTTGCCCTCCCTCTGTCCCCTCATAGCCCAGGCCTCACTCTGAGCAGATAGTTGAGCCGGGCCAAGGCCTCCAGGAAGACGTCGGCACCCTTGTTGGAGAACTCATAGCGGCCGGCGATAAAGAAGTACAAGGTCTTGTCCAAGTTGAAGTCCAGATGCCTAAAGAACCCACAAGGCACGGTAAGGCCCAAAGCCCTCACCCGCTAGCCCTGGCCTCAAAACTACAAATCCCAGAAGCTATGGGTGGGGGCAGAGGATGTCTTAGGTAATACAGAGGCATCATGGGGCCTCCTGGAAGTTGTAGTTCTTCTCTTCAGATGGGGCTTTCCTTTAATCCTCAGCCCATTGTTCCGGCGCTCAAGAACTAAGGAGGCCGAATACCCAGGTGCCCCCTCCCTCAGACCCAGGAGTCTGGGCCCCCAGCTGCCCCCTCCCTCCTCCAGACCTAGATGGTTAGGCTCCCAACGCCCTCCTCTCTTAAGACCTAGGTATGTGCCCCACGTACCCATAAAAATGGCCCCGCACAAACTCCTGGATTCGAGCCTTGCTCTGAGCATGGAGGTTCTGGAACTCATGCATGGCAGAAAACTTCTTCACATTCAGCCCATTGGGGGTCACAATATCTGGGATTGGGGGTGAGGGTCCCATGTTTTATTTGTTCATTCAGATCAATGTTGTGGTTGAATGAATACATGAAGAAAACACCCTTTATCTGCCTTTTGCAATTTTCTTTGTTTGTTTCCTATGAGGTCCCCCCTCCTGCCTTTTTTTTTTTGGAGACAGGGTTTCTCTCTGTCGCTCAGGCTGAAGAGCAGTGAATGGCACAATCACAGCTCATAGCATCTCCGACCTCCTGGGGTCAAGCAATCCTCCCACCTCAGCCTCCCAAGTAGCTGGGACTACAGGCGTGTACTACCACACCCAGCTAATTTATTTATTTTACTTTTATAGTGATGGGGTCTTGTCATGTTGCCCAGGCTGGTCTCAAACTCCTGGCTTCAAGCAGTCTTCCTGCCTTGGTCTCCTAAAGTGCTGGGATTACAGGTGTGAACCACCATGCCTGGTCAGTTCCCTTGGTGACACATGTACCCTGACTCCGAGATGCCTTCTTGCCTAATATTACTTGCATAGGTTCACAAGCATAAGTATAAGTCTCCTTGGCTCCTGCAAATGGCTTCCAGGGATCTGATCCACACTGGTGATTCTGGGAAAGCTGTAGTTCTTTTGTTTCCCCTTAGTCCACCCTGAGATGGAAATGATTAAACATCCCCAAAGTCCTGCTTCTCCTAGGATATATCCTCTACTTCCAAGCTTCTTACAGGGACCCAATCATTTCTTTTCCTCACAGAAATTAAAGTATATCAATGAAAAACTACAACCCCCATCAGCTCCTAGGGCAAAGTTCTGGGAACAAATGGAGCTAACCAGTCAAAGGCTTTCTGGGAGTTGTAGTTCTCACTTCATACTCATTGAGAAGGGATACCAAGGGCTGGGAAGAATGCCCAGTTCCGACCTTACCTTTTTCAAAAACAAAGTCCACTGATCTTCCATTCCCTTTCATAAGACCAATCTACATTAGCCAATTATAGAATTATATCATATCTGAAATTAACATGAAAGAAATTATACCTCCCATTAGCCTCCAGAGTATATAGTCAGAGGGCCTCAAATACAGGTCAGGACCCCCACAGCCTTCTGGGAGCTGTAGTTCTCTATTATTCAGGAAAATAATGGTAACTGATGGCCCCCAACTTAGGACTTAGGATGGTCCAAGTTATGATTTTTCTTCTCTTTTTTGAGACAGAGTTGCGCTCTTGTTGCCTAGACTGGAGTGCAGTGGCACAATCTTGGCTCACTGCAACCTCCACCTCTTGGGTTCAAGAGATTCTCCTGCCTCAGCCTCCCGAGTAGCTGGGTAGCCGGGATTACAGGTGCCGGCCACCATGCCCAGCTAATTTCTGTATTTTTGGTAGAGACGGGGTTTCACCTCATTGGCCAGGCTGGTCTTGAGCACTCGATCTCAGGTGATCTGCCCACCTCAGCCTCCCAAAGTGCTGGGATTACAGATGTAAGCCACCGCGCCCAGCCAAGTTATGATTTTTCAACTTTATGATGGTGTGAAAGTTACACACATCCACATGTGTCCAATTTTGGAATTTGATGAGATATTCAATATTTTATTTTATTTTATTTTATTTTATTTTATTTTATTATTTTTTTGAGACGGAGTCTCGCTCTGTGGCCCAGGCTGGAGTGCAGTGGTTGGATCTCAGCTCACTGCAAGCTCCGCCTCCCGGGTTTACACCATTCTCCTGCCTCAGCCTCCCGAGTAGCTGGGACTACAGGCACCCGCCACCTCACCCGGCTAGTTTTTTGTATTTTTTAGTAGAGACGGGGTTTCACCGTGTTAGCCAGGATGGTCTTAATCTGCTGACCTCGTGATCCGCCCATCTCGGCCTCCCAAAGTGCTGGGATTACAGGCTTGAGCCACCGCGCCCGGCCAATACTTTATTTTTTGAGATGGAGTCTCGCTCTGTCGTCCAGGCTGGAGTGCAGTGGTGTGATCTCAGCCCACTGCAACCTCTGCCTCCCAGGTTCAAGAGATTATCCTGCCTCAGCCTCCCGAGTAGCTGGGATTACAGGGGCCCACCACCACACCGGGCTAATTTTTGTATTTTTAGTAGAGATGGAGTTTCACCATGTTGGCCAGGCTGGTCTCGATCTCCTGACCTCCCTATCTGCCTGCCTCAGCCTCCCAAAGTGTTAGGATTACAGGTGTCAGCCACTGTGCCCGGCCTATTCAACACTTTATTATAAAATAGGTTTGTATTAAAATTAGACAGGTGGGTGCCTATAGTCCCAGCTACTCGGGAGGCTGAGGCAGGAGAATGGCATGAACCTGGGAGGCGGAGCTTGTACTGAGCCGAGATAGTGCCACTGCACTCCAGCCTGGGTGACAGAGTGAGACTCTGTCTCAAAAATAAATAAATAAATAAAAATAAAATAAAATAGGTTTGTATTAGATGATTTTGCCCAGTTGTAGGCTAACATAAAGTGTTCTGGGTACATTTAAGGTATACTAGCCTAAGCTATGATGTCCACTAGGTTAGGTATATTAAATGCATTTTTTTATTTTTTGAGACAGGGTCTCACTGTGTCACCCAGGCTGTGATAAGGTCTCTCTGGGCCACCCAAATCATGCAATGGCACAATCACAGCTCGCTGCACCCTTGACCTCCTAGGCTCGAGCAATCCTC